>NC_086451.1:463224027-463524027 GCF_028390025.1 Pseudophryne corroboree | reverse complement strand
CCAGGGGTCTTGATGTATAAGTCTAGTCCAGTGTTGCAGCCGTATACATTCAGGGGTACTGCCGTATAAGTCCAGTCCAGTGGTGCAGCCATACAAATCCAGTGGTACTGCCGTATAAGTCCAGGGGTACTGCCGTATAAGTCCAGTCCTGTGGTGCAGCCATATAAGTTCAGGGGTACTGTCATATAAGTCCTGGGGTACTGCTGTATAAGTCATGGGGTACTGCCATATAAGTCCAGTGGTACGGCCGTATAAGTCCAGTCCAGTGGTGCAGCCGTATAAGTTCATGGGTACTGCCATATAAGTCCAAGGATAATGCCATATAAGTCCAGTCCAGTGGTGCAGCCGTATAAGTCCAGGGGGACTGCCATATAAGTCCAGGGGTACTTCTGTATAAGTCCAGTGGTACTGCTGTATAAGTCCAGTCCAGTGGTGCAGCCGTATAAGTTCAAGGGTACTGCCGTATAATTTCAGGGGTACTGCCGTATAATTTCAGGGGTACTGTCGTATAAGTCCAGTCCAGTGGTGCAGCCGTATAAGTCCAGGGGTACTGGCGTATAAGTCCAGGGGTAATGCCGTATAAGTCCAGTCCAGTGGTGCAGCCGTAAAAGTCCAGGGTTACTGCTGTATAAGTCCAGTGGTAATGCCGTATAAGTCCAGTGATACTGCCGAATAAGTCCAGTGCAGTGGTGCAGCTGTATAAGTTCAGGGGTACAGCTATATAAGTCCAGGGGTACTGCAGTATAAGTCCAGTCCAGTGGTCCAGCCGTATAAGTTCAGGGGTACTGCAATATATTATAAATCCAGTGGTACTCAGGGGCAGAACTCTGGGAGGCAGTGGAGTCGGCTGCCGCCGGGCTCCTTACCTCAAGGGGGCACAGCTCCTCCATTGTCTCCAGCTGACTGACCCTGGCGATCGTTTGCTGCGAGGAGCTTTCATGTCAGTGACACGGAAGCTGCCTCCTCATATATACAGAGAGCTGACTGTGGCTGCAGCTAGGGGGAGCTCCAGAACGCAGCTCTTCCCAGGCCCTTCCAGTTGAGCTGGCCGAGTGAAGCTCTCTGTTCCTCCATTGGGCTGATAGCAGCAGGTAGGCACTGGCAGCACTTGCCTCAAGCTGCACTGTGTTGGAGTGTGTGTAGTTGGAGGGGGAGGGGTGCTGGGGGGTCTTTAATAAATGTTGGCAGCACTGTGTTTTATGTGTGCATGATTAAGTGAGGTGTGTGTGTGTGTGTGTGTGTGTGTGTGTGTGTGTGTGTGTGTGTGTGTAGGAGGCATGTGTTTGTTTTTTGGTGTGTGTGTTTTTAAGTGAAAGTGGCATGTGTGCGTGTAAGGGAGACGTGTGTGTGAGAGAGGCATATGTGTGTTTAAGTGTAAGAGGCATTTGTGTGTGTGTGTGTGTGTGTGTGTGTGTGTGTAAAAGTTAAAGGCATGTGTATGTTTAAGTGAAAGAGGCATGTGTGTGTTTAAGTGAAGGAGGCGTGTGTGTGTGTGTGTGTGTGTGTGTGTGTGTGTGTGTGTGTGTGTGAGTTTAAGTAAAGGAGGCGTGTGTGTGTGTGAGTTTAAGTGAAGGAGGCATGTGTAAGTGAGAGGCGTGTGTGTAAGAGGCATGAGTGTAAGTGAGGAGTGTGTGTCTAAGTGAAGGAGGCATGTGTGTTTAAGCGAAGGAGGCATGTGTGTTAAAGCAAAGGAGGAATGTGTGTTTAAGTGAAGGAGGCGTGTGTAAGAGGCGTGAGTGTAAGTGAGAGGCATGTGTGTGTGTTTAAGTGAAAGAGGCATTTGTGTGTGTGTGTTTAAGTGAAAAAGGCACTTGTGTGTTTTTAAGTAAAATAGGTATTTGTGTGTGTTTAAGTGAAAGAGGCATTTGTGTTTGTGTGTGTGTGTGTGTGTGTGTGTGTGTGTGTGTGTGTGTGTGTGTGTGTGTGTGTGTGTGTGTGTTTTTATGTGAAAGAGGCATTTGTGTGTTTTTAAGTGAAAAGGGCATTTGTGCATTTTTTATATATAGATATATATATCGGCACACCACTGCGCCAAAGCATCTACATTGTGACACGCTGGTGGGTGAGGGAGTACTGTAGGTGTGCTATAAAGGTATGCTGGTGTCTATTTTATTGTGATGACTGACTTGGAGTGGCGTCCACTTTGCTTGTGTATATATATTACTATTGGGAAAGGCACCTGAGCACGCTGCTACTGTTCACCATGAGTGCCGGATAGCTACATATGAAGAGGGTGTGTGTGGGGGTGTGTGTGTGTATGTAGGGGGGGCACCAACATTTATCATGCCTCTGGGCGACTGGGGCGAACTTACGCCACTGGTGGTACTGCCATATAAGTCCAGTGGTACTGCCGTATAAGTCCAGTCCAGTGGTACTGCCATATAAGTTCAGGGGTACTGCAGTATAAGTTCAGGGGTACTGCAGTATAAGTCCAGGGGTACTTCCGTATAAGTCCAGGGGTACTTCTGTATAAGTCCAGAGGTACTGCCGTATAAGTCCAGAGGTGCTGTCATATAAGTTCAGGGGTACTGTCGTATAAGTCCAGGGGAACTACCATATAAGCCCAGTGGTACTGCCGTATAAGTCCAGAGGTAATGCCATATAAATTCACCAATATTGTGCATGCATTACATCTGGGCAAATTCCAGCCTGTCCCATGTTTTGCATATACAATTAATTTGGTGGTGCAGAATTTGATGCTGTCAGTAGCCCGAAAAATTGCGGGCCACTTTCGACATTCACCCACTGCAGTGCCACTCCTAGATGGGCCAGGTGTTTTTGCCGCACACTTATGTCGCTTAGCAAAGTCATCCAGCGACCTCGGTGCAACCTTTAAGCCTAAAAACAATATTGTGAGGTGTTCAGAATAGACTGGAAATGAATGTTATTGAGGTTAAAAATACCGTAGGATCAAAATTACCCCCAAATTCCTTGATTTTAGCTGTTTTCGTGTTTTTTTCAAAAATCATCCAGATCCAAAACCAAAACCCGAAAGGGTGGTTTTGGCAAACCAATCCAGATCCCAAACACGAGCGAGGATCCAGATCTAAAACCAAAACACGAAAAGTGCCCGCCACTCATCTCACCTTTAAATCCATAAATTGGTTTATGTCAAGGTGTATCAAGTACTAACTCTTCGAGCTGAGACAACAGTTTTCCATTATTAGCTGAAATTAATGTCCATTTCTTATTATTTGTGTTCTGAAGAAAATGTACTTGCATTGAAATCAACTAAAATTGAACTTACATTTTATTTAAACAAACAAATAATCTGTAAACATGACGCAAATTTAAGATGGCAAACCCCAGACAATGCACATGTATCCTAATATCCATTTACATTGTTTTTCTCTCTAGTAACCTAAATGGGTAGCGTTAAGTGGTTAATATCATGAAAACAAAAACATCTTATGGCCTTCCAACCCAACCCTCTCCCTTCCCACCCAATTTTTTTTTATTACATGCTGTTAAACTAAACGTAAAACAAGATACCCTTATAATTTTTACTACTTACGTAAATCTTGTTCTTTTAGTTTTCAGTGGCAGCTTGGCAACATCATTCAGCATCCCAATTACAATTCATGAACTCGATAACATTTGTTGTGTTACAATGTACATAATTATCTATTTTTATTATTCCTGTCTGTAAATTTTCTTGAGTGTGAGACGGAGACACAATCTCATGTTTTTTTTAGATGCTTACCTTTTTTTTTTTTTCAGGAAAAGAGAACCAGATAGTAAATTGGGTGAGTTTGTTCTAGTTCCCTCTGACCTAGCCGAGTATTCAGGTCTATTTTCTACATAATGCCAATCAGACTCTTTCTTAGCCTCGGCCTGTCAGAATGGGCTCTTTGAAGTCATATTGAAGGGAATTCAATTGTTTGAAAAGTCAGTTTGGTGTCTGTTTTTTTCTGTCTATTAGTCTATTGAATACCCCCCATTGTGTTTGACGAGAAGAGAATTTAAGCCGCAGCCTATAGTTTTTTTGTGTGTATTTTTTTAACAAAAAAACTGAATAAAAATAACATTGAATGAAAAAAGAAAGTAAATACAGTAAACTATAGTGGGTATTCATAAGGTGGACGCTATTTAAAGAAAATTGCAAACGGACGTGTTTCGGCCATCTACCCATGCGTATCGCATGCATAGCGCACGTGTGGACTTTCACTATGTGATCGCGTCCTGGAAGGATGCATTCGTATAGTGATTGACATGTGGCGGGCAGGTGTAGCCAGTGATGCAGGATTGGGGAGGAGTGGAGCAGGAAACAGAGGCGTGTCAAGTCCATTTTCAGGGTGGCCGGGTTTCCTGCGATGGGAAACATGGCGGCGGTGCGCCTACGTAGCCTGGCTGCATATGCAGCCTGGTTGTATTCAGAAATGAATTGTGGGTTGGTACTCGTGCCTGTCTGGTGTGTACTTAGCTGTAGTCTCACCATTTGTTATTCCATTCAGGACTACCATTATGGGAGAATACCAGAGCTAAGGACCATGGGGAATCTGCTGTAGCTGCAAGTAGAGACAAAATAAACAATATTGTGCGGTCACGCCCATTCCAGCGAGGTCCCGGCAGATCTGACTGATGTTTTAAAGTAGCCAATCATTTAAAGGCAAAACAATGGTGGCTGCATCAATTCTGTATTGAGGGTGCCGGCATTTTTTATTTTCTGGAGGCCTAGTCAGCCTACTCTATGTTTAAGAAGATAAAGGGGTATATTCAATTAAGGTCGAAACTGCCATCTTGTCGAAAAGACGGCAGTTTTTCACTTTTTCAGGTCGGAAGGGGTTCCGACCTATTTAGTCCCGAGCATTTTCATTCGACAAGTTGGGGAACTCGACTTGTTGAATAGTACATGAATCGGCGGTGTAGCTGCCGATTCACGTGCTTCTGAGGGAAGCAGGGCCAAATTCGACAGGTTTTGGCCCCGTTTCCGACCATCTCAGTTCGACTTAAAAAAAAGTCAAACTGAGATGTGGGACCTGAGAGGAGGAGATGGGGGAAAGCCGCCGGCAGACGGGGGAGAGCCGCAGGCAGTCGGGCGACAGCAGCGCTACAGCACAGCGCTGCAGGAGGATGTGGCACAGCCGCCGCTCAAGGCAGCGTCCACCCGACTCCAGCAAGTGAGGTCCCGCTTGCTGGAGCCGGGTGGATGCTGCCGTGAGGTCTGGCGGCTGTGCCACATCCTCCTGCAGTGCTGCTGTCCCCCGTCTGCCCGCGGCTGTCCCCCGTGACAATGTAAAATTCCTTTGTCGTATAAACAACCCTTATGAAGCTAAGAACACTGTACGCTGTTTACTTAAGAAATACCGTAATGATACGCTATTTGCGTAACGATCGCTCAGCCGTAGGCGAGACGCTCAAGCGTCACGTTCGCTCACGGCCCAGTGATCACAGGACACGTTATTGGTTATGTCTAGGGGAAAGATTCGCTGTAACGTAGCATACGCTAGAGACCACGAGGAGGTCACCAGCGGTGCAGACGCTCACAACACTATACCTTGATATTAAACCTTATACCGATGAAACACACAGAATACCTTAATGTGAGTACAGGGTGTAAATGCAACCTTGTGTAACCTGACTACCTACAAAGCTGTTTGAGCGTCACCGACGCTCAAGTGAACACTTAACACTATAGTAAATACACTGATACTGGTTTAGGTTTCCAAGGCCTATTAACTGTATTATGTCTAATATACTTGTAAAAGGGGATAACAGTACATATGATACACTACAATATAACAGAGACTTCCTAACCACAGAACTAAACAATAAATACAAAAAGACAATACTACACTGACCTAAATGCAATACAATACCATACTACTATGAAGTATTTAAGAGAAAAGAGGAGAGAGAGAGATAGAGAGAGGGAGAGAGAGAGAGAGAGAGAGAGAGAGAGAGATATTGGCTCGCAGAAAGACAATGATAACGGAGAGAAAACTTACGCACAAAGGGTATGATCGCCTGCGCCTCGATATCCAGCTCCCGGTTATCAGCAGATAACCGTTGATGAGAGAGTGAGAGCTGGATGTGGTCGGCCTGCCTATTTATGCCCCACACACAATGCAATCTCCTGGTCCTACAATCCCATTGTCCATTGGCCGAAGGAATTCGGCCCTGTATCATAACAAAAGGTCATAGGGTGATTCATACAGGTGGGCTGTGACGATTTCCAACAGCTCAGGTGGGTGGGAAACTGGGTTTCCCGCCGCATACCTGAGTATGTGTAAATAATAGAAATGGACATAAACTTCTTATGTCCATAACTATTCGCACGAGCGATTAATACGCTCCAAACCAACACCGGAATATTGCTAATTAAATACTCTTCCGATGGGTACCAAACACTGCTGTATGATTCCTGTTAGACCCTTCGTACGATATAAGGAGGGATTCCTCAGCTCTGGGACATTGTACTTTAACCAAACTTACAGAATCTATCAAAGGGACCATGATCTATAAACTACATTAATTGTGAACATCTGTAACGAATGAGTCGCACGCTACGATCACATAAACTCTACCGTAAATGCGCATACCGCGCCGGCGTGTGCACGCTATTGCGGGTATGCGCCTCCACGGGAGAGCGTACGCACGCGCAGCACGGACCAGTGTGCGGTGCAAATATGGCAGTGTGCATTAAGACATTTTTCTGACTTTGACAGTCCACCCTTTGGCAGTCAATAATAACTGCCACAAAATATTTAAGGAGAAAAATGTAAGTCAGGGGTTAATTGATTTCCATGGTGGGGAAAGGAAGAAGAATGGAGTAGGTGTGAAGAGGGTATGACCTAGTGAGAAAGTAGAAGCATGTGTGTATGAGTCCATGTTTGGAGGGTCATGTATCATCGTGCCGTACGTGTGGTAAATCAAGCTTCGAGGTATTGCGAAGTGTACATTTGAATTCCTTCTTATCCTGTGGTACAGGTCTGTGGATGGGCTGTCAAACTCTACCGAGCTCATTTCGGCTGTGGTTGTAACACAATGGGGATGCACATTTTAGTTGATGATACATGAATTGGGGGGGTATGTGGTTGCTGCTATCTGTGCCTGTATTCCCTATCGACTATGTGTGTTATTACCTGAGGGTTGCAGAGATGAAGATAAAGAACACTTATGGGAAATGCAATGATATCCTATGTCAGGTTAATGTACGTTCGTCGATTGAGGTCTTGATTGGTGTCGGTTGATCGGAGTCTTCTTCTTTGTGCTTTTGCTCATAAATCGTGAGTAAAGCAAACAACGTCCATGGATTTACAAAAACTGTTGGGCTTGCGTGATTTTAAAGTTCCTAGGGAAACTGGGGTACCCATGGCATTGTCCATCAAAATCTTGTATATCAGGTCGTCTGCTCTTCTTCTTTCCATCTTTCCGTTGTCGGCCCCTTGGCTCATCAAATCCTTCGTCTACGTGGGTCTTTGTACCTCGGAGGAAAACATAGAAATGGGTGAAAGACGGACCGTATACTCATTACGTCATTACGTCATGGTTTCTAGCATTGGGTCATAAATCAAATCCAGGTTAATTACAGTTTCCTCACTCCTTAAGCTCATCACTTTCGTACTTTGCTTGCACCTCATCAAAGCCTGCCCGCATCTAAATATCAATCCAATAGATATAACGACACCCAAAATACATAGGAGAAACTTTCCAACATCCATTATGACTCCTTGAGCCCAGTCTCCTAAACCGGAGAACCAATTTCGCGGGTTCAACCATGACACCCAACCAGTCAGCTCATTACCTACAGCAGCAAGGGTGAGATTGTGTTTTCGACGAAATTCCCACTTTAGTTGGAGAATATCGTCCATCTTTTGGTCTATGACCTCTACCGGATCCTCGGTGCTATTTGTGATATACGTGCAACACTTTATGCCGTACTGTGTTGCCAATGTAACACAATATCCGCCTGTTACTGCTGTAAGATAATTAAGAACCATCCTATGCTGAACTAGTTCTGTTTTGTAAGCTTGAAGTTCTCTTCCAGTGTATCTAAACGTGTCATCATACATTTCAGTGATATTATCTAACAAATTGGCGAGTGCGGAAATGTATCTATAATTCATCACACCTCGAGCGGTACGAGTGAAATCTAACGCTACCAGAACCTGAATCCCGGTGGATTCATGGATAAGATCAGAGGCCGGATGCTCTAACCTTTCTGACAGTTGTCTTTTAACAAGGTGCTCGTAGTGAGTGTGAGTATAAGGAGCTTGGGCACCACGGTGTATGTCCTTCATTTTGTCATGTGTAACAGTCATCACTTCAGGCAATACTTTTCCAATATAACACAATCCTTCAGAGTTTGGGGCAAGCCACTTGTACGCCTTTCTCCCGCATATGAAATATGCATCATCGGGGAGAACATAAGGGACGGAGAAGGACATGACCATGTTACAAACCTTCCAGGTGAAATCTCCTGACCCTAATTCTTCCATCTGTCTAATGCACGTATCAGTTTGTACGATATGTGCACAGTATCCTGGTGATACCTCTCCAACTCTAGTAATCCTATTTCCTAAGGTATATCGATACCGGAAAGATTTTCCTCTACTGGCTATGTGGCGTACGAGCTCTGTATCTGTAGGCATTCTATCTGCTCTGTGTGAAAAGGTCATGGTAAGGTTGCTCCATGACACTTCCCAATTTCCCGGTTTTCTGGGATTGGAGATGTTAAAACATATGAGGGACCTATCCACATGGTATTGGTGGAGCTTCAAACTAGGAGGGCTGGAGATGTTAAACCTCCGGTCCACCGGTCTCCCACCACTTAGCTCAAGTACCTCCCCTAACGTTAAAGGAAATGGTACTAGCCCTGATTTGCTGTGACCCTGAGGTACTTGAGAGCATACCCAACAATCTGTTTGGTTCAACACGTTACCCACTAGAGAGTGATAGTCACTCAATGGATGCCGGTCCATATGGATATTGAAACTAGATTGGCATTTCTTTATGCATCCATCTTCAACCAGATTACCACATAGCCTACAGATACAGTTTTCCTCAGCTAACAATCCATCACAATTTCTTCTATCGGATCGTTTTCTGATACTCGCCTTTACTCGTTGGTTTGGTTGATCTTGGAAAACTACGCCTCCATCATCATAATCGGAACCCATTCCAGAACCTCTCTCGACCTCTATGGTACTCTCGCCGGAACAGACTGCTCTGGTCAACATCATGGTTAACATCAAAATCCGGATTACAGTCTCTTGGGGCAAGTCCATCTTTGAGGAGGAAATAGAGAAGAATGAGAAGGGGGAAAAAGAAATTTTTAAGGGAGAGGGGATGGGAAGTGGAGAAAAACAATAAAAGGGAGAGGGGAGTCGACAACTGCTTCCGGTCTTCAAGGCTCAGGTGCCGCCTCAGTCCTCCTGGAACAGACACTCCAGTGATACAACCTCTACCGTCTGTTCCTTATCACGGGACTTCTCTGGATCAGCAACCTTCTTGCAGTGGGACGAATGGACCCAAGTCTCTCTCTCAGCAACCTTCAATGCTGTGGTGCTAGTCAATAAGACCTGGTATGGTCCTTCCCATCTATCAATAAGACAACCTGAGCGTAGAAAATTTCGTATCATTACATAATCCCCAGGTTCAATGTCATGACAATTACTATCTGGTAAATCAGGAATCACCAACTTCAGATTATCATTTTGATTCCTCAACTGCTTACTCATATTAATTAAGTACTTTACAGTTACTTCATTGTTACATTTCAAATCATCCTGAGGGTTAATTATGACATGCGGTTGTCGACCAAACAGAATTTCAAAAGGAGACAGATTAAGAGGGGACCTGGGAGTGGTTCTGATGCTATACAAAACAATGGGTAAAGCTTCTGGCCACGTCAATCCTGTCTCTGCCATTACTTTACTCAATTTATTTTTAATAGTGCTGTTCACTCTTTCGACCTTCGCACTCGCCTGTGGACGGTACGGAGTGTGCAGCTTACTATCAATTCCCATCAACTTACACATTCCTTGAAAGACATCACCTGTAAAATGGGTACCCCTATCACTTTCAATGATTCTAGGGATACCATATCTACATACAAATTCCTGCACAATTTTCTTAGCTGTAAACATAGCGGTATTTGTAGCTGCTGGAAAAGCCTCAACCCAATTCGAGAAAACATCTATACAAACAAGTACATATTTCAAATTTCTACATGGGGGTAATTGAATGAAGTCAATTTGTATTACTTGGAAAGGGCCGCCGGCAGGTGGGATATGGGATGGTTCTGTAGGTATTGCTTTTCCAATATTCTTTCTCAGACAGGTAAGTCATGACATTGCTCTTTTACTAGCATGAGAGGAGAATCCTGGGGCGCACCAGTATGCTCTTACCAATTTGCACATCCCCTCCTTGCCTAGATGAGTCAGCCCGTGAGCTGCTTCAGCCAGACACGGAAGGTATGCCCTGGGGGCCACTGGTTTACCATGTCCATCCGTCCAGAGCCCTGAGGACTCCTGGCCATATCCCTTTGCCTTCCAGACTGCCTTCTCCTGAGTGGAACACAAATTCTGCATTTCACACAACTTTTGTGTGTTGATGGTATTAAATACCATCAGTTGTGTGGTGTCTGTCCGTATGGGGGTAGCAGCTGCAAGCTTTGCAGCTTCGTCTGCTCGGCTGTTACCAAGGGATACTGGGTCTTGACTATATGTATGTGCTTTACATTTGATAACAGCCACTCTGTCGGGTTCCTGTATCGCTGTTAGAAGCCTTTTTATGTGAGCTGCATGCGCTATCGGTGTACCAGCTGCCGTCATGAAATTTCTGAGACGCCATAGCGCTCCGAAATCATGGACTACCCCGAACGCGTATCTAGAATCGGTGTAGATATTGGCAGACTTACCCTTAGCCAATTCACATGCTCTGGTTAGGGCGACCAGTTCAGCAACCTGGGCTGAGTGAGGTGGGCCTAGCGGTTCCGCTTCTATGGTGTCTTGGTCATCTACGACTGCGTATCCAGTACACAAGTCTCCCGAGTCTGTCTGTCTGTGACAACTACCGTCCGTGTAGAACGTGAGTTCTGCATTTTCTAGTGGATTGTCACTGATGTCAGGCCTTGCGGAAAAATTTTGGGTCAAATATTCCATACAATCATGTGTATCTTCCTTTGCATTAAATCCTCCTTCCCCATCACTCTCACCTCCCACCCTTTGTGCCTGTCCAGGCACACCTGGGAGAAATGTTGCAGGGTTTAATGCGCTGCATCTCCTTATGGTGATGTTTACTGGGGCCATTAATGCCAATTCCCATCTCGTAAACCTTGCTGATGAGACATGTCTGGTTTGGGCAGAATTCAATAAGGCCGATACCGCATGTGGTGTATGGATTGTGAGGTTGTGGCCTAGCACGACATCTTCGCTTTTCGTCACTAGCAATGCTATCGCCGCAACGCTACGCAAGCATGTGGGGAGGGATCGCGCTACCGTGTCTAGCTGAGCGCTGTAGTATGCAATTGGCCTGCTGGCATCACCGTGTTTTTGTGTTAGTACACCTGCTGCGCACCCAGCACTTTCTGTTCCGTATAGTTCAAAGGGTTTCCCATAGTCTGGCATACCTAGTGCTGGTGCCTGCGTTAGGCACTGTTTGAGTCTCTCAAATGCTGTTTCAGATTCGTCTGTATGCGAAATCCGATCAGGTTTGTTTGAAGAGACCATTTCCTGCAAAGGTAGCGCCAATATGGAAAACCCTGGGATCCAATTACGGCAATACCCACACATTCCTAAAAACGTCCTGATCTGTTGCTGGGTTTGTGGCAGTGTCATGTCTCTAATGGCTTGGATTCTATCAGCGGTCAGGTGTCTCAGTCCTTGTGTTAGACAGTGTCCCAAGTATTTTACCTTAGCTTGGCATAATTGCAACTTGTCTTTGGAGACCTTGTGACCTGTGTCTGAAAGATGAAACAGGAGCTGTTTCGTATCCTTCAGGGATGCCTCCAATGAATCAGAACACAGTAGTAGATCATCCACGTACTGTATCAACACTGATCCACTTTCCGGTTGGAAAAACTGTAAACAATCATGCAAAGCCTGAGAAAATATACTTGGACTATCTATGAAACCTTGGGGTAACCGAGTCCACGTGTATTGGACTCCTCTGTATGTGAATGCAAACAAATATTGGCTGTCAGGGTGCAGAGGTACCGAAAAGAAAGCGGAGCAGAGGTCAATAACAGTGAAAAATTTGGCAGTGGGAGGAATTTGCATTAGGATGACAGCTGGATTAGGCACTACGGGGAACTGACTCTCAACTATTTTGTTAATCCCCCTTAGATCCTGCACTAGCCTGTAACCCCTCCCCCCACTCTTTTTAACAGGGAAGATGGGACTATTTG
Organism: Pseudophryne corroboree; assembly: GCF_028390025.1. Taxonomy (NCBI): domain Eukaryota; kingdom Metazoa; phylum Chordata; class Amphibia; order Anura; family Myobatrachidae; genus Pseudophryne; species Pseudophryne corroboree. The sequence goes on along the minus strand of NC_086451.1, from coordinate 463,511,675 downwards.
CTGTGCTGGACGTTCTTACTAGAATGCCCTGTTGTAGCAAGCGCTCTATTACCGGGAAAACTCCTAACTCCACCTCTGGCTTCAGAGGATACTGTGGGATTTTTGGAGCTATCCTACCATCTTTTACTTGTACTACTACTGGAGCTACATTTGCCATTAATCCAGTGTCCTGTCCATCTTTTGTCCAAAGCGACTCTGGTATCTGAGATGTCATCTCTTCTACTTGGGATGGATTCCTATTTGTCATAATGGAATGTGACATTAATTTTGATGGGGAGTCTAACATGTCTCGTACTTCCTGAGCGTGATTCTCAGGGATGTCCAAGAATACACCTTCAGGAGTACAATAAATGACGCAACCCATTTTACATAGTAAGTCTCTACCCAGGAGATTAGTTGGTGCAGATGCAGCCAGCAAAAAGGAATGCTTGGTATGCAAAGGCCCTATTGTAATCTCGGCTGGTTTGCTAACAGGGTAGTGCTGGACTACTCCTGTTACTCCTATGGCTGGAACTGTCCTACCAGTGGTTCTCATGCCCACTGTCGAATTGATCACTGACTTGGCCGCCCCTGTGTCTACAAGAAAGTTTAAAGTTTTACCGGCTACATTGATTGCAATCTCTGGTTCGCTTCCAAGACTGGCAATCAATTTAACTGGTTGCAGATTACAGGTATGGCCACACCCCTATTGGGTATGCTGACCTCCCTGAATCCCGCTGGCAGCAACTACTTGTGAGGGAGTTAGCTGGGAACTACCAGAGGCATGCCAATCTCTGTTCGGGGGATATCTTTTTGTTTCCCCTGTATGTGGCTCAAAACTCCGCCTCTGTGGACCCTGCTCCCAATGTCGTGTGTTGTGTTGTTGTCTAGGGGGTTGAAAAGATCTTTGTACATTTCTTACTCTACAGTCTCGTGCAAAGTGTCCTGGTTTGTTACAAGAAAAACATGTTATTACACTTGCCTTACCCACAGGATTCGGTGGTACATACGCAGGCTGCCTTGTGGTCAGCGCCTGTATACTTACGGACATCAACTTATCACTTTGCGACTCCCTGTGCCTAGTGATATTTCTGTCGTGATCAATAGCAGCCTCTCTCAAGGTGGACACTGACAGACCTCGCCAACATGGCTGCGTGGTCTGTACCCTAGCTTTTAATGTTTCTTTCAAACCATCCATCAGTACAGATACTGCTACTTCTCGATGGTTTGGGTTGGTCTTAATGTCCTCTATACCAGTGTACTTTGCCATTTCTAATAGTGCCCGGTGAAAATATTCTGTTGCCGTTTCGGACTCCTTTTGCTTAATGGAAAATATTTTATTCCATTTAACAACGGCAGGGAAATACTCTTTTAGCTGTAGATTTATCCTTTTTACATTATCCTTGTTGTACACGTCTGTAAGCGGTACATCTTTATCCAATGCACAATCAGCTAAAAACTGAGTTGCATCAACATTGGAAGGTAAACAAGCTCTTAGCAGTATCTGCCAATCCTTGTTGTTGGGTTCTACCGTGTTACCTAAATCCCTGATGTATTTTTGGCTAGCAACTAAATCCTTCCTGGGGTCAGGAAATTCGGACACTATTGTTCTTAATTCCATTCTGGAAAATGGAGTGTACATGGCAATGTTCCTTATGGGAGTGGCTCCAGACACATCTGTTTTTCCATTGGGAACTGCTATTACCCTTACAGGAGCAATTCTAACAGCCTCTTCCTGTGTAGATTCTACAGCTTGTTGTGGTACAATTGTTTCAGTGTAGTGCATGGTGCCGTACTTACCCGTTGACACGACCTCACCTATCCCTCCGCTAGGGGCTTTCACTAATCTCGTGGGTGTCGCTGTGCCTACTGTGGTCTCTGCTATGGTGGCTGCAAGAGAGAGAGCTGAAATTGTTGCTGAATCGTCTTCTTGATCACACTCCTGAGGAAGGTTCAAAACAGGGTACATCTTGCACGGGTTAATACTTGCATGAGTTATTTGGTTAACATCATTAACATTTACAGTGTTACTAAGAGTTTGTGTTTTACAACCCAGTGCGTTTCTCTCCGCAATCAACTTCTCTCCTGCAATGTATGGTGGAGGAGGAGCTGTGGCAATCAACTTCCTGACTGCCCCAGATCCCGCCGCCAGAGCCAAACCTCTCTGTATCTCACCTTCCTGGTGCCATAACTGTAAATAATCATGATGCTGAATTCGCCTCTTTGCTGATTTTACGAGACATATCCTCCTCCTTAAATTTTGTAACACCTCTGGACTGAAGCTACCTATTCTTGGGAACTTGTCCCTGTCTTGTACAGTCATTCTCTCCCATTCATCACATAAAGATTCGGTGTGAATTCCATATTTTTCACACATTACATATCGTGCCGACCCAACTGGTCGGTTCACAGAATCAACCTGAACCAGGGTTGATCGCCCCCTACCTGAGCAACTGGCCCCCATAGTCTGTAGGTGTTGCTTAGTCCTCCTTGGATTTTCTGTATCAAGGTTTTCAGCAAGCCTTTTCAGACAACCAAATTACTCCACAGTAGGCCGGCGGTGGCGGTTTACCGAGTACCCCACTCACTCGCCCACCTCGACCAATACGACCTGATCACACCGACGTGGTGCTGGCGTACTCGATACAGGGCCCCTATGGAACCTTCAGTTTACTGGAACATATGAGGGTTACCCGCAGGACACTTACTCTTTCCAGTAAAGGTGGGGTTGTTAGATAGTTCCTGAGTGACCAGCGAACTTCCCTTCCAAAAATAAAAAATTACACAAATCACGTCAGAATGTACAAATAGCGTTTGTGACCACTTTACTCTAATGGTATTAGGTCAGATTACTAACTACTGCACACAATTACGTGCGGTCCAATCGTTCAGTACACGAGCACTACTTGTCATGTACTGAAAGACCAATGAAATCGATGTTTCCGGCCGCGATTCCTTCAGCAAGAGCTTATGGCCTATATGGGTTCTGCACCAACACCCCAGGCGTTGTGCCACTGGACTTTTATAGCGGACCTTTTACCTTACGACCTCCTGGTCTTGTTCCTTATGACCTCCTGGTCTTGTTACCTTATGGTCCGCTATACTCTAATGCTCAAATATTATTTAACCAGGGATGCCTCCCTGGCCACCGTATATGTCACTTACACGTATGTCCCTTGACGAGTACCCGGCTTTCCTTTTGGTTCCACCTTAAAGTTATATAAACTTTTGTATACAAAACACACTCACTCAACACAAGTACACTTTTGTTTCTATATCTATTTCTGCGCAGAAATTGTCTTCAGGCCAAGAGTGTTACCAATTAGGAGCAGGATCTGTTAAACTAAATTTCAGATTTTTCCAAAAATAGATTTGCGTTATTTACCGCTTCGCGTTATCTACCGCTGTGCGTTACTTATCGCTTTTGCGCTAATTATCGCTTTGCGCTAATTCAACTTTTCGTGACTTGGGCTACGTGGGCGTAACCAGACGCTACGTTGCGTAATGTACGCTGCGTGCGTCCTGCCTTTCGGATTGCGTACGCTAGTCTTTGTTAGTGACACGTGTACGCAATGCAAAGGATCCACCGTAACACAATATATATATTTTTATCAATGTAAATGATCCCTGATCATCTACCGCAATCCACACTGACTGCCTTGTATCTCAGACAAACCGTGTGTTTGTTCTATACTTTAACTATTACCTCTACTATTAAATAACAGCAAATCTCTTTTTAGCACTTTCTATCAACTATAAAAATTGGCAAACAGGAATAGTGATATACGAAATTTGAAAAAGAAATGCAGATAAATGTATGCGTACGCAAGACAAAAGAAAAATAAACAGTTTTAAAAGACACAAGCGTTTTGTTCTTACTTCCGGTTACCGGATTCCTTCAGCACTCTTTACCTAAGTGAAGCAGACGCTTATCCCGTCAGCAACTGCGAGACAACCTCCCACCCTTTGCTGGAGGGATAATGTCTGCTGATCTACCTAGTGCAGATGTGAAAAGGACCGGACGAGCCCGCAATTGACAATGTAAAATTCCTTTGTCGTATAAACAACCCTTATGAAGCTAAGAACACTGTACGCTGTTTACTTAAGAAATACCGTAATGATACGCTATTTGCGTAACGATCGCTCAGCCGTAGGCGAGACGCTCAAGCGTCACGTTCGCTCACGGCCCAGTGATCACAGGACACGTTATTGGTTATGTCTAGGGGAAAGATTCGCTGTAACGTAGCATACGCTAGAGACCACGAGGAGGTCACCAGCGGTGCAGACGCTCACAACACTATACCTTGATATTAAACCTTATACCGATGAAACACACAGAATACCTTAATGTGAGTACAGGGTGTAAATGCAACCTTGTGTAACCTGACTACCTACAAAGCTGTTTGAGCGTCACCGACGCTCAAGTGAACACTTAACACTATAGTAAATACACTGATACTGGTTTAGGTTTCCAAGGCCTATTAACTGTATTATGTCTAATATACTTGTAAAAGGGGATAACAGTACATATGATACACTACAATATAACAGAGACTTCCTAACCACAGAACTAAACAATAAATACAAAAAGACAATACTACACTGACCTAAATGCAATACAATACCATACTACTATGAAGTATTTAAGAGAAAAGAGGAGAGAGAGAGATAGAGAGAGGGAGAGAGAGAGAGAGAGAGAGAGAGAGAGATATTGGCTCGCAGAAAGACAATGATAACGGAGAGAAAACTTACGCACAAAGGGTATGATCGCCTGCGCCTCGATATCCAGCTCCCGGTTATCAGCAGATAACCGTTGATGAGAGAGTGAGAGCTGGATGTGGTCGGCCTGCCTATTTATGCCCCACACACAATGCAATCTCCTGGTCCTACAATCCCATTGTCCATTGGCCGAAGGAATTCGGCCCTGTATCATAACAAAAGGTCATAGGGTGATTCATACAGGTGGGCTGTGACGATTTCCAACAGCTCAGGTGGGTGGGAAACTGGGTTTCCCGCCGCATACCTGAGTATGTGTAAATAATAGAAATGGACATAAACTTCTTATGTCCATAACTATTCGCACGAGCGATTAATACGCTCCAAACCAACACCGGAATATTGCTAATTAAATACTCTTCCGATGGGTACCAAACACTGCTGTATGATTCCTGTTAGACCCTTCGTACGATATAAGGAGGGATTCCTCAGCTCTGGGACATTGTACTTTAACCAAACTTACAGAATCTATCAAAGGGACCATGATCTATAAACTACATTAATTGTGAACATCTGTAACGAATGAGTCGCACGCTACGATCACATAAACTCTACCGTAAATGCGCATACCGCGCCGGCGTGTGCACGCTATTGCGGGTATGCGCCTCCACGGGAGAGCGTACGCACGCGCAGCACGGACCAGTGTGCGGTGCAAATATGGCAGTGTGCATTAAGACATTTTTCTGACTTTGACACCCGTCTCCCCCCTCTCCGGTCCCTCATCTCAATTCAACTTTTTTAAAGTCGAATTGAGATCGGCACTGAATAGCCCTTGTCGGATTCATTCCGACAAATGCATGTCGGAATGGATCCAACCTCAATTGAATATACCCCAAAGGCTGAGATTAATCAAACAGGACGAGTGGAAGTGTTGCCTATAGCAACCAATCAGATTATAACTATAACTTTATAGAAGGTACTAGATTAATGATAGCGAGAATGTAATTATTTGCTATGGCCAACAACTCCACATGTTGTCTTTTAAAGGTTTGATAAATCTCACTTGAAGGAGATAATTTCAGGCCAGTGGGACACTACATAGGAATATATGAACCAAGATTAAAAATGTAGTGTTTGGTGGAATTAGAAATGCAGGTAAGTGAAAAACAAAAAAAATTACATAGGGGACAACCACTGACTCTCCAATCATACTGTAGGTCTGTCTTTCCCAGAATTCTTTTAGCAGGGCCATAAAAGCTCCACTCCCATAAGAATGCATTCAAATTGGGCCGAGATTATAAAAAAGCCCCACGAGCAGTTTGAAAAAGCTCACCCAACTAGGACAGTCCAGCTAGCATGTCATGTGATCATCTTACATTTTACCCAGGAAAAGGGCATCGCATGATGACAGAATGTGGTGTCTTAAAGCAAAACAGAAGAGCATAAGGCACAGGTTCTCAAACTCGGTCCTCAGGACCCCACACAGTTCATGTTTTGCAGTTCACCTGTAGATTTTTCAAATGTGACAGTTGGTGATACACAGTGCACCTGCCTGGTGACCTGGAAAACGCGAACCGTGTGGGGTCCTGAGGACCGAGTTTGAGAACCACTGGCATAAGGTATCATGTACGGAGGAATAATATACTACTATTGTGTTAATGTTCTGCCATGACAAGTTGCAATTCCAATTGCCCCTCCTCTTATTCATATTGTGCCCCAAAGTAGATACTATGCCACTGCTGATTAATACCATAGTAGTAGTAGCCACACAAGATTGGGGGCTTGGCTAGGCCTCTTTGGAGTCATGGCTAGGCCTCTTTGGAGTCATGGCTAGGCCTCTTTGGAGTCATGGCTAGGCTTCTTGGCTGTCCCCACCCCCCTTCTCGCTGCCCCAGAGTTCTCGCGGTATCCAGACTCTGCGTTGACACCCATTGGCTGACAGTGACTATGTCGACACTAGAAATAGGTCAACTTGGCCACTAGATCGCCCTGAAAAATGTTGACATGCAAACAGGACAACGTGAGTTTTTTTTTTTTTAAATATTTTTTGAACTTTTGCATACTTTACGTTCCACGTGGACTACGACTGGGAATGGTAACCTTGCCCGAAGCATGGCGAGTGAAGTGAGCCATGCGAGGAAACACGGTGCACTAATTGGGGTTACCGGTCACTTTACGAACAAAACGACACAAAAAATAATAATAAAAAACCCATGTCGACCTTTTTTCATGTCGACCTTGTTCATGTCTACCTAATGGCTGTGTCGACCTATTTCTAGTGTTGACATAGCCACTCTCGACCAATTGGTGTCACCCTAATGGGTGTCGACCTAGACACTGTCGAGCCTGAGTCCCATACCCAGTTTTCACAGCTACAGCAGACTTTATTGAGATTTTTCATCCAGAATACCTAAGAAACAACTTTCATTCGTTAAAAGTATTTACAATGAATATCATCTTATGCTAACTGCAAATTAATTCAAGTATTTGTAAATATGCAATGAATAGAAAATCAGAGACTTGAACTTCAATAACACTTATTAATAGTATTATCAGTACTTACAGTACAAATAGAGGATAATTAGAAATCCACTCATTAGGGAAATTTGTACAACATAATTAGCGGACAAAAATGTAAAATGTCAATATATGTATATAATAATAATAATAATAATAATAATAATTATTATTATTATTATTATTATTATTATTATTATTATTTGTATTATTATTATTATTATTTTAATAATAATCCTGTAAATAATATCTATATAAATGGTGTAATCTGAAGTCATCACATATAATTGATGAGTTCTGATATATTTGCTTCTATGTTCATTTGGAATACAGCACGTGCGTTGTGCAAGAAATAGCGCTCTCCCTGATGTGAATTATTACAGGTATTACAAATAACTGCAGATTTATGTGACCTGTATACGTGTTCCATAACTAATTATCTTATATAATATATTTAGAATTTACAGTAAAGGGTATATTATCCCACATAATTACTGGTCGTGATTAGAGATGAGCGCCTGAAATTTTTCGGGTTTTGTGTTTTGGTTTTGGGTTCGGTTCCGCGGCCGTGTTTTGGGTTCGAACGCGTTTTGGCAAAACCTCACCGAATTTTTTTTGTCGGATTCGGGTGTGTTTTGGATTCGGGTGTTTTTTTCAAAAAACACTAAAAAACAGCTTAAATCATAGAATTTGGGGGTCATTTTGATCCCAAAGTATTATTAACCTCAAAAACCATAATTTCCACTCATTTTCAGTCTATTCTGAATACCTCACACCTCACAATATTATTTTTAGTCCTAAAATTTTCACCGAGGTCGCTGTGTGAGTAAGATAAGCGACCCTAGTGGCCGACACAAACACCGGGCCCATCTAGGAGTGGCACTGCAGTGTCACGCAGGATGGCCCTTCCAAAAAACCCTCCCCAAACAGCACATGACGCAAAGAAAAAAAGAGGCGCAATGAGGTAGCTGTGTGAGTAAGATTAGCGACCCTAGTGGCCGACACAAACACCGGGCCCATCTAGGAGTGGCACTGCAGTGTCACGCAGGATGTCCCTTCCAAAAAACCCTCCCCAAACAGCACATGACGCAAAGAAAAAAAGAGGCGCTATGAGGTAGCTGTGTTAGTAAGATAAGCGACCCTAGTGGCCGACACAAACACCGGGCCCATCTAGGAGTGTCACTGCAGTGTCACGCAGGATGTCCCTTCCAAAAAACCCTCCCCAAACAGCACATGACGCAAAGAAAAAAAGAGGCGCAATGAGGTAGCTGTGTGAGTAAGATAAGCGACCCTAGTGGCCGACACAAACACCGGGCCCATCTAGGAGTGGCACTGCAGTGTCACGCAGGATGTCCCTTCCAAAAAACCCTCCCCAAACAGAAACATCTCATCAAGCTCGCCCCTAATTGTGGAGTACGGAGCACGGGCTGACAGGGACACTGTGAGCGGCGCTGCTGACAGCCACTCCTTCCTCTCTTCATACGGCATTTGGATCCAGAGAGGTGTATGCTCCTTCTCCCTCCGCTGCATCAGATAATGGGAAGTTTATTGCTATTGAACTCCAGCAGCGGTGAGCATCAGATTTACTTCTAAAAAACCATCATTCTGTGGAACTTTATTCAAACATAGTAGAAAAAGCTACCAACATTTGAGACAGTGATTGATTTACAGACAATTACCGGATCAGTTACAGGTTGTGGAACCCTCTGGGGGTGTGTCAAGCACCAATAATTTATTTGACTTTTTAGAATAACCTTTTAGAATAACTTTGTTTTTAATTTTGTCTAATATATGTTGTGCATGTATTAAAGTATTTACTATATTTTTAATTGCAATTGCGCTCTCATTTATTTCCAAATATTACCTCACACCTCACAATATTATTTTTAGTCCTAAAATTTGCACCGAGGTCGCTGTGTGAGTAAGATAAGCGACCCTAGTGGCCGACACAAACACCGGGCCCATCTAGGAGTGGCACTGCAGTGTCACGCAGGATGTCCCTTCCAAAAAACCCACCCCAAACAGCACATGACGCAAAGAAAAAAAGAGGCGCAATGAGGTAGCTGTGTGAGTAAGATTAGCGACCCTAGTGGCCGACACAAACACCGGGCCCATCTAGGAGTGGCACTGCAGTGTCACGCAGGATGTCCCTTCCAAAAAACCCTCCCCAAACAGCACATGACGCAAAGAAAAAAAGAGGCGCAATGAGGTAGCTGACTGTGTGAGTAAGATTAGCGACCCTAGTGGCCGACACAAACACCGGGCCCATCTAGGAGTGGCACTGCAGTGTCACGCAGGATGTCCCTTCCAAAAAACCCTCCCCAATCAGCACATGATGCAAAGAAAAAGAAAAGAAAAAAGAGGTGCAAGATGGAATTGTCCTTGGGCCCTCCCACCCACCCTTATGTTGTATAAACAAAACAGGACATGCACACTTTAACCAACCCATCATTTCAGTGACATGGTCTGCCACACGACTGTGACTGATATGACGGGTTGGTTTGGACCCCCCCAAAAAAAGAAGCAATTAATCTCTCCTTGCACAAACTGGCTCTACAGAGGCAAGATGTCCACCTCATCTTCACCCTCCGATATATCACCGTGTACATCCCCCTCCTCACAGATTATCAATTCGTCCCCACTGGAATCCACCATCTCAGCTCCCTGTGTACTTTGTGGAGGCAATTGCTGCTGGTCAATGTCTCCGCGGAGGAATTGATTATAATTCATTTTAATGAACATCATCTTCTCCACATTTTCTGGATGTAACCTCGTACGCCGATTGCTGACAAGGTGAGCGGCGGCACTAAACACTCTTTCGGAGTACACACTTGTGGGAGGGCAACTTAGGTAGAATAAAGCCAGTTTGTGCAAGGGCCTCCAAATTGCCTCTTTTTCCTGCCAGTATAAGTACGGACTGTGTGACGTGCCTACTTGGATGCGGTCACTCATATAATCCTCCACCATTCTATCAATGTTGAGAGAATCATATGCAGTGACAGTAGACGACATGTCCGTAATCGTTGTCAGGTCCTTCAGTCCGGACCAGATGTCAGCATCAGCAGTCGCTCCAGACTGCCCTGCATCACCGCCAGCGGGTGGGCTCGGAATTCTGAGCCTTTTCCTCGCACCCCCAGTTGCGGGAGAATGTGAAGGAGGAGATGTTGACAGGTCGCGTTCCGCTTGACTTGACAATTTTGTCACCAGCAGGTCTTTCAACCCCAGCAGACCTGTGTCTGCCGGAAAGAGAGATCCAAGGTAGGCTTTAAATCTAGGATCGAGCACGGTGGCCAAAATGTAGTGCTCTGATTTCAACAGATTGACCACCCGTGAATCCTTGTTAAGCGAATTAAGGGCTGCATCCACAAGTCCCACATGCCTAGCGGAATCGCTCCCTTTTAGCTCCTTCTTCAATGCCTCCAGCTTCTTCTGCAAAAGCCTGATGAGGGGAATGACCTGACTCAGGCTGGCAGTGTCTGAACTGACTTCACGTGTGGCAAGTTCAAAGGGCATCAGAACCTTGCACAACGTTGAAATCATTCTCCACTGCACTTGAGACAGGTGCATTCCACCTACTATATCGTGCTCAATTGTATAGGCTTGAATGGCCTTTTGCTGCTCCTCCAACCTCTGAAGCATATAGAGGGTTGAATTCCACCTCGTTACCACTTCTTGCTTCAGATGATGGCAGGGCAGGTTCAGTAGTTTTTGGTGGTGCTCCAGTCTTCTGTACGTGGTGCCTGTACGCCGAAAGTGTCCCGCAATTTTTCTGGCCACCGACAGCATCTCTTGCACGCCCCTGTCGTTTTTTTAAAAATTCTGCACCACCAAATTCAAGGTATGTGCAAAACATGGGACGTGCTGGAATTTGCCCATATTTAATGCACACACAATATTGCTGGCGTTGTCCGATGCCACAAATCCACAGGAGAGTCCAATTGGGGTAAGCCATTCCGCGATGATCTTCCTCAGTTGCCGTAAGAGGTTTTCAGCTGTGTGCGTATTCTGGAAAGCGGTGATACAAAGCGTAGCCTGCCTAGGAAAGAGTTGGCGTTTGCGAGATGCTGCTACTGGTGCCGCCGCTGCTGTTCTTGCGGCGGGAGTCCATACATCTACCCAGTGGGCTGTCACAGTCATATAGTCCTGACCCTGCCCTGCTCCACTTGTCCACATGTCCGTGGTTAAGTGGACATTGGGTACAACTGCATTTTTTAGGACACTGGTGAGTCTTTTTCTGACGTCCGTGTACATTCTCGGTATCGCCTGCCTAGAGAAGTGGAACCTAGATGGTATTTGGTAACGGGGGCACACTGCCTCAATAAATTGTCTAGTTCCCTGTGAACTAACGGCGGATACCGGACGCACGTCTAACACCAACATAGTTGTCAAGGACTCAGTTATCCGCTTTGCAGTAGGATGACTGCTGTGATATTTCATCTTCCTCGCAAAGGACTGTTGAACAGTCAATTGCTTACTGGAAGTAGTACAAGTGGGCTTACGACTTCCCCTCTGGGATGACCATCGACTCCCAGCGGCAACAACAGCAGCGCCAGCAGCAGTAGGCGTTACACGCAAGGATGCATCGGAGGAATCCCAGGCAGGAGAGGACTCGTCAGAATTGCCAGTGACATGGCCTGCAGGACTATTGGCATTCCTGGGGAAGGAGGAAATTGACACTGAGGGAGTTGGTGGGGTGGTTTGCGTGAGCTTGGTTACAAGAGGAAGGGATTTACTGGTCAGTGGACTGCTTCCGCTGTCACCCAAAGTTTTTGAACTTGTCACTGACTTATTATGAATGCGCTGCAGGTGACGTATAAGGGAGGATGTTCCGAGGTGGTTAACGTCCTTACCCCTACTTATTACAGCTTGACAAAGGGAACACACGGCTTGACACCTGTTGTCCGCATTTCTGGTGAAATACCTCCACACCGAAGAGCTGATTTTTTTGGTATTTTCACCTGGCATGTCAACGGCCATATTCCTCCCACGGACAACAGGTGTCTCCCCGGGTGCCTGACTTAAACAAACCACCTCACCATCAGAATCCTCCTGGTCAATTTCCTCCCCAGCGCCAGCAACACCCATATCCTCCTCATCCTGGTGTACTTCAACACTGACATCTTCAATCTGACTATCAGGAACTGGACTGCGGGTGCTCCTTCCAGCACTTGCAGGGGGCGTGCAAATGGTGGAAGGCGCATGCTCTTCACGTCCAGTGTTGGGAAGGTCAGGCATCGCAACCGACACAATTGGACTCTCCTTGTGGATTTGGGATTTCGAAGAATGCACAGTTCTTTGCTGTGCTGCTTTTGCCAGCTTGAGTCTTTTCATTTTTCTAGCGAGAGGCTGAGTGCTTCCATCCTCATGTGAAGCTGAACCACTAGCCATGAACATAGGCAAGGGCCTCAGCCGTTCCTTGCCACTCCGTGTGGTAAATGGCATATTGGCAAGTTTACGCTTCTCCTCCGACAATTTTATTTTAGGTTTTGGAGTCCTTTTTTTACTGATATTTGGTGTTTTGGATTTGACATGCTCTGTACTATGACATTGGGCATCGGCCTTGGCAGACGACGTTGCTGGCATTTCATCGTCTCGGCCATGACTAGTGGCAGCAGCTTCAGCACGAGGTGGAAGTGGATCTTGATCTTTCCCTAATTTTGGAACCTCAACATTTTTGTTCTCCATATTTTAATAGGCACAACTAAAAGGCACCTCAGGTAAACAATGGAGATGGATGGATTGGATACTAGTATACAATTATGGACGGGCTGCCGAGTGCCGACACAGAGGTAGCCACAGCCGTGAACTACCGCACTGTACTGTGTCTGCTGCTAATATATAGACTGGTTGATAAAGAGATAGTATACTCGTAACTAGTATGTATGTATAAAGAAAGAAAAAAAAACCACGGTTAGGTGGTATATACAATTATGGACGGGCTGCCGAGTGCCGACACAGAGGTAGCCACAGCCGTGAACTACCGCACTGTACTGTGTCTGCTGCTAATATATAGACTGGTTGATAAAGAGATAGTATACTCGTAACTAGTATGTATGTATAAAGAAAGGAAAAAAAACCACGGTTAGGTGGTATATACAATTATGGACGGGCTGCCGAGTGCCGACACAGAGGTAGCCACAGCCGTGAACTACCGCACTGTACTGTGTCTGCTGCTAATATATAGACTGGTTGATAAAGAGATAGTATACTCGTAACTAGTATGTATGTATAAAGAAAGAAAAAAAAACCACGGTTAGGTGGTATATACAATTATGGACGGGCTGCCGAGTGCCGACACAGAGGTAGCCACAGCCGTGAACTACCGCACTGTACTGTGTCTGTTGCTAATATAGACTGGTTGATAAAGAGATAGTATACTCGTAACTAGTATGTATGTATAAAGAAAGAAAAAAAAAAACACGGTTAGGTGGTATATACAATTATGGACGGGCTGCCGAGTGCCGACACAGAGGTAGCCACAGCCGTGAACTACCGCACTGTACTGTGTCTGCTGCTAATATATAGACTGGTTGATAAAGAGATAGTATACTCGTAACTAGTATGTATGTATAAAGAAAGAAAAAAAAACCACGGTTAGGTGGTATATACAATTATGGACGGGCTGCCGAGTGCCGACACAGAGGTAGCCACAGCCGTGAACTACCGCACTGTACTGTGTCTGCTGCTAATATATAGACTGGTTGATAAAGAGATAGTATACTCGTAACTAGTATGTATGTATAAAGAAAGAAAAAAAAACCACGGTTAGGTGGTATATACAATTATGGACGGGCTGCCGAGTGCCGACACAGAGGTAGCCACAGCCGTGAACTACCGCACTGTACTGTGTCTGCTGCTAATATATAGACTGGTTGATAAAGAGATAGAATACTCGTAACTAGTATGTATGTATAAAGAAAGAAAAAAAAACCACGGTTAGGTGGTATATACAATTATGGACGGGCTGCCGAGTGCCGACACAGAGGTAGCCACAGCCGTGAACTACCGCACTGTACTGTGTCTGCTGCTAATATATAGACTGGTTGATAAAGAGATAGTATACTCGTAACTAGTATGTATGTATAAAGAAAGAAAAAAAAACCACGGTTAGGTGGTATATACAATTATGGACGGGCTGCCGAGTGCCGACACAGAGGTAGCCACAGCCGTGAACTACCGCACTGTACTGTGTCTGCTGCTAATATAGACTGGTTGATAAAGAGATAGTATACTACTAATATTATATATACTGGTGGTCAGGTCACTGGTCACTAGTCACACTGGCAGTGGCACTCCTGCAGCAAAAGTGTGCACTGTTTAATTTTAATATAATATTATGTACTCCTGGCTCCTGCTATAACCTATAACTGGCACTGCAGTAGTGCTCCCCAGTCTCCCCCACAATTATAAGCTGTGTGAGCTGAGCAGTCAGACAGATATATAATATATATAGATGATGCAGCACACTGGCCTGAGCCTGAGCAGTGCACACAGATATGGTATGTGACTGACTGAGTCACTGTGTGTATCGCTTTTTTCAGGCAGAGAACGGATATATTAAATAAACTGCACTGTGTGTCTGGTGGTCACTCACTATATAATATATTATGTACTCCTGGCTCCTGCTATAACCTATAACTGGCACTGCAGTAGTGCTCCCCAGTCTCCCCCACAATTATAAGTTGTGTGAGCTGAGCAGTCAGACAGATATATATAATATTATATATAGATAATAGATGATGCAGCACACTGGCCTGAGCCTGAGCAGTGCACACAGATATGGTATGTGACTGAGTCACTGTGTGCTGTGTATCGCTTTTTTCAGGCAGAGAACGGATTATAAATAAAACTGGTGGTCACTATCAGCAAAACTCTGCACTGTACTGAGTACTCCTAATGCTCCCCAAAATTAGTAAATCAAGTGTCTCTCTAATCTATTCTAAACGGAGAGGACGCCAGCCACGTCCTCTCCCTATCAATCTCAATGCACGTGTGAAAATGGCGGCGACGCGCGGCTCCTTATATAGAATCCGAGTCTCGCGATAGAATCCGAGCCTCGCGAGAATCCGACAGCGTCATGATGACGTTCGGGCGCGCTCGGGTTAACCGAGCAAGGCGGGAAGATCCGAGTCGCTCGGACCCGTGAAAAAAAACATGAAGTTCTGGCGGGTTCGGATTCAGAGAAACCGAACCCGCTCATCTCTAGTCGTGATAAACAGACTAGCATAATAAATAAGTACATATTAATACCAGTTACGCACAATGTCATGGCAACCGAGAGGTGAAGAATTCCTGTTCTACAGTTCCTGATTGCAATACTATTGTTTGCTCATTTAGTGAACACAAGACAGAAGGATTGGCAGAATTGATACGTTTTATACTGTCTTACATGTCTTTGTCTTACTCAGGGTCGGCTCTACAATTAGGCAGCTTTAGGCGGCTGCCTATGGGCGCCGGCCACTGGGGTGCACCATCGAATTCATCTAGCAAAAAACTGAAGGATGTCTCTGTATGTGGGTTAGTAATGAACTTACAGATGGGGGGATGGAACACAATAAGGAGCATACAAATATATGTATGTCTGTGGATGCATATGTATGTATACATATACACTTAAAGGGATGTAGTTGGCATCCCAGCAGACGAAATTTTGGCATTCAGAATATGGTGGTGGAATCCCGACAGCCGGCATCCTGAATGTTAGTGTTCCGGGGAGGGATAGGGTCAGGCTGCGGGGAGGGAGAGTTAGGTTAAGAGGTAAGTTTAATTTATTTAATTCAAAGGGCGGGATTCAATTCTTTTCACCCCTTTCCCCACCCGTTCTGTTTCTGCCCTCAGGGACGTTGTATCATTATTTCAGCTCGCTACCCCCGGAGTAGCGAGGCACCCAACCCTTTACACAGCTAAACCTGATTACTATGGGCGCAATATGCGCGATAACGGAGAACATCTTAGAAAGCAAATTGGGCGTGATATATCATTTGAATCTGACCCACTATGTCAGTATTGTGGTGGTGGGGATGCCGCTGTCTGCATTCTGACTAGTGGCATCCCGTACCCAACCCCAATTAAACATCTCCAGCAGACCCCATACACAATATTGTATAGTATATAAAGAATAGTAGTATATTGTGAACAAAGTCACAACATTTTGTGACGTGTTTGCATTATCCTTTATGACTATAAAAATCCTTGAGTGTTGTACCTTTTTTCTATACTGTATATGTATAATGATGCAATTCACCCCAGCCTACCTAGTGGCCACCTGCATCTCCCCTCCAGGAGGTGGTGGTGGGCTTTGCAGATTAAGGGGTGCTAGGCTGAAGCTTTGCCTAGGGTGCAGAGAGACCTTGTACCGGCCCTGGTCTTACTTACAATGCAGAAAGTGGACGAATGTATGGAAAACATTGCTGCAGTAATTATTGCCGTGTACACAAGCACATGATACTGTATACTGTACTGTGTTGTTTGAGTATTATGGACCTGATTCAGAGTTGATATTTATGGACCTTTATGGTCCATGATTTAAGAATATCTATAGTTGAGCCAAGAGGTGGATTTAGTTCTCATGGGGCCCTAAGCAAGACACCGATTTGGGGCCCCCCTTCCTCAAACAATCCTCAATGGTTATATCAGCCTCCTCCAGGTACAGGCCTTAAGTAGCCTGCTCTAAGGCTGTAGACTTAAAGACTCGAAATGGGCCTTGTGGGTGGAGCCCTCCCTTCCACCTCACATCCATACCCCAAGGACCCATATCCAGCTTTTATTAAAAGGCCAAACTCTCAAGTCTGTTTAGCAAAAAAGACAATTCCTGAGGGTTTAAAATACATAGTAGTGTTCACTCTAGGAGTGAAAAGGGGCAGGGCGCCGGACTCAGGGGGGCACATGTGCGCGCGCGTCCGAAATGGGGGCGCGGTCACGCAAATTAGGGGGCGCGGCCACGCCTCCGTCATTTTAGGGGGCGGTGCGGCCCACAGACGCTGCTATAGAGAGCGTCTGTGGCCGGCGACGGCACTGTTGGGGGCGTGCCCAGCACCTCCGTCGGTGCTGGGCTTCCCCCAGCCCTCTCCCAATGCGTGAATGGATGCCGCGCGCATGCGCACGGCATCTATACACGCCGGGAGGGCAGGGAGCGGGCGGCTGTTCTAGCAGGGCGCCGCAAAAGGGGCAGGGCGGGTTTTGCCTGTTAAAAAACGGGCAGGGCGCGGCGCCCTGCTAAAACAGCCTAGAGTGAACACTACATAGGCCAGACATCTGGGACAAACATGTCTCCCGTATTGTCCTGTTAGTGCAATGTGAGACAGCATTGCAAGTACTTACAGTAGAATTGCTGCAAACATTTGAAATACAATAGGTAAAGTTTTCAGATTCACATGTCCATACTGACTCTTTACTAACAGTGGTGTTTGGTCGAGATTAAACACGTTGAGCATCGTCAGGATACGTTAGAGTTTTTCTAGATCAAACACTCAAATTTACTAAGAATCGTGTTTGACTGATGGTCTGTGCAATTGTGTTCAGTCGTATTAGGTTGGAACCAATAGACCTGCCTGTGTGCTGCGTATTCTGCAGAAGCCTGTACAGGTCAGTGTGGTCTGCATACTGTAAATACTATAAATGGTTACAAATTTGGAGACAGATAAGGTACCAACCATTCAGCTTCTATCTGCCATGTCTCATGCTGTGTTTGAAAAATGACAGCTAGAAGCTGATTGATTGGTGCTCTAGCATTCTCTACTTTCTCTTTCTCCAAGGTTTGATACACTCCCCCCAATGTGAGTGAACAGAGAAGTTCCTCACTGTGGACACACAAAAGGGCAACACAACAAAAAGTTTTCAAATCCACTTTTTACCAACAGTTGATCATGAAAGCAAGTCTGTAATTTCTCATCATAGGTGGTAAACTAATGGTATTTATGAGAAATATAGGTTCAAAAATAGTTGAACAACACATCTCAATAATGACTACCTCTATCAGCATGATCTAAAGGTAAGCATATTTTAAGTAGCTACAGTATTTTCAAAAAGTTTCCTCATGTGACTGATCAGTATGCTGTAGTATTACAGATATTATTTCCCGTGGATCGGAGTAAGTGGTGTTTAATTGTAGTATTTGGTGTCGGTAATGATTTGGAGGATACCATAAAGGTATGGAAAACAGCACGGTAAAAAAATATTGGTAGGAACTACAAGTTGCAGGCATTCCAGTGTTCACAATAAAATTGCGGGCACCATGTTTACAGAGACCTACACTTGCCCACTAGACTGTAGCACAATGCCAGAGCCTACTGCGCTGTGGAGAAGAGGGGCACCCGGAATCTGCATATGAGCCCCCTCTTCTGTTAAAATGCCCCAATACCACCAATAGCCTCCACCAATGCTCGCATTACATTAATGTACCCCACTACTTAAGATACCCCACTATATTGCACTAATACCCCAGATTACATGACATCAACACACTCACAACATAAAATGAAATACTCCTCATCCCCACTCTCCTAGAAAAATAACCCCTCCCACATTATATTAAAAACCTTCCATCCACGTTATAAGAAACCCCCCCATTCCAATACTTCTCCTTCATCACATATTAGACTGCTCTGTAGAATCCGAGTGGCTACTGTGCAGTTGGTTTATTGGTTTTCACAAGGAGTCAGCACCAGCCCGAGGCCAGGAAGAGAGAATGGGGTCTATTTATGAAGCAGTGAAAAGTGTGGAGAAGTGAGCCAGTGGAGAAGTTTCTCATGGCAGCCAATCAGCATTGAAGTAACATTTATAGTTTGCATACTATAAAATTGTACGGAGCAGCTGATTGGTTGCCATGGGCAACTTCTCCACAGGCTCACTTCTCCACTCTTTTCACTGCTTCATGAATAGACCCCAATGAGTGGTGAGATGTGTAACAAAGTGGATAGAACAATCTCATTATCCATTGATGGCACGACTATCTCCCCTAGCCCCCAGGTACGCTGTCTTGGCGTAATCCTTGACTCCTCCCTCTCCTTCAAACCACACATTCAGCACCTCTCACAAACCTGTCATTTTCATCTCAAAAACATTTCTAGAATCAGACCTTTTCTCACCCAGGATGCCACTAAGATCATTATTCACTCACTGATTATTTCCAGACTGGACTACTGTAATCTCCTCTTAACTGGCCTCCCTGACAATTACCTCTCTCCACTCCAATCTATCCTCAATGCTGCTGCCCGGCTCATCTTCCTCACCAAACGCACTACGTCTACCTCCCCTCTCCTACAGGCCCTTCACTGGCTCCCCTTCCCTTTCAGAATCCAATTCAAACTTCTCACACTCGCTTACAAAGCTCTCACCCACTCCTCTCCCATCTACATCTCTGATCTTATCTCCCTTTACTCTCCCACCCGTCCTCTTCGCTCTGCTAATGCACGCCGACTCTCCTGTCTTCTGATTACTTCCTCCCACTCCTACCTCCAAGATTTTTCACGTGCTGCTCCCTTTCTCTGGAATTCTTTACCTCTCCCCCTCAGACTCTCCACCTCTCTACAAAACTTCAAACGGGCTCTTAAGACCCATTTCTTTACCAAACCCAGCCAAATCTCATCCTAACCCTCTGTTCCACGCTCTCTATTTACCCCATCTGTGTCACCCCTGTCTGTCTACCCCTCCCCTTAGATTGTAAGCTCTCACGAGTAGGACCCTCTTCCCTCATGTGCTTATACTTTTCTTACTTTAATAATCCTCAACTGCCCAGATCCCACAGTTTTTTGACCACCTGGAACTTATCTCTATGTTTACTGGTGTAGTTATGCTTAGCTGCCCTGTACTTGTCCTATATTGTATTCAACTGTAAGTCACTGTTTTCCTATTTTTTATGTGCATTTGTACTCTGTAATTGGGCGCTGCGGAACCCTTGTGGCGCCATATAAATAAAGGATAATAATAATAATAATAATAATAGAACCATCGAAGCAAAGCGAAAAGGGGAGAAACAGGGGGTGAGGCAGCGAGAACATCAGTAAACAGCACATGGACCCTCACTGGATGGGAACCATCTTTGCCAGCCTTTTGCATCCTTACCAGATGTAGACGTAGATGTTAGAACAGAGTTCTTCTTCACACTTTCAGCAACAGGACATTGAATATCTAAACATTGGATTATTTCTATTCCATCGAGAGAATAATCATATTTGATTCACAGCAGTTCGTGGGTGTTTTATGTATTTATTTTAGTCTGTTGTGTTTATTATAATGTCTTATTATTTTGTAGAATGAAATGTGCCTTAATCACATCCAGTGAGTCAAAATTGTTACTATTATACCCTGTATTCTAGCACTGTTTCTTTCTGTAATTAAATATGACAGAAGTTCCAAAAACTTCCTTGAATTACGGGGCTCTAGAGCACTGTTTTTCAACCATTGTGCCGTGGCACACTAGTGTGCCCTGAGCAGAGGCGTAACTAGGGTTTTTGGAGCCCAGGGCAAGATCAATAATGGCGCCCCCCCCCCCCCCCCCCCAAAAATAAATAAATAAATAAATATTTTTTTCTTAATAAAATAAATTAATAAAATGATAATGAAAAAAAAAATACAAAAGGAAAGTATGTGCAGACGCCACCGGTGTCACTGCATATAAAGATGTCAGGGTGTGTATGTATGTGTATGTAGGTGCAGTGGTCGAAGTTGAATTTTTGAAGGTGGAATGAAAGAGTGCAGATAGCAATTATGCGCGCGCCTTCGGCGCGCGCGCTCCGGAAAAGGGGCGTGGTCACTCAAAAGGGGCGTGTCCTTCAGTATAGTAGGACCCCTTATACTATCTAGTACTGGTGCCCCTTTCACATTATAGCACACGGTATGAGCCGAAATTCACATTATAGCACACAGTATGAGCCGAAATTCACATTGCCCCACACGGCATGAGCCGAAATTCACATTATAGCACACAGTATGAGCCGAAATTCACATTACCCCACATGGTATGAGCCAAAATTCACATTATAGCACACGGTATGAGCCGAAATTCACATTATAGCACACGGTATGAGCCAAAATTCACATTACTCCACATGGTATGAGCCAAAATTCACATTTCCCCACATGGTATGAGCCGAAATTCACATTACAGCACACGGTATGAGCCGAAATTCACATTACAGCACACGGAATGAGCCAAAATTCACATTACCCCACATAGTATGAGCCGAAATTCACATTATAGCACACGGTATTAGCCAAAATTCACGTTACAGCACATGATATGAGCCAAAATTCCCATTATAGAGTTAGGGGATCCTACACCCAGAATTAACATGGCCTGTGGGGCACTATGATGAGGGGAGCAAACCCCCTTAATAGACTAATTGCAGAGTTTAGCAGCGGAAGGGCTGCAGCGGTTTCTCACCCCAAGCTGCGGCGCTTCTGCCACCTCCGACACTCCACATCTTCGGCACCACCCGGGATGCAGAGCACCGCACCGGGTATGCACCCTTTTCAGTGTGGCCTGCTGCGCTCCGAAGGGGTTCTTGTTTCATGCTGCAGGATCCCGATGTGCGCCTTCCTCCCCGCTGTTACTGCCATGGTAAGCATTAGTATCGTTTACCGCAGAGGCCATTTTCTGAGGCATATGTGTTAAACCTCAGGAACTGAGATGCCCTTCTCACCATACAGCTGTGTGGCCGAGCCGGGCGGAGGGACAGCCAGCAGCAGCATGCCGGATATCAGCAGCAGAGGGTGCGGGCTGTACATACTTGAGGCAGCTGGAAATTCAACAGTGCTGAAAGCCTCCGGAGCCCGCACCCCCGGAGCTGCAGTACACCGGCAGAGGACACCCATCCCCCGAACCCTGCGTAGCCCAAAGCCGGAGATCAGCAGCATGTTGAACGCGGAAGCAGAAGCTGCTTATTGCCGGTCAGCATGCTGCTGATCTCCGGCTTTGGGCTCCGCATGTGCATTACAGCCCCCACCCTCGGCTGCTGATATCTGGCATGCTGCCCCTGCTGCTGGCTTTCCACCCGCCCGGCTCGCCCACCCAGCTGGATGGTGAGTAAGAAGGGCATCTCAGTGCCCGTGGTTTAATACATATCTCTCTTCGGTAAATGGCCATTAGTACATCCCACACACACTGATTACACACACACAGACTGGCCACCCCCAAATCCTACACACACCCACTCAGACTACACACACACACACACACACATTCTCATACTTTCCTCTCCCCCACACACACACTGGACTGCAAAAATTTACACACACTGACACTGTTCCACACACACACAATTAACACACACTCACACTGTCCCACACACACAATTAACACACACGCACACTGTCCCACACACCAGTGGCGTGCGGTGAGGTCAGTGGCGTGCGGTGAGGCACTACAGCCATAATGTCCGCCGAATCCTGTCGATGAACCCTACCGCCACCGAGCCAATGCCCGCCACTGCCTCTGAGCCGATGCCACCACCAATGGCTTACAAACTCGCCCACCATCAACTGACCCAGCCCTCCGCCACTAATTTGCAACTCAGTCCAAAGTTGCCAATGCCCGCTGCATGCCTGCTCATCATACTTGTGATGTTGTATTGTACATTTTTATAGAAAAAAATAATAATCAGTGTTTGGGACTGGGAAGGGAGTGGGAGGAGGACATGAATGCAATTTTGTTGTCCAGGGTTTCCATTAACTTAATGGAGAAGGGTCTGAATGGGTTAAAAATGTAAAAAAAAACTGCATGAGGTCCCCCTCCTAAGTATAACCAGCCTCGGGCTCTTTGAGCCGGTCCTGGTTGTTTAAATACTGGGAAAAAATTGGACAGGGGTTCCCCGTATTTAGACAACCAGCATCGGGCTCTTAGTCCGGTCCTGGTTCCAAAAATATGGGGGACAAAAGATGTAGGGGTCCCCCCGTATTTTTAAAACCAGCACCGGGCTCCACTAGCCAGGGACATAATGCCACAGCCGGGGGACACATTTATGTAGGTCCCTGCGGCCGTGGCATTACCCCCCCAACTAGTCACCACTGGCCGGGGTTCCCTGGAGGAGTGGGGACCCCTTAAATCAAGGGGTCACCCCCCCTCCAGGCACCCAAGGGCCAGGGGTGAAGCCCGAGGCTGTCCCCCCCATCCGTGGGCTGTGGATGGGAGGCTGATAGCCATGTAAGTAAAAAAAGAATATTGTTTTTTGTTGTGGAACTACAAGGCCCAGAAAGCCTCCCCCGCTTGCTGGTACTTGGAGAACCTCAAGTACCAACATGCAGGGAAATAACGGGCCCGCCGGTACCTGTAGTTCTACAACAGAAAAAATACCCAAATAAAAACACAACTCACACACCGTGACAGTAAAAATTTATTAAAGCACACTGACACACTCACACATACTTACCTATATCCCACGCCGGTCACGTCCACTTGTCCAGTAGAATCCAATAGGGGTAGCTGTAAAAATGAGAGACACATTACTTACCTACATCCCACGTCGGTCACGTCCACTTGTCCAGTAGAATCCAGTAGGGGAATCTGTAAAAATGAGAGACAGATTACTTACCTACATCCCACGCCGGTCACGTCCACTTGTCAGTAGAATCCAATAGGGGTACCTGTAAAAATGAGAGAGAGATTACTTACCTACATCCCACGCTGGTCACGTCCACTTGTCAGTAGAATCCAATAGGGGAATCTGTAAAAATGAGAGACAGATTACTTACCTACATCCCACGCCGGTCACGTCCACTTGTCAGTAGAATTCAATAGGGGAATCTGTAAAAATGAGAGATAGATTACTTACCTACATCCCACGCTGGTCACGTCCACTTGTCCAGTAGAATCCAGTAGGGGAATCTGTAAAAATGAGAGACAGATTACTTACCTACATCCCACGCTGGTCACGTCCACTTGTCCAGTAGAATCCAGTAGGGGAATCTGTAAAAATGAGAGACAGATTACTTACCTACATCCCACGCCGGTCACGTCCACTTGTCCAGTAGAATCCAATAGGGGTACCTGTAAAAATGAGAGACAGATTACTTACCTACATCCCACGCCGGTCACGTCCACTTGTCCAGTAGAATCCAATAGGGGTACCTGTAAAAATGAGAGACAGATTACTTACCTACATCCCACGCCGATCACGTCCACTTGTCCAGTAGAATCCAATAGGGGTACCTGTGAAAATGAGAGAGAGATTACTTACCTACATCCCACGCCGGTCACGTCCACTTGTCCAGTAGAATCCAGTAGGGGAATCTGTAAAAATGAGAGACAGATTACTTACCTACATCCCACGCTGGTCACGTCCACTTGTCCAGTAGAATCCAGTAGGGGAATCTGTAAAAATGAGAGACAGATTACTTACCTATATCCCACGCCGATCACGTCCACTTGTCCAGTAGAATCCAATAGGGGTACCTGTAAAAATGAGAGACAGATTACTTACCTACATCCCACGCTGGTCACGTCCACTTGTCCAGTAGAATTCAATAGGGGTACCTGTAAAAATGAGAGACAGATTACTTACCTACATCCCACGCTGGTCACGTCCACTTGTCCAGTAGAATTCAATAGGGGTACCTGTAAAAATGAGAGACAGATTACTTGCCTACATCCCACGCTGGTCACGTCCACTTGTCCAGTAGAACCCAGTAGGGGAATCTGTAAAAATGAGAGAGAGATTACTTACCTACATCCCACGCCGATCACGTCCACTTGTCCAGTAGAATCCAATAGCGTTACCTGTAAAAATGAGAGACAGATTACTTACCTACATCCCACGCCGATCACGTCCACTTGTCCAGTAGAATCCAATAGGGCAGGGGTTCTCAAACTCGGTCCTCAGGACCCCACACAGTGCATGTTTTGCAGGTAACCCAGCAGGTGCACAGGTGTATTAATTACTCACTGACACATTTTAAAAGGTCCACAGGTGGAGCTAATTATTTAACTTGTGATTCTGTGAGGAGACCTGCAAAACATGCACTGTGTGGGGTCCTGAGGACCGAGTTTGAGAACCTGTGCAATAGGGGAATCTGTAAAATGAGAGACAGATTACTTACCTACATCCCACGCCAGTCACGTCCACTTGTCCAGTAGAATCCAATAGGGGTACCTGTAAAAATGAGAGACAGATTACTTACCTACATCCCACGCTGGTCACGTCCACTTGTCCAGTAGAATCCAATAGCGTTACCTGTAAAAATGAGAGACAGATTACTTACCTACATCCCACGCTGGTCACGTCCACTTGTCCAGTAGAACCCAATAGGGGAATCTGTAAAAATGAGAGACAGATTACTTACCTACATCCCACGCCGGTCACGTCCACTTGTCCAGTAGAATCCAATAGGGGTACCTGTGAAAATGAGAGAGAGATTACTTACCTACATCCCACGCCGATCACGTCCACTTGTCCAGTAGAATCCAATAGGGGTACCTGTGAAAATGAGAGAGAGATTACTTACCTACATCCCACGCTGGTCACGTCCACTTGTCCAGTAGAACCCAATAGGGGAATCTGTAAAAATGAGAGACAGATTACTTACCTACATCCCACGCTGGTCACGTCCACTTGTCCAGTAGAATCCAATAGGGGTACCTGTAAAAATGAGACACAGATTACTTACCTACATCCCACGCCGGTCACGTCCACTTGTCCAGTAGAATCCAGTAGGGGAATCTGTAAAAATGAGAGACAGATTACTTACCTACATCCCACGCCGGTCACGTCCACTTGTCCAGTAGAATCCAATAGGGGTACCTGTGAAAATGAGAGAGAGATTACTTACCTACATCCCACGCCGGTCACGTCCACTTGTCCAGTAGAATCCAATAGGGGTACCTGTAAAAATGAGAGACAGATTACTTACCTACATCCCACGCCGGTCACGTCCACTTGTCCAGTAGAATCCAATAGGGGTACCTGTAAAAATGAGAGAGAGATTACTTACCTACATCCCACGCCGGTCACGTCCACTTGTCCAGTAGAATCCAATAGGGGTACCTGTAAAAATGAGAGACAGATTACTTACCTACATCCCACGCCGGTCACGTCCACTTGTCCAGTAGAATCCAATAGGGGTACCTGTAAAAATGAGAGACAGATTACTTACCTACATCCCACGCCGGTCACGTCCACTTGTCCAGTAGAATTCAATAGGGGTACCTGTAAAAATTAAAATGATGCTTACAAACTGCAATCCACAGGAGGAGAGAGAGAGAGAGAGAGAGGGGGGGGGGGGGAAGAGACTAACCTGCTGCTGCTGCCGGGGAGACCGGCACACACTGCAGGGCCACGACGGGAGGACGGAGCCGGCGGAGGAGGGGGAGAGCCGCACACCGCCGCTCCTGTCAGCGGCAGCGGAGGAGGATGGGGCGCACACTACAGACGCCAATAACCGCCGGGACAATTAACACACACACACACAATTAACCCACGCACACTGTCCCACACACAATTAACACACACGCACGCACACTGTCCCACACACACAAATATCACACACGCACACTGTCCCACACACAATTAACAAACACGCACTGTCCCACACACACACAATTAACACACTCACACTGTCCCACACACACACACACACACACACTTAACACACGCACACTGTCCCACACACACACAATTAACACACACGCACACTGTCCCACACACACACAATTGATACACACGCACACTGTCCCACACACACACAATTAACACACACGCACACTGTCCCACACACACACAATTAACACACACTCAAACTGTCCCACACACACACAATTAACACACTCACACTGTCCCACACACACACACACACACAATTAACACACTCACACTGTCCCACACATACACAATTAACACACGCACACTGTCCCACACATACACAATTAACACACGCACACTGTCCCACACACACACAATTAACACGCACTCAAAACTGTCCCACACACACAATTAACACACTCACACTGTCACACACACACACACAATTAACAAACACGCACTGTCCCACACACACAATTAACACACTCACACACACACACAATTAACACACACACACTGTCCCACACACACACAATTAACACACTCACACACACACACAATTAACACACGCACACTGTCCCACACACACACACAGTCACACACACACACAATTTACACACACTCAAACTGTCCCACACACACAATTAACACACTCACACTATCCCACACACAATGTCACACGCACACTGTCCGACACACACACACTTAACACACACACACACACACAAAATGTCCCGCACCCCCTTCCCGCTCACCTGAGGCTGCACTTACTGCTGTTCAGGGCAGGGGCCGCACGCCCCCCCGAGGTCGCGCACGCGCATGCGCGCACCTCCGCGGTCGCGATCGTGATCGCGTACACACAGACACTTTTGCAGGGGGGAGTAGGGGGAGGCTCCTGGCTGCCGCTGCCTGTCTATTGTGACAGGCACAGCAGCCGGGGAGACAGGGAAAGCGCCGCGGGTAGCGCCGGCGGAATCCCTGAAGCATGGGGCGAGTGGGCCGTGCAGGTGCCGGTGGCGCCCCCCTCTGTTGGGGCTGCCATGGCGCCCAGGGCACGTGCCCTGCTCGCCCCGTGCTAGATACGCCTCTGGCCCTGAGCAGTCTCCAGGTGTGCCGCCATAGAAGCAGAGCCAGGCCCGTCAGTGTTTTGCCGATACTGAGGCCCTGGAACAATCAATACTGGTGGGTTTAGTGGTTGCAGAGCCAGTTCTAATTTTGGGCCCGGGCAGTGTTGGACTCTTCTGGCTTTCTGAGATGTGGCTCAGGCGTCACCTATGGAGAAGCTGCGACATGACATCCTAGGACACGCAACTGCACCATGCAGCACCATTATAGTTGAGTGCGCCCTGGCAATATTTATATCTTGTGCAGTGTCCCGCGAGTTGTAAAAGGTTGAAAATCTCTGCTCTAGACTATCGGCACTTTTTTTTTCACAGCACCACTAAGATAAAAGTTTATTATTTATACATTTTGAACTTGTTACTTTTCTGGGAAGAATCTCTTCAATAACCCACATGTAATAAACAAAATACACCACCACTGCAATCACATGCGCATTAATAAAACTGTTCATTTGAGCGTTATCGTTCATGCAATGCAAGCCACGCATCGCATCGCTGATGATGTCATTATGTCAACCCAAAATTCTAATTACGTATTTTTTCTACTTCTCACATGAAGAATGCCTATGTTAAATTTCAGCTTCCTAACATATCGGAAAGTAAGAGAATTAGTGATGAGTCAGTTAGTGACTTAGGGGTACATTTACTAAGAAGTGATAAGAGTGGAGAAGTGAGCCAGTAGAGAAATTTCCCCATCAACCAATCAGCAGCTCTGTATAATTTTATAGTATGCAAATTATAGATGTTACTTCAGTACTGATTGGTTGCCATGGGCAACTTCTACACTGGATCACTTCTCCGCTCTTATCACTGCTTAGTAAATGTACCCCTGAGTGAGAGATATGGTAAAAAGTGACAGGACCATTTTTGTGGTTTATTAAATTCTACCCACTGGAGGTGCAATCCAAAGTTTGATCCGATTGTCTGTTTGGACGTTATCATTCACGCAATGCAAGCCACACACCGGTAATGATGTCATTTTGTCAACCCCCTGTTCATCCTATTAGGATAGGTTTATTAAAATTATAATTACATAGTTTTCCTATTTCCCACCTGATGAATGGTATCCGTTCACATGGTCGACCGTTATGGTCGAAAGTCATTAGGTCGACCACTATTGGTCGACATGGTCAACATGGACACATGGTCGACACATGAAAATGATCGACACATGAAAAGGTCAACATGAGTTTTTTAACTTTTTTTTCTTTTGGGGAACTTTTCCATACTTTACGATCCACATGGACTACGATTGGAACGGTAAAGTGTGCCGAGCAAAGCGAAGGCACCATGCCAGAAGCATGGCGAGCGAAGCGAGCCATGCGAGGGGACGCGGTGCACTAATTGGGGTTCCCAGTCACTTTACGCAAAAAACGACACCAAAAAAAGTTAAAAAACTCATGTCGACCTTTTCATATGTTGACCTTTCATGTGTCGACCATTTTCATGTGTCGACCATGTGTCCATGTCGACCATGTCAATGTCGACCAATAGTGGTCGACCTAATGACTGTCGACCATAACATGGTCGACCATTCATACCGGAACCCTGATGAATACCTATGTTACATTTCATCTTCCTAACATACTGTGGGGGTCATTCCGAGTTGACCGCTCGCTGACGTTTTTTTCGCAGCGCAGCGATCACATCACTACTGCGCATGCTTATGCACCGCAATGCACAGGTGCATCATACGGGTACAAAGCGGATCGTAGCTGGGTGATGGATTTAACGAAGAATCCATTCGCACAGCCGATCGCAAGGAGATTGACAGGAAGAAGGCGTTTGTGGGTGTCAACTGACCGTTTTCTGGGAGTGTTTGGGAAAACACAGTCGTGTCCAGGCGTTTGCAGGGCGGGTGTCTGACGTCAATTCCGGGTCCAAAAAGACTGAAGTGATCACAAGCGCTGAGTAAGTCCAGACCTACTCAGAAACTGCAAAAAACGTTTTCGCCCCACTCTGCTGCACAAGCGTTCGCACACTTGCAAAGCGAAAATACACTCCCCTATAGCAGCGGCTATCTGATCGCTGCTCTGCAAAAAACAGCTAGCGCGATCGACTCGGAATGAGGACCTGTATCGGGGAGTAAGAGAATTAGTGATGAGTGAGTGAGTGAGTGAGTGAGTGAGTGAGTGAGTGAGTGAGTCAGTTGGTCAGTTAGGGCATTCGCATTTATATATATAGATAACACAGCATGTTACTGTATATATTAAGGGACACGTTATCTTTTCCATATAACAAGCTGTATAATTTGCATATTTTACCACATTTGGTAATTAAACACTGTGTCAGTTTGCTCTTAATTCATACAGTACTGTATGGTCATCTTCTTGGTCAGTACGGATGGTGTAATGGTTAGCATTACTGCCTTGTAGCACTGAAGTCATGGGTTCAATTCCCACCATGGCTCTAACTGTGTGGAGTTTGTATATTCTCCCTGTGCTTGCGTAGATTTTCTCCGGGTGCTCCGGTTTCCTCCCACAATCCAAAAATATACAGGTAGGTTAATTGGCCCCCAACAAAATTAACCCTAGTGTGAATGTGTGTGCGTGTACATGTGGTAGGGAATATAGATTGTAAGCTCCACTGGGGCAGGGACTGATGTGAATGGCCAAATATTATCTGTAATGCGCTGCGGAATATGTGTGCGCGATATATATAACTGGTAATAAATAAATCTTCTCATTTAGAATTCCACATATCCCGAAATGACTGGAAACTATTATTTTGGTGAATTCATTGGAGTACACTGATTGTTGTTAAGTGCTTAAAATGCAATATAAATGATTGAAGAAAGTGTGTAAAAAAACAAACTCAACAGCTTCCCCTGCTGGGAGTTAGCACAGTGTAATTAAATAATTATTAATGTAAAATTGCTTTACATTTAATGCTTTTTTTGTTTTATTTTTAGCATGTTCATTAACTGAAGTGACAGTGTGGAAATCATTTGCCGGTGGCCATATGCATGGCGAATGCCTGGAACGCACTGCAGATTGGCTGATACGTTGGGTAAGTGTTCTAATTAAACACCACGACACAAGACGTGTGAGAGGGAGCGGGGACACTGGTGCTATGAGATTACACGGAGCCTGAGGAAGAACAAGTATTGCCTCACGCCGCTATCTCTTAGCACTACCGTACACCCCAGGGTTTTCCTTGATTTTGCAATCACGTCTATGATTCATGTTCTTTTCTCTGGCTCATTAATGAGACTAAAACAGATCTCTTGTACACTTTGGAGGTCATTCAGACCTGATCGCACGCTAGGTTTTTTCACTGCGCTGCAATCAGGTCAGAACTGCACCTGCGTGTGCACCGCAATGCGCAGGTGCGTCGTACAAGTACAAAGCGGATGGTTGCCCAGCGATGGATTGTATGAAGAATCCGCTCGCACAGCCAATCGCAAAGAGATTGACAAGAAGAAGGCGTTTGTGGGTGGCAACTGACCGTTTTCTGGGAGTGGTTGGAAAAACGCAGGCGTGTCCAAGCGTTTGCAGGGCGGGTGTCTGACGTCAATTCCGGCCCCGGACAGGCTGAAGTAAGTTCTGGGCTACTCAGAAACTGCACAAAACTTTTTTGTACCGCTCGGCTGCACAGGCGTTCGCACACTTGCAAAGCGAAAATACACTCCCCCATGGGCGGCGACTATCTGCTCGCAGCAGTGCAAAAAAACTCTAGCGAGCGATCAGGTCTGAATGACCCCCTTTGTCTATTCAGTTGAATGTCCTATTGAACCAGATCAGCTGGAAGTTTTTTCAACAAAAACATTTAAAATAGTGTAAGATATTCCCACAGTGTTACAAGTGGTCTTACAGTGCAGTATGGCCCTCATTCCGAGTTGTTCGCTCGCTAGCTGCTTTTAGCAGCTTTGCACACGCTAAGCCGCTGCCCTCTGGGAGTGAATCTTAACTTAGCAGAATTGCGAACGAAAGATTAGCAGAATTGCAAATAGAAATTTCTTAGCAGTTTCTGAGTAGCTCGAGACTTACTCCTACACTACGATCAGTTCAGTCAGTTTCGTTCCTGGTTTGACGTCAAAAACACACCCAGCGTTCACCCAGCCACTCCCCCGTTTCTCCAGACACTCCCGCTTTTTTCCCTGACACGCCTGCGTTTTTCCACACACTCCCAGAAAACGGTCAGTTTCCGCCCAGAAACACCCACTTCCTGTCAATCACACTACGATCAGCAGAACGATGAAAAAACCTCGTTATGCCGTGAGTAAAAAGCCAAACT
Source organism: Pseudophryne corroboree (assembly GCF_028390025.1). NCBI lineage: Eukaryota > Metazoa > Chordata > Amphibia > Anura > Myobatrachidae > Pseudophryne > Pseudophryne corroboree. The sequence continues at coordinate 463,479,595 of NC_086451.1, read as the reverse complement.
TTTGTGCAAATTTACTTTGCGCAGGCGCACTGCGAACATTGCGCATGCGCAGTTTGCGACTAATCGCTCCGTAGCGGAAAAGAATAACGAGCGAACAAATCGGAATGAGGGCCTATGTCTAATGAATTTGCTGAAAATACTCTTAAATTATATTAAAAAAAATATTTCTTGCATTTAAAGAAAAGTTTATTTCTATTCATAAATTGGCACGGTGGATTAAATGCCTAAATATAAAAAGAAACAGAATGTAATGTAACAGTTGCTCACATGTACTGTATATGGCTTCCTTGCCAAGCACCTTGAGTCCTGTTGGAGAAAGAGCACCACATAAATAAAATTATTATTATTATAATTATTATTAATGTTACTTTAACTCGGAAAAATTCATTATAGCCTATTTGGTTATACTGTAGTTGTGATGAAAGAATAACACTTTATTACAAAGTAATAGACAAATGTAATTGCAAATATATATATATATATATATATATATATATATATGCTGCAGAGTAAGAATGCTTTCAAAAATAGAAGTGTTAATAGTTTATTTTTTATCAATTAACAGAATGCGAAGTGAATGAACAGAATAAAAATCTAAATCAAATCAATATTTGGTGTGACCAATCTTTGCCTTCAAAACAGCATCTTGTAGGTACACTTGCACACAGTATTTGAGTGAAGTCGGCAAAGAGGTTCTGTGGATGTAGGCTTGCTGAAATCTTTCTATCTCTTCATGTAATCCCAGACAGACTAAATGATATTGAGATCAGGGCTCTGTGGTAGTCATATCAGCCCTTCCAGGACTCCTTGTTCTACTTTATGCTGAAGATAGTTCTTAATGACATTGGCTGTATGTTTGGGGTTGTTGTCTTGCTGCAGAATAAATTTGGAACCAATCAGGTGCCTCCCTGATGGTATTGCATTATGGATAAATTACTGCCTGATTGGCTCCAAATTTATACTGCAGCAAGATAACAGCCCCAAACATACAGCCAATGTCATTAAGAACTACCTTCAGCATAAAGAAGAACAAGGAAACCTGGAGGTGATGATATGGTCCACAGAGAGCCCTGATCTCTGCTGTCAATGAGGTAGCATGTGCTGCAAACAGTGAGGTGGGGATGTGCTGCTGTCAGTGAGGCGAGGATGTGTGGTTGACAGTGAGGCGGGGATGTGCTGCTGTCAGTGAGGTAGGGATGTGCTGCTGTCAGTGAGGCGGGATGTGCTGCCGTCATTGAGACGGGGATGTGCTGCTGTCAGTGAGGCGGGGATGTGCTGCTGTCAGTGAGGCGGGGATGTGCTGCTGTCAGTGAGGCTGGGATGCGCTGCTGTCAGTGAGGCGGGGATGTGCTGCTGTCAATGAGGCTGGGATGCGCTGCTGTCAGTGAGGCTGGGATGCGCTGCTGTCAGTGAGGCGGGGATGTGCTGCTGTCAATGAGGCGGGGATGTGATGCTGTCAGTGAGGCTGGGATGCGCTGCTGTCAGTGAGGCGGGGATGTGCTGCTGTCAGTGAGACGGGGATGTGCTGCTGTCAGTGAGGCGGGGATGTGCTGCTGTCAGTGAGGCTGGGATGCGCTGCTGTCAGTGAGGCGGGGATGTGCTGCTGTCAATGAGGCGGGGATGTGCTGCTGTCAGTGAGGTGGGGATGTGCTGCTGTCAGTGAGGCTGGGATGTGTGGTTGACAGTGAGGCGGGGATGTGCTGCTGTCAGTGAGGTAGGGATGTGCTGCTGTCAGTGAGGCGGGATGTGCTGCCGTCATTGAGACGGGGATGTGCTGCTGTCAGTGAGGCGGGGATGTGCTGCTGTCAGTGAGGCGGGGATGTGCTGCTGTCAGTGAGGCTGGGATGCGCTGCTGTCAGTGAGGCGGGGATGTGCTGCTGTCAATGAGGCTGGGATGCGCTGCTGTCAGTGAGGCTGGGATGCGCTGCTGTCAGTGAGGCGGGGATGTGCTGCTGTCAATGAGGCGGGGATGTGATGCTGTCAGTGAGGCTGGGATGCGCTGCTGTCAGTGAGGCGGGGATGTGCTGCTGTCAGTGAGACGGGGATGTGCTGCTGTCAGTGAGGCGGGGATGTGCTGCTGTCAGTGAGGCTGGGATGCGCTGCTGTCAGTGAGGCGGGGATGTGCTGCTGTCAATGAGGCGGGGATGTGCTGCTGTCAGTGAGGTGGGGATGTGCTGCTGTCAGTGAGGCGGGATGCGCTGCTGTCAGTGAGGCGGGGATGTGCTGCTGTCAATGAGGCGAGGATGTGATGCTGTCAGTGAGGCAGGGATGCATTGCTGCCAGTGAGGCAGGGATGGGCTACTGTCAGTGAGGTGAGGATGTGCTACTATTAGTGAGGTGGCGATGTCCCGCTGACAATGGGGTGGGGATATGCAGCTGTCAGTGAGGCGGGGATGTGCTGTTGTCAGTGATGTGCTGGTGTCAGTGAGGCATCTGTCAGTGAGGTGGGGATGTGCTGTTGTCAGTGAGGCGGGATGCGCTGCTGTCAGTGAGGCGGGTGTGCGCTGTTGTCAGTGATGTGCTGCTGTCATTGAGGTGTCTTTCAGTGAGGCAGGGATACACTGCTATTAGTGAGGTAGGGATGTGCTGCTGTCAGTGAGGCATCTGTCAGTGAGGCGAAGATGCGCTGCTGTCAGTGAGGCATCTGTCAGTGAGGTGGGGATGTGCAGCTGTCAATGAGGTGGGGATGTGCTGCGGTCAGTGAGGCGGGGATGTGCTGGTGTCAGTGAGGTGGAGATGTGCTGCTGTCAGTGAGGCAGGGATGTGCTGCTGTCAGTGAGGCGGGGATGTGCTGCTGTCATTGAGGTAGGGATGTGCTGCTGTCAGTGAGGCAGGGATGTGCTTCTGTCAGTGAGGCGGGGATGTGCTGCTGTCAGTGAGGCAGGGATGTGCTTCTGTCAATGAGGCAGGGATGTGCTGCAGTCAGTGAGGCGGGGATGTGCTGGTATCAGTGAGGCGGGGATGTGCTGCTGTCAGTGAGGTGGGGATGTGCTGCTATCAGTGAGGCGGAGATGTGCTACTGTCAGTGAGTCAGGGATGTGCTGCTGTCAGTGAGGTGGTGATGTGCTGCTGTCAGTGAGGCGGAGCTGTGCTGCTGTCAGTGAGGCAGTGATGTGCTGTTGTCAGTTAGGCAGTGATGTGCTGCTGTCAGTGAGGCGGGGATGTGCTGCTGTCAGTGAGGCGGGGATGTGCTGCTGTCAGTGAGGTGGGGATGTGCTGCTGTCAGTGAGGCGGGATGCGCTGCTGTCAGTGAGGCGGGGATGTGCTGCTGTCAATGAGGCGAGGATGTGATGCTGTCAGTGAGGCAGGGATGCATTGCTGCCAGTGAGGCAGGGATGGGCTACTGTCAGTGAGGTGAGGATGTGCTACTATTAGTGAGGTGGCGATGTCCCGCTGACAATGGGGTGGGGATATGCAGCTGTCAGTGAGGCGGGGATGTGCTGTTGTCAGTGATGTGCTGGTGTCAGTGAGGCATCTGTCAGTGAGGTGGGGATGTGCTGTTGTCAGTGAGGCGGGATGCGCTGCTGTCAGTGAGGCGGGTGTGCGCTGTTGTCAGTGATGTGCTGCTGTCATTGAGGTGTCTTTCAGTGAGGCAGGGATACACTGCTATTAGTGAGGTAGGGATGTGCTGCTGTCAGTGAGGCATCTGTCAGTGAGGCGAAGATGCGCTGCTGTCAGTGAGGCATCTGTCAGTGAGGTGGGGATGTGCAGCTGTCAATGAGGTGGGGATGTGCTGCGGTCAGTGAGGCGGGGATGTGCTGGTGTCAGTGAGGTGGAGATGTGCTGCTGTCAGTGAGGCAGGGATGTGCTGCTGTCAGTGAGGCGGGGATGTGCTGCTGTCATTGAGGTAGGGATGTGCTGCTGTCAGTGAGGCAGGGATGTGCTTCTGTCAGTGAGGCGGGGATGTGCTGCTGTCAGTGAGGCAGGGATGTGCTTCTGTCAATGAGGCAGGGATGTGCTGCAGTCAGTGAGGCGGGGATGTGCTGGTATCAGTGAGGCGGGGATGTGCTGCTGTCAGTGAGGTGGGGATGTGCTGCTATCAGTGAGGCGGAGATGTGCTACTGTCAGTGAGTCAGGGATGTGCTGCTGTCAGTGAGGTGGTGATGTGCTGCTGTCAGTGAGGCGGAGCTGTGCTGCTGTCAGTGAGGCAGTGATGTGCTGTTGTCAGTTAGGCAGTGATGTGCTGCTGTCAGTGAGGCGGGGATGTGCTGCTGTCAGTGAGGTGGGGATGCGCTGTTGTCAGTGAGGCGGGGATGTGCTGCTGTCAGTGAGGTGGGGATGTGCTGCTGTCAGTGAGGCAGTGATGTGCTGTTTTCAGTTAGGCAGGGATGTGCTGCTGCTGTCAGTGAGGCAGTGATGTGCTGTTGTCAGTTAGGCAGGGATGTGCTGTTGTCAGTGAGGCGGGGATGCGCTGCTGTCAGTGAGGCAGTGATGTGCTGTTGTCAGTTAGGCAGGGATGTGCTGCTGTCAGTGAGGCGGGTTTGCGCTGCTGTCAGTGATGTGCAGCTGTCATTGAGGTGTCTGTCAGTGAGATGGGGATGTGCTGCTGTCAGTGAGGCGTGTGCACGCTGTTGACAGTGATGTGCTGCTGTCAGTGAGGCATCTGTCAGTGAGGCGGGGATGTGCTGCAGTCAGTGAGGTGGGGATGTGCTGCGGTCAGTGATGCGGGGATGTGCAGCTGTCAGTAAGGCGGGGATGTGCTGCTGTCAGTGAAGCAAGTGTGCTCAGTTGTCAGTGATGTGTTGCTGTCATTAAGGTGTCCAGTGTCGGACTGGGGCATGTAGGGCCCACCGGGGGAATGTAGTGGTAGGGGCCCATGTTAAGAGGTGTGGCCAGTCTGCAGAGGGGTGTGGCCTGCCACCTCATTGGTTTGACTAACCATTAGAGAGTGCAACGTCTGTGCCCCTTCATAAATATATACAGTAAATTCAGCTGCTGCTGCATGATAATGTACCAGATTAATAACAGCAATGCACTGTAGAAAATAAACCATAGTCCAGTATGAGGAAATATATCTATAATGTATATTTCAAGTGCATAGTCTAGAACCTAGAGGTGGGGATGTGTTGGGGTCAGTGAGGCGGGGATGTGCTGCTGTCAGTGAGGCAGGTGTGTGCTGTTGTCAGTGACGTGCTGCTGTCAGTGAGGTATCTGTCAGTTAGGCGGGGATGTGCTGCTGTCAGTGAGGCGGGGATGCAGTGCTGTCAGTGAGCCAGGGATGTGCTGCTGTCAGTGAGGTGGGGATGTGCTACTCTCAGTGAGGTGAGGATGCGCTGCTGTCAGTGAGGCGGGGATGTGGTGCTCTCAGTGAGGCGGGAATGTGCTGCTGTCAATGAGGTGGGTATGTCCTGCTGTCAGTGAGGCAGGGAGGTGCTGCTGTCAGTGAGGCAGTGATGCACTGCTGTCAGTGAGGCGGGAATGTGCTGCTGTTAATGAGGCGGGGATGTGCTGCTGCCAGTGAGGCAGGTGTGCACTGTTATCACTGATGTGCTGCTGCCAGTGAGGCATCTATCAATGAGATAGGGATGTACTGCTGTCAGTGAGGTGGGGATGTGCTGCTGTCAGTGAGGCAGGTGTGCGCTGTTGTCAGTGATGTGCTGTTGTCAGTGAGGCATCTGTCAGTGAGGCGGGGATGTGCTGTGGTCAGTGAGGCAGGGATGTGCTGCTGACAGTGAGGTGGGGATGTGCTGCTGTCAGTGAGGAAGAGTTGTGCTGCTGTCATGACACACAGAACCACATTTCCTAGCAGCCTCGGCAGCTGCTCAGGAGGTCAGAAGCATGTCACACGAGTGGTGTCAGGTAGTGATGCCGGTCACAGTGGGAAGCAAGTGGCAATTGGTGAGTGGGGAGTCTTGACATGCCAGCTGGGAGAACTGACTTGCGCAGCTGAGATGCCACTGGCAGTGACTGTCCGTGAGCTGTGCCTCTGAGACCAGTTTTGCACAAGGCAGAGAAGCTGAGGAGAATTTGATGAGTGCAGCAGCATACTGTACCTGAAGCTGGCGGTCACTCTTCTTGGACGCAAGTGCAGGTCTCCGGATGAGGTAAGGGGAGGCTGAGAGATTTGTCTGATAATGAGGTGTCCAGGAGAGGGAGTAGAACTGAGCCACTAGTGATAGATTGTAGCAGTAATGGCCGCACCTAGATCAGGGGGTTGAACTTGGGTCTACCTCATTACGGCAGTATGATGGCAGGGAGAGCTCAGTGGACAGCAGTGAAAGAGGTCAGAGATCCTTACAAAAAGTATGGTGGGTAGCTTCCAAGGAGCAGGTCTGGTATAATACTATGCACTGCGCCACTCATTGATAATACTCTGAGACAGAGGCAGACCTTGGAGACAACGTCAGTTCATAAGTGACAGGGAGACAAGTACAGCAGTAGCATAACTGGCAGCTCCCAATTCCAATATGTGAGAGGAAAGATAAACAGTATACATCAATAAGTTAATGACAGGAGCATAGTGGCAAGTATAGGCAGTGGTGTGCTGCTGTCAGTGAGGTGGGGATGTGCTGCTGTCAGTGAGGTGGGGATGGGCTGCTATCACTGAGGTGGGGATGTGTTGCTGTCAGTGAGGTGGGAATGTGCTGCTGTCAGTGAGGTGGGAATGTGCTGGTGTCAGTGAGGTGGGGATGTGCTGCTGTCAGTGAGGTGGGAATGTGCTGGTGTCAGTGAGGTAGGAATGTGCTGGTGTCAGTGAGGTGGGAATGTGCTGCTGTCAGTGAGGTGGGGATGTGCTGCTGTCAGTGAGGTAGGGATGTGCTGGTGTCAGTGAGGTAGGAATGTGCTGCTGACAGTGAGGTGAGAATGTGCTGCTGTCAGTGAGGTGGGAATGTGCTGGTGACAGTGAGGCGGGGATGCGCTGCTGTCAGTGAGGTGGGAATGTGCTGCTGTCAGTGAGGTAGGAATGTGCTGGTGACAGTGAGGTGGGAATGTGCTGCTGTCAGTGAGGTGGGAATGTGCTGGTGACAGTGAGGTGGGGATGTGCTGCTGTCAGTGAGGTAGGAATGTGCTGGTGACAGTGAGGTGGGAATGTGCTGCTGTCAGTGAGGTGGGAATGTGCTGCTGTCAGTGAGGTAGGAATGTGCTGGTGACAGTGAGGTGGGGATGTGCTGCTGTCAGTGAGGTGGGAATGTGCTGCTGTCAGTGAGGTAGGAATGTGCTGGTGTCAGTGAGGTGGGAATGTGCTGCTGTCAGTGAGGTAGGAATGTGCTGGTGACAGTGAGGTGGGAATGTGCTGGTGACAGTGAGGTGGGAATGTGCTGCTGTCAGTGAGGTGGGAATGTGCTGCTGTCAGTGAGGTAGGAATGTGCTGCTGTCAGTGAGGTAGGAATGTGCTGGTGACAGTGAGGTGGGAATGTGCTGGTGTCAGTGAGGTGGGGATGTGCTGCTGTCAGTGAGGTAGGAATGTGCTGGTGACAGTGAGGTGGGGATGTGCTGGTGACAGTGAGGTGGGGATGTGCTGGTGTCAGTGAGGTGGGAATGTGCTGCTGTCAGTGAGGTGGGGATGTGCTGCTGTCAGTGAGGTAGGAATGTGCTGGAGACAGTGAGGTGGGAATGTGCTGGTGACAGTGAGGTGGGGATGTGCAGCTGTCAGTGAGGTGGGGATGTGCTGGTGTCAGTGAGGTGGGAATGTGCTGGTGTCAGTGAGGTGGGAATGTGCTGGTGTCAGTGAGGTGGAAATGTGCTGGTGTCAGTGAGGTGGGAATGTGCTGGTGTCAGTGAGGCGGGTATGTGCTGGTGTCAGTGAGGTGGGAATGTGCTGGTGTCAGTGAGGTGGGAATGTGCTGGTGTCAGTGACGTGGGGATGTGCTGGTGTCAGTGAGGTAGGAATGTGCTGCTGTCAGTGAGGTGGGAATGTGCTGCTGTCAGTGAGGTGGGAATGTGCTGGTGTCAGTGAGGAGGGGATGTGCTGGTGACAGTGAGGCAGGGATGTGCTGGTGTCAGTGAGGTGGGGATGTGCTGGTGTCAGTGAGGCGGGGATGTGCTGGTGACAGTGAGGCAGGGATGTGCTGGTGTCAGTGAGGTGGGGATGTGCTGGTGTCAGTGAGGTGGGGATGTGCTGGTGTCAGTGAGGTGGGGATGTGCTGGTGACAGTGAGGCAGGGATGTGCTGGTGTCAGTGAGGTGGGGATGTGCTGGTGACAGTGAGGCAGGAATGTGCTGGTGTCAGTGAGGTGGGGATGTGCTGGTGACAGTGAGGCAGGGATGTGCTGGTGTCAGTGAGGTGGTAATGTGCTGGTGTCAGTGAGGCAGGGATGTGCTGGTGTCAGTGAGGTGGGGATGTGCTGGTGACAGTGAGGCAGGGATGTGCTGGTGTCAGTGAGGTGGGGATGTGCTGGTGTCAGTGAGGTGGGGATGTGCTGGTGTCAGTGAGGTGGGAATGTGCTGCTGTCAGTGAGGTGGGAATGTGCTGGTGTCAGTGAGGTGGGAATGTGCTGCTGTCAGTGAGGTAGGAATGTGCTGCTGTCAGTGAGGTGGGAATGTGCTGCTGTCAGTGAGGTGGGGATGTGCTGGTGTCAGTGAGGTGGGAATGTGCTGGTGTCAGTGAGGTGGGGATGTGCTGGTGTCAGTGAGGTGGGGATGTGCAGCTGTCAGTGAGGTGGGAATGTGCTGAATGTGCTGGTGTCAGTGAGGTGGGGATGTGCTGGTGTCAGTGAGGTGGGAATGTGCTGGTGTCAGTGAGGTAGGGATGTGCAGCTGTCAGTGAGGTGGGAATGTGCTGAATGTGCTGGTGTCAGTGAGGTGGGGATGTGCTGGTGTCAGTGAGGTGGGAATGTGCTGGTGTCAGTGAGGTAGGGATGTGCTGGTGTCAGTGAGGTGGGAATGTGCTGGTGTCAGTGAGGTAGGGATGTGCTGCTGTCAGTGAGGTGGGAATGTGCTGGTGACAGTGAGGTGGGAATGTGCTGGTGACAGTGAGGTGGGAATGTGCTGCTGTCAGTGAGGTGGGAATGTGCTGGAGTCAGTGAGGTAGGAATGTGCTGCTGTCAGTGAGGCGGGGATGTGCTGGTGTCAGTGAGGAGGGAATGTGCTGGTGTCAGTGAGGTGGGAATGTGCTGGAGTCAGTGAGGTGGGAATGTGCTGGTGTCAGTGAGGTGGGAATGTGCTGGTGTCAGTGAGGTAGGGATGTGCAGCTGTCAGTTAGGTGGGAATGTGCTGTTGTCAGTGAGGTGGGAATGTGCTGGTGTCAGTGAGGTGGGGATATGCTGGTGTCAGTGAGGTGGGAATGTGCTGCTGTCAGTGAGGTGGGAATGTGCTGGTGTCAGTGAGGTAGGGATGTGCTGGTGTCAGTGAGGTGGGAATGTGCTGGTGTCAGTGAGGTAGGAATGTGCTGCTGTCAGTGAGGTGGGAATGTGCTGGTGACAGTGAGGTGGGAATGTGCTGGTGTCAGTGAGGTGGGAATGTGCTGGTGACAGTGAGGTGGGAATGTGCTGGTGTCAGTGAGGTAGGGATGTGCTGGTGTCAGTGAGGTGGGAATGTGCTGGTGTCAGTGAGGTAGGGATGTGCTGGTGTCAGTGAGGTGGGAATGTGCTGGTGTCAGTGAGGTAGGGATGTGCTTGTGTCAGTGAGGTAGGGATGTGCTGGTGTCAGTGAGGTGGGAATGTGCTGGTGTCAGTGAGGTAGGAATGTGCTGGTGTCAGTGAGGTAGGGATGTGCTGGTGTCAGTGAGGTGGGAATGTGCTGGTGTCAGTGAGGTAGGGATGTGCTGGTGTCAGTGAGGTGGGAATGTGCTGGTGTCAGTGAGGTGGGAAAGTGCTGGTGTCAGTGAGGTGGGAATGTGCTGCTGTCAGTGAGGTGGGAATGTGCTGGTGACAGTGAGGTGGGAATGTGCTGGTGTCAGTGAGGTAGGAATGTGCTGCTGTCAGTGAGGCGGGGATGTGCTGGTGTCAGTGAGGTAGGGTTGTGCTGGTGTCAGTGAGGTGGGGATGTGCTGCTGTCAGTGAGGCGTTGATGTGCTGCTGTCAGTGATGGAGGGATGTGCTGCTGTCAGTGAGGCGGGGATGTGAAGCTGTCAGTGAGGTGGGGATGTGCTGGTGTCAGTGAGGTGAGAATGTGCTGGTGTCAGTGAGGTAGGAATGTGCTGCTGTCAGTGAGGTGGGAATGTGCTGGTGACAGTGAGGTGGGAATGTGCTGGTGACAGTGAGGTGGGAATGTGCTGGTGACAGTGAGGTGGGAATGTGCTGCTGTCAGTGAGGTGGGAATGTGCTGGTGTCAGTGAGGTGGGAATGTGCTGGTTTCAGTGAGGAGGGGATGTGCTGGTGTCAGTGAGGTGGGAATGTGCTGCTGTCAGTGAGGTGGGAATGTGCTGCTGTCAGTGAGGCGTTGATGTGCTGCTGTCAGTGATGGAGGGATGTGCTGCTGTCAGTGAGGTGGGGATGTGCTGCTGTCAGTGAGGCGTTGATGTGCTGCTGTCAGTGATGGAGGGATGTGCTGCTGTCAGTGAGGTGGGGATGTGCTGCTGTCAGTGAGGCGTTGATGTGCTGCTGTCAGTGATGGAGGGATGTGCTGCTGTCAGTGAGGCGGGGATGTGAAGCTGTCAGTGAGGTGGGGATGTGCTGGTGTCAGTGAGGTGAGAATGTGCTGGTGTCAGTGAGGTAGGAATGTGCTGCTGTCAGTGAGGTGGGAATATGCTGGTGACAGTGAGGTGGGAATGTGCTGGTGACAGTGAGGTGGGAATGTGCTGGTGTCAGTGAGGTGGGAATGTGCTGGTGTCAGTGAGGTGGGAATGTGCTGGTTTCAGTGAGGAGGGAATGTGCTGCTGTCAGTGAGGTGGGAATGTGCTGGTGACAGTGAGGTGGGAATGTGCTGGTGTCAGTGAGGTAGGAATGTGCTGCTGTCAGTGAGGCGGGGATGTGCTGGTGTCAGTGAGGTAGGGTTGTGCTGGTGTCAGTGAGGTGGGGATGTGCTGCTGTCAGTGAGGCGTTGATGTGCTGCTGTCAGTGATGGAGGGATGTGCTGCTGTCAGTGAGGCGGGGATGTGAAGCTGTCAGTGAGGTGGGGATGTGCTGGTGTCAGTGAGGTGAGAATGTGCTGGTGTCAGTGAGGTAGGAATGTGCTGCTGTCAGTGAGGTGGGAATGTGCTGGTGACAGTGAGGTGGGAATGTGCTGGTGACAGTGAGGTGGGAATGTGCTGGTGACAGTGAGGTGGGAATGTGCTGCTGTCAGTGAGGTGGGAATGTGCTGGTGTCAGTGAGGTGGGAATGTGCTGGTTTCAGTGAGGAGGGGATGTGCTGGTGTCAGTGAGGTGGGAATGTGCTGCTGTCAGTGAGGTGGGAATGTGCTGCTGTCAGTGAGGCGTTGATGTGCTGCTGTCAGTGATGGAGGGATGTGCTGCTGTCAGTGAGGTGGGGATGTGCTGCTGTCAGTGAGGCGTTGATGTGCTGCTGTCAGTGATGGAGGGATGTGCTGCTGTCAGTGAGGCGGGGATGTGAAGCTGTCAGTGAGGTGGGGATGTGCTGGTGTCAGTGAGGTGAGAATGTGCTGGTGTCAGTGAGGTAGAAATGTGCTGCTGTCAGTGAGGTGGGAATATGCTGGTGACAGTGAGGTGGGAATGTGCTGGTGACAGTGAGGTGGGAATGTGCTGGTGTCAGTGAGGTGGGAATGTGCTGCTGTCAGTGAGGTGGGAATGTGCTGCTGTCAGTGAGGTAGGAATGTGCTGCTGTCAGTGAGGTGGGAATGTGCTGCTGTCAGTGAGGTAGGAATGTGCTGGTGACAGTGAGGTGGGAATGTGCTGCTGTCAGTGAGGTGGGAATGTGCTGCTGTAAGTGAGGTGGGAATGTGCTGGAGTCAGTGAGGTGGGGATGTGCTGGTGTCAGTGAGGTGGGGATGTGCTGCTGTCAGTGAGGTGGGAATGTGCTGGTGACAGTGAGGCGGGGATGTGCTGGTGTCAGTGAGGTAGGAATGTGCTGGAGTCAGTGAGGTAGGAATGTGCTGGTGTCAGTGAGGTAGGAATGTGCTGGTGTCAGTGAGGCAGGGATGTGCTGGTGTCAGTGAGGTGGGGATGTGCTGGTGTCAGTGAGGTGGGAATGTGCTGGTGACAGTGAGGTGGGAATGTGCTGGTGTCAGTGAGGTGGGAATGTGCTGGTGTCAGTGAGGAGGGGATGTGCTGGTGTCAGTGAGGTGGGAATGTGCTGCTGTCAGTGAGGTGGGAATGTGCTGGTGTCAGTGAGGTGGGAATGTGCTGCTGTCAGTGAGGAAGGGATGTGTTGCTGTCAGTGAGGTAGGGATGTGCTGCTGTCAGTGAGGAGGGGATGTGTTGCTGTCAGTGAGGTAGGGATGTGCTGCTGTCAGTGAGGAGGGGATGTGCTGCTGTCAGTGAGGTGGGGATGTTGTGGTGTCAGTGAGGTGGGAATGTGCTGGTGTCAGTGAGGTGGGAATGTGCTGGTGTCAGTGAGGTGGGAATGTGCTGGTGTCAGTGAGGTGGGAATGTGCTGGTGTCAGTGAGGTGGGAATGTGCTGCTGTCAGTGAGGTGGGAATGTGCTGGTGTCAGTGAGGTGGGAATGTGCTGCTGTCAGTGAGGCGGGGATGTGTTGCTGTCAGTGAGGTAGGGATGTGCTGCTGTCAGTTAGGTAGGGATGTGCTGCTGTCAGTGAGGTGGGGATGTTGTGGTGTCAGTGAGGTGGGAATGTGCTGGTGTCAGTGAGGTGGGAATGTGCTGCTGTCAGTGAGGCGGGGATGTGTTGCTGTCAGTGAGGTAGGGATGTGCTGCTGTCAGTGAGGAGGGGATGTGCTGCTGTCAGTGAGGTAGGGATGTGCTGCTGTCAGTGAGGAGGGGATGTGCTGCTGTCAGTGAGGCGGGGATGTGCTGGTGTCAGTGAGGAGGGGATGTGCTGCTGTCAGTGAGATAGGGATGTGCTGCTGTCAGTGAGGTAGGGATGTGCTGGTGTCAGTGAGGAGGGGATGTGCTGCTGTCAGTGAGGTGGGAATGTGCTGCTGTCAGTGAGGTGGGAATGTGCTGGTGTCAGTGAGGTGAGAATGTGCTGGTGTCAGTGAGGTGGGAATGTGCTGGTGTCAGTGAGGTAGGAATGTGCTGGTGACAGTGAGGTGGGAATGTGCTGGTGTCAGTGAGGTGAGAATGTGCTGGTGTCAGTGAGGTTGGAATGTGCTGGTGTCAGTGAGGTGGGAATGTGCTGGTGTCAGTGAGGTGGGGATGTGCTGGTGTCAGTGAGGTGGGGATGTGCTGCTGTCAGTGAGGCGGGGATGTGCTGGAGTCAGTGAGGTGGGAATGTGCTGGTGTCAGTGAGGTGGGGATGTGCTGGTGTCAGTGAGGTGGGGATGTGCTGGTGTCAGTGAGGTGGGGATGTGCTGCTGTCAGTGAGGCGGGGATGTGCTGGAGTCAGTGAGGTGGGAATGTGCTGGTGTCAGTGAGGTGGGGATGTGCTGGTGTCAGTGAGGTGGGAATGTGCTGCTGTCAGTGAGGAGGGGATGTGCTGCTGTCAGTGAGGAGGGGATGTGCTGCTGTCAGTGAGGCGGGGATGTGCTGGTGTCAGTGAGGAGGGGATGTGCTGCTGTCAGTGAGGTGGGGATGTGCTGGTGTCAGTGAGGTGGGGATGTGCTGGTGTCAGTGAGGTGGGAATGTGCTGGTGTCAGTGAGGTGGGAATGTGCTGGTGTCAGTGAGGTGGGAATGTGCTGGTGTCAGTGAGGCGGGTATGTGCTGGTGTCAGTGAGGTGGGAATGTGCTGGTGTCAGTGAGGTGGGGATGTGCTGGTGTCAGTGAGGTGGGAATGTGCTGGTGTCAGTGAGGTGGGGATGTGCTGGTATCAGTGAGGTAGGAATGTGCTGGTGTCAGTGAGGTAGGAATGTGCTGGTGACAGTGAGGTGGGGATGTGCTGGTGTCAGTGAGGTAGGAATGTGCTGGTGACAGTGAGGTGGGGATGTGCTGGTGTCAGTGAGGTGGGAATGTGCTGCTGTCAGTGAGGTAGGAATGTGCTGGTGACAGTGAGGTGGGAATGTGCTGCTGTCAGTGAGGTGGGGATGTTGTGGTGTCAGTGAGGTGGGAATGTGCTGGTGACAGTGAGGTGGGAATGTGCTGGTGTCAGTGAGGTAGGAATGTGCTGGTGACAGTGAGGTGGGGATGTGCTGCTGTCAGTGAGGTGGGAATGTGCTGCTGTCAGTGAGGTGGGAATGTGCTGGTGTCAGTGAGGTAGGAATGTGCTGGTGACAGTGAGGTGGGGATGTGCTGCTGTCAGTGAGGTGGGAATGTGCTGCTGTCAGTGAGGTGGGAATGTGCTGGTGTCAGTGAGGTAGGAATGTGCTGGTGTCAGTGAGGTGGGGATGTGCTGCTGTCAGTGAGGTGGGAATGTGCTGCTGTCAGTGAGGTGGGAATGTGCTGGTGTCAGTGAGGTAGGAATGTGCTGGTGACAGTGAGGTGGGGATGTGCTGGTGTCAGTGAGGTGGGAATGTGCTGCTATCAGTGAGGTAGGAATGTGCTGGTGACAGTGAGGTGGGAATGTGCTGGTGTCAGTGAGGTGAGAATGTGCTGCTGTCAGTGAGGAGGGGATGTGCTGCTGTCAGTGAGGCGGGGATGTGCTGCTGTCAGTGAGGCGGGGATGTGCTGGTGTCAGTGAGGAGGGGATGTGCTGCTGTCAGTGAGGTGGGAATGTGCTGGTGTCAGTGAGGTAGGAATGTGCTGCTGTCAGTGAGGAGGGGATGTGCTGCTGTCAGTGAGGTGGGAATGTGCTGGTGTCAGTGAGGTGGGAATGTGCTGGTGTCAGTGAGGTGGGAATGTGCTGGTGTCAGTGAGGTGGGGATGTGCTGGTGTCAGTGAGGTGGGAATGTGCTGGTGTCAGTGAGGCGGGTATGTGCTGGTGTCAGTGAGGCGGGTATGTGCTGGTGTCAGTGAGGTGGGAATGTGCTGGTGTCAGTGAGGTGGGGATGTGCTGGTGTCAGTGAGGTGGGAATGTGCTGGTGTCAGTGAGGTGGGGATGTGCTGGTGTCAGTGAGGTAGGAATGTGCTGGTGTCAGTGAGGTGGGAATGTGCTGGTGACAGTGAGGTGGGGATGTGCTGCTGTCAGTGAGGTAGGAATGTGCTGGTGACAGTGAGGTGGGAATGTGCTGGTGACAGTGAGGTGGGAATGTGCTGGTGTCAGTGAGGTGGGGATGTGCTGCTGTCAGTGAGGTGGGAATGTGCTGCTGTCAGTGAGGTGGGAATGTGCTGGTGTCAGTGAGGTAGGAATGTGCTGGTGACAGTGAGGTGGGGATGTGCTGGTGTCAGTGAGGTGGGAATGTGCTGCTGTCAGTGAGGTAGGAATGTGCTGGTGACAGTGAGGTGGGAATGTGCTGCTGTCAGTGAGGTGGGGATGTTGTGGTGTCAGTGAGGTGGGAATGTGCTGGTGACAGTGAGGCGGGGATGTGCTGGAGTCAGTGAGGTGGGGATGTGCTGGTGACAGTGAGGTGGGGATGTGCTGGTGACAGTGAGGTAGGAATGTGCTGGTGTCAGTGAGGTGGGAATGTGCTGGTGTCAGTGAGGTGGGGATGTGCTGGTGTCAGTGAGGTGGGAATGTGCTGGTGACAGTGAGGTGGGGATGTGCTGGTGTCAGTGAGGTGGGGATGTGCTGCTGTCAGTGAGGCGTTGATGTGCTGCTGTCAGTGATGGAGGGATGTGCTGCTGTCAGTGAGGTGGGGATGTGCTGCTGTCAGTGAGGCGTTGATGTGCTGCTGTCAGTGATGGAGGGATGTGCTGGTGTCAGTGAGGTGGGAATGTGCTGCTGTCAGTGAGGTGGGAATGTGCTGGTGTCAGTGAGGTAGGAATGTGCTGGTGTCAGTGAGGTGGGGATGTGCTGCTGTCAGTGAGGTGGGAATGTGCTGGTGTCAGTGAGGTGGGAATGTGCTGCTGTCAGTGAGGTGGGAATGTGCTGGTGTCAGTGAGGTGGGAATGTGCTGGTGTCAGTGAGTTGGGAATGTGATGGTGTCAGTGAGGTGGGAATGTGCTGGTGTCAGTGAGGCGGGTATGTGCTGGTGTCAGTGAGGCGGGTATGTGCTGGTGTCAGTGAGGTGGGAATGTGCTGGTGTCAGTGAGGTGGGGATGTGCTGGTGTAAGTGAGGTGGGAATGTGCTGGTGTCAGTGAGGTGGGGATGTGCTGGTGTCAGTGAGGTAGGAATGTGCTGGTGTCAGTGAGGTAGGAATGTGCTGGTGACAGTGAGGTGGGAATGTGCTGCTGTCAGTGAGGTGGGAATGTGCTGGTGTCAGTGAGGTAGGAATGTGCTGGTGTCAGTGAGGTGGGAATGTGCTGGTGTCAGTGAGGTGGGAATGTGCTGCTGTCAGTGAGGTAGGAATGTGCTGGTGACAGTGAGGTGGGAATGTGCTGCTGTCAGTGAGGTGGGGATGTTGTGGTGTCAGTGAGGTGGGAATGTGCTGGTGACAGTGAGGCGGGGATGTGCTGGTGACAGTGAGGTGGGGATGTGCTGGTGTCAGTGAGGTGGGAATGTGCTGGTGTCAGTGAGGTGGGGATGTGCTGGTGTCAGTGAGGTGGGAATGTGCTGGTGACAGTGAGGTGGGGATGTGCTGGTGTCAGTGAGGTGGGGATGTGCTGCTGTCAGTGAGGCATTGATGTGCTGCTGTCAGTGATGGAGAGATGTGCTGCTGTCAGTGAGGTGGGGATGTGCTGCTGTCAGTGAGGCGTTGATGTGCTGCTGTCAGTGATGGAGGGATGTGCTGCTGTCAGTGAGGCGGGGATGTGAAGCTGTCAGTGAGGTGAGGATGTGCTGGTGTCAGTGAGGTGAGAATGTGCTGGTGTCAGTGAGGTAGGAATGTGCTGGTGACAGTGAGGAGGGGGGATGTGCTGGTTTCAGTGAGGTGGGAATGTGCTGGTGTCAGTGAGGAGGGGGGATGTGCTGGTGTCAGTGAGGTGGGAATGTGCTGCTGTCAGTGAGGTGGGAATGTGCTGGTGACAGTGAGGTGGGAATGTGCTGCTGTCAGTGAGGTGGGAATGTGCTGCTGTCAGTGAGGTGGGAATGTGCTGGAGTCAGTGAGGTGGGGATGTGCTGGTGTCAGTGAGGTGGGGATGTGCAGCTGTCAGTGAGGTGGGAATGTGCTGGAGTCAGTGAGGTAGGAATGTGCTGGTGTCAGTGAGGCAGGGATGTGCTGGTGTCAGTGAGGTGGGGATGTGCTGGTGTCAGTGAGGTGGGAATGTGCTGGTGACAGTGAGGTGGGAATGTGCTGGTGTCAGTGAGGCGGGGATGTGCTGGTGTCAGTGAGGTGGGAATGTGCTGGTGTCAGTGAGGAGGGGATGTGCTGGTGTCAGTGAGGTGGGAATGTGCTGCTGTCAGTGAGGTGGGAATGTGCTGGTGTCAGTGAGGTGGGAATGTGCTGCTGTCAGTGAGGAGGGGATGTGTTGCTGTCAGTGAGGTAGGGATGTGCTGCTGTCAGTGAGGAGGGGATGTGTTGCTGTCAGTGAGGTAGGGATGTGCTGCTGTCAGTGAGGAGGGGATGTGCTGCTGTCAGTGAGGTGGGGATGTTGTGGTGTCAGTGAGGTGGGAATGTGCTGGTGTCAGTGAGGTGGGAATGTGCTGGTGTCAGTGAGGTGGGAATGTGCTGGTGTCAGTGAGGTGGGAATGTGCTGGTGTCAGTGAGGTGGGAATGTGCTGCTGTCAGTGAGGCGGGGATGTGTTGCTGTCAGTGAGGTAGGGATGTGCTGCTGTCAGTGAGGTAGGGATGTGCTGCTGTCAGTGAGTTGGGGATGTTGTGGTGTCAGTGAGGTGGGAATGTGCTGGTGTCAGTGAGGTGGGAATGTGCTGCTGTCAGTGAGGCGGGGATGTGTTGCTGTCAGTGAGGAAGGGATGTGCTGCTGTCAGTGAGGAGGGGATGTGCTGCTGTCAGTGAGGTAGGGATGTGCTGCTGTCAGTGAGGAGGGGATGTGCTGCTGTCAGTGAGGCGGGGATGTGCTGGTGTCAGTGAGGAGGGGATGTGCTGCTGTCAGTGAGATAGGGATGTGCTGCTGTCAGTGAGGTAGGGATGTGCTGGTGTCAGTGAGGAGGGGATGTGCTGCTGTCAGTGAGGTGGGAATGTGCTGCTGTCAGTGAGGTGGGGATGTGCTGGTGTCAGTGAGGTAGGAATGTGCTGGTGTCAGTGAGGTGGGAATGTGCTGGTGACAGTGAGGTGGGGATGTGCTGGTGTCAGTGAGGTGGGAATGTGCTGCTGTCAGTGAGGTAGGAATGTGCTGGTGACAGTGAGGTGGGAATGTGCTGGTGTCAGTGAGGTAGGAATGTGCTGGTGACAGTGAGGTGGGGATGTGCTGGTGTCAGTGAGGTGGGAATGTGCTGCTGTCAGTGAGGTAGGAATGTGCTGGTGACAGTGAGTTGGGAATGTGCTGCTGTCAGTGAGGTAGGAATGTGCTGGTGACAGTGAGGTGGGGATGTGCTGCTGTCAGTGAGGTGGGAATGTGCTGCTGTCAGTGAGGTGGGAATGTGCTGGTGTCAGTGAGGCAGGGATGTGCTGGTGTCAGTGAGGTGGGAATGTGCTGCTGTCAGTGAGGTAGGAATGTGCTGGTGAAAGTGAGGTGGGAATGTGCTGCTGTCAGTGAGGTGGGGATGTTGTGGTGTCAGTGAGGTGGGAATGTGCTGGTGACAGTGAGGCGGGGATGTGCTGGAGTCAGTGAGGTGGGAATGTGCTGCTGTCAGTGAGGTGGGAATGTACTGGTGTCAGTGAGGTGGGGATGTGCTGGTGTCAGTGAGGTGGGAATGTGCTGGTGACAGTGAGGTGGGGATGTGCTGGTGTCAGTGAGGTGGGGATGTGCTGCTGTCAGTGAGGCGTTGATGTGCTGCTGTCAGTGATGGAGGGATGTGCTGCTGTCAGTGAGGTGGGGATGTGCTGCTGTCAGTGAGGCGTTGATGTGCTGCTGTCAGTGATGGAGGGATGTGCTGGTGTCAGTGAGGTGGGAATGTGCTGCTGTCAGTGAGGTGGGGATGTGCTGGTGTCAGTGAGGTGAGAATGTGCTGGTGTCAGTGAGGTAGGAATGTGCTGGTGTCAGTGAGGTGGGAATGTGCTGGTGTCAGTGAGGTGGGGATGTGCTGGTGTAAGTGAGGTGGGAATGTGCTGGTGTCAGTGAGGTGGGAATGTGCTGCTGTCAGTGAGGTAGGAATGTGCTGGTGTCAGTGAGGTAGGAATGTGCTGGTGACAGTGAGGTGGGAATGTGCTGCTGTCAGTGAGGTGGGAACGTGCTGGTGTCAGTGAGGTAGGAATGTGCTGGTGACAGTGAGGTGGGGATGTGCTGGTGTCAGTGAGGTGGGAATGTGCTGCTGTCAGTGAGGTAGGAATGTGCTGGTGACAGTGAGGTGGGAATGTGCTGCTGTCAGTGAGGTGGGGATGTTGTGGTGTCAGTGAGGTGGGAATGTGCTGGTGACAGTGAGGCGGGGATGTGCTGGTGACAGTGAGGTGGGGATGTGCTGGTGTCAGTGAGGTGGGAATGTGCTGGTGTCAGTGAGGTGGGGATGTGCTGGTGTCAGTGAGGTGGGAATGTGCTGGTGACAGTGAGGTGGGGATGTGCTGGTGTCAGTGAGGTGGGGATGTGCTGCTGTCAGTGAGGCATTGATGTGCTGCTGTCAGTGATGGAGGGATGTGCTGCTGTCAGTGAGGTGGGGATGTGCTGCTGTCAGTGAGGCGTTGATGTGCTGCTGTCAGTGATGGAGGGATGTGCTGCTGTCAGTGAGGCGGGGATGTGAAGCTGTCAGTGAGGTGAGGATGTGCTGGTGTCAGTGAGGTGAGAATGTGCTGGTGTCAGTGAGGTAGGAATGTGCTGGTGACAGTGAGGTGGGAATGTGCTGGTGTCAGTGAGGTGGGAATGTGCTGGTGACAGTGAGGTGGGAATGTGCTGGTGTCAGTGAGGAGGGGGGATGTGCTGGTGTCAGTGAGGTGGGAATGTGCTGGTGACAGTGAGGTGGGAATGTGCTGCTGTCAGTGAGGTGGGAATGTGCTGGTGACAGTGAGGTGGGAATGTGCTGCTGTCAGTGAGGTGGGAATGTGCTGCTGTCAGTGAGGTGGGAATGTGCTGGAGTCAGTGAGGTGGGGATGTGCTGGTGTCAGTGAGGTGGGAATGTGCTGCTGTCAGTGAGGTGGGGATGTGCTGCTGTCAGTGAGGTGGGAATGTGCTGGTGTCAGTGAGGTGGGGATGTGCAGCTGTCAGTGAGGTGGGAATGTGCTGGAGTCAGTGAGGTAGGAATGTGCTGGTGTCAGTGAGGCAGGGATGTGCTGGTGTCAGTGAGGTGGGGATGTGCTGGTGTCAGTGAGGTGGGAATGTGCTGGTGACAGTGAGGTGGGAATGTGCTGGTGTCAGTTAGGCGGGGATGTGCTGGTGTCAGTGAGGTGGGAATGTGCTGGTGTCAGTGAGGAGGGGATGTGCTGGTGTCAGTGAGGTGGGAATGTGCTGCTGTCAGTGAGGTGGGAATGTGCTGGTGTCAGTGAGGTGGGAATGTGCTGCTGTCAGTGAGGAGCGGATGTGTTGCTGTCTGTGAGGTAGGGATGTGCTGCTGTCAGTGAGGAGGGGATGTGTTGCTGTCAGTGAGGTAGGGATGTACTGCTGTCAGTGAGGAGGGGATGTGCTGCTGTCAGTGAGGTGGGGATGTTGTGGTGTCAGTGAGGTGGGAATGTGCTGGTGTCAGTGAGGTGGGAATGTGCTGGTGTCAGTGAGGTGGGAATGTGCTGGTGTCAGTGAGGTGGGAATGTGCTGGTGTCAGTGAGGTGGGAATGTGCTGCTGTCAGTGAGGCGGGGATGTGTTGCTGTCAGTGAGGTAGGGATGTGCTGCTGTCAGTGAGGTAGGGATGTGCTGCTGTCAGTGAGGTGGGGATGTTGTGGTGTCAGTGAGGTGGGAATGTGCTGGTGTCAGTGAGGTGGGAATGTGCTGCTGTCATTGAGGCGGGGATGTGTTGCTGTCAGTGAGGTAGGGATGTGCTGCTGTCAGTGAGGAGGGGATGTGCTGCTGTCAGTGAGGTAGGGATGTGCTGCTGTCAGTGAGGAGGGGATGTGCTGCTGTCAGTGAGGCGGGGATGTGCTGGTGTCAGTGAGGAGGGGATGTGCTGCTGTCAGTGAGATAGGGATGTGCTGCTGTCAGTGAGGTAGGGATGTGCTGGTGTCAGTGAGGAGGGGATGTGCTGCTGTCAGTGAGGTGGGAATGTGCTGCTGTCAGTGAGGTGGGAATGTGCTGGTGTCAGTGAGGTGAGAATGTGCTGGTGTCAGTGAGGTGGGAATGTGCTGGTGTCAGTGAGGTAGGAATGTGCTGGTGACAGTGAGGTGGGAATGTGCTGGTGTCAGTGAGGTGAGAATGTGCTGGGGTCAGTGAGGTGGGAATGTGCTGGTGTCAGTGAGGTGGGAATGTGCTGGTGTCAGTGAGGTGGGGATGTGCTGGTGTCAGTGAGGTGGGGATGTGCTGCTGTCAGTGAGGCGGGGATGTGCTGGAGTCAGTGAGGTGGGAATGTGCTGGTGTCAGTGAGGTGGGGATGTGCTGGTGTCAGTGAGGTGGGGATGTGCTGGTGTCAGTGAGGTGGGGATGTGCTGCTGTCAGTGAGGCGGGGATGTGCTGGTGTCAGTGAGGTGGGGATGTGCTGGTGTCAGTGAGGTGGGAATGTGCTGGTGTCAGTGAGGTGGGAATGTGCTGCTGTCAGTGAGGAGGGGATGTGCTGCTGTCAGTGAGGAGGGGATGTGCTGCTGTCAGTGAGGCGGGGATGTGCTGGTGTCAGTGAGGAGGGGATGTGCTGCTGTCAGTGAGGTGGGAATGTGCTGGTGTCAGTGAGGTAGGAATGTGCTGCTGTCAGTGAGGAGGGGATGTGCTGCTGTCAGTGAGGTGGGAATGTGCTGGTGTCAGTGAGGTGGGAATGTGCTGGTGTCAGTGAGGTGGGAATGTGCTGGTGTCAGTGAGGCGGGTATGTGCTGGTGTCAGTGAGGCGGGTATGTGCTGGTGTCAGTGAGGTGGGAATGTGCTGGTGTCAGTGAGGTGGGGATGTGCTGGTGTCAGTGAGGTGGGAATGTGCTGGTGTCAGTGAGGTGGGGATGTGCTGGTGTCAGTGAGGTAGGAATGTGCTGGTGTCAGTGAGGTAGGAATGTGCTGGTGACAGTGAGGTGGGGATGTACTGGTGTCAGTGAGGTAGGAATGTGCTGGTGACAGTGAGGTGGGGATGTGCTGGTGTCAGTGAGGTGGGAATGTGCTGCTGTCAGTGAGGTAGGAATGTGCTGGTGACAGTGAGGTGGGAATGTGCTGCTGTCAGTGAGGTGGGGATGTTGTGGTGTCAGTGAGGTGGGAATGTGCTGGTGACAGTGAGGTGGGAATGTGCTGGTGTCAGTGAGGTAGGAATGTGCTGGTGACAGTGAGGTGGGGATGTGCTGCTGTCAGTGAGGTGGGAATGTGCTGCTGTCAGTGAGGTGGGAATGTGCTGGTGTCAGTGAGGTAGGAATGTGCTGGTGACAGTGAGGTGGGGATGTGCTGGTGTCAGTGAGGTGGGAATTAGAGATGAGCGCCTGAAATTTTTCGGGTTTTGTGTTTTGGTTTTGGGTTCGGTTCCGCGGCCGTGTTTTGGGTTCGAACGCGTTTTGGCAAAACCTCACCGAATTATTTTTGTCGGATTCGGGTGTGTTTTGGATTCGGGTGTTTTTTTCCAAAAACACTAAAAAACAGCTTAAATCATAGAATTTGGGGGTCATTTTGATCCCAAAGTATTATTAACCTCAAAAACCATAATTTACACTCATTTTCAGTCTATTCTGAATACCTCACACCTCACAATATTATTTTTAGTCCTAAAATTTGCACCGAGGTCGCTGTGTGAGTAAGATAAGCGACCCTAGTGGCCGACACAAACACCGGGCCCATCTAGGAGTGGCACTGCAGTGTCACGCAGGATGTCCCTTCCAAAAAACCCTCCCCAAACAGCACATGACGCAAAGAAAAAAAGAGGCGCAATGAGGTAGCTGTGTGAGTAAGATTAGCGACCCTAGTGGCCGACACAAACACCGGGCCCATCTAGGAGTGGCACTGCAGTGTCACGCAGGATGGCCCTTCCAAAAAACCCTCCCCAATCAGCACATGATGCAAAGAAAAAGAAAAGAAAAAAGAGGTGCAAGATGGAATTATCCTTGGGCCCTCCCACCCACCCTTATGTTGTATAAACAAAACAGGACATGCACACTTTAACCAACCCATCATTTCAGTGACAGGGTCTGCCACACGACTGTGACTGATATGACGGGTTGGTTTGGACCCCCCCCAAAAAAGAAGCAATTAATCTCTCCTTGCACAAACTGGCTCTACAGAGGCAAGATGTCCACCTCATATTCACCCTCCGATATATCACCGTGTACATCCCCCTCCTCACAGATTATCAATTCGTCCCCACTGGAATCCACCATCTCAGCTCCCTGTGTACTTTGTGGAGGCAATTGCTGCTGGTCAATGTCTCCGCGGAGGAATTGATTATAATTCATTTTAATGAACATCATCTTCTCCACATTTTCTGGATGTAACCTCGTACGCCGATTGCTGACAAGGTGAGCGGCGGCACTAAACACTCTTTCGGAGTACACACTTGTGGGAGGGCAACTTAGGTAGAATAAAGCCAGTTTGTGCAAGGGCCTCCAAATTGCCTCTTTTTCCTGCCAGTATAAGTACGGACTGTGTGACGTGCCTACTTGGATGCGGTCACTCATATAATCCTCCACCATTCTATCAATGTTGAGAGAATCATATGCAGTGACAGTAGACGACATGTCCGTAATCGTTGTCAGGTCCTTCAGTCCGGACCAGATGTCAGCATCAGCAGTCGCTCCAGACTGCCCTGCATCACCGCCAGCGGGTGGGCTCGGAATTCTGAGCCTTTTCCTCGCACCCCCAGTTGCGGGAGAATGTGAAGGAGGAGATGTTGACAGGTCGCGTTCCGCTTGACTTGACAATTTTGTCACCAGCAGGTCTTTCAACCCCAGCAGACCTGTGTCTGCCGGAAAGAGAGATCCAAGGTAGGCTTTAAATCTAGGATCGAGCACGGTGGCCAAAATGTAGTGCTCTGATTTCAACAGATTGACCACCCGTGAATCCTTGTTAAGCGAATTAAGGGCTGCATCCACAAGTCCCACATGCCTAGCGGAATCGCTCCCTTTTAGCTCCTTCTTCAATGCCTCCAGCTTCTTCTGCAAAAGCCTGATGAGGGGAATGACCTGACTCAGGCTGGCAGTGTCTGAACTGACTTCACGTGTGGCAAGTTCAAAGGGCATCAGAACCTTGCACAACGTTGAAATCATTCTCCACTGCACTTGAGACAGGTGCATTCCATCTCCTATATCGTGCTCAATTGTATAGGCTTGAATGGCCTTTTGCTGCTCCTCCAACCTCTGAAGCATATAGAGGGTTGAATTCCACCTCGTTACCACTTCTTGCTTCAGATGATGGCAGGGCAGGTTCAGTAGTTTTTGGTGGTGCTCCAGTCTTCTGTACGTGGTGCCTGTACGCCGAAAGTGTCCCGCAATTTTTCTGGCCACCGACAGCATCTCTTGCACGCCCCTGTCGTTTTTTTTAAAATTCTGCACCACCAAATTCAAGGTATGTGCAAAACATGGGACGTGCTGGAATTTGCCCATATTTAATGCACACACAATATTGCTGGCGTTGTCCGATGTCACAAATCCACAGGAGAGTCCAATTGGGGTAAGCCATTCCGCGATGATCTTCCTCAGTTGCCGTAAGAGGTTTTCAGCTGTGTGCGTATTCTGGAAAGCGGTGATACAAAGCATAGCCTGCCTAGGAAAGAGTTGGCGTTTGCGAGATGCTGCTACTGGTGCCGCCGCTGCTGTTCTTGCGGCGGGAGTCCATACATCTACCCAGTGGGCTGTCACAGTCATATAGTCCTGACCCTGCCCTGCTCCACTTGTCCACATGTCCGTGGTTAAGTGGACATTGGGTACAACTGCATTTTTTAGGAGACTGGTGAGTCTTTTTCTGACGTCCGTGTACATTCTCGGTATCGCCTGCCTAGAGAAGTGGAACCTAGATGGTATTTGGTAACGGGGGCACACTGCCTCAATAAATTGTCTAGTTCCCTGTGAACTAACGACGGATACCGGACGCACGTCTAACACCAACATAGTTGTCAAGGACTCGGTTATCCGCTTTGCAGTAGGATGACTGCTGTGATATTTCATCTTCCTCGCAAAGGACTGTTGAACAGTCAATTGCTTACTGGAAGTAGTACAAGTGGGCTTACGACTTCCCCTCTGGGATGACCATCGACTCCCAGCGGCAACAACAGCAGCGCCAGCAGCAGTAGGCGTTACACGCAAGGATGCATCGGAGGAATCCCAGGCAGGAGAGGACTCGTCAGACTTGCCAGTGACATGGCCTGCAGGACTATTGGCATACCTGGGGAAGGAGGAAATTGACACTGAGGGAGTTGGTGGGGTGGTTTGCGTGAGCTTGGTTACAAGAGGAAGGGATTTACTGGTCAGTGGACTGCTTCCGCTGTCACCCAAAGTTTTTGAACTTGTCACTGACTTATTATGAATGCGCTGCAGGTGACGTATAAGGGAGGATGTTCCGAGGTGGTTAACGTCCTTACCCCTACTTATTACAGCTTGACAAAGGGAACACACGGCTTGACACCTGTTGTCCGCATTTCTGGTGAAATACCTCCACACCGAAGAGCTGATTTTTTTGGTATTTTCACCTGGCATGTCAACGGCCATATTCCTCCCACGGACAACAGGTGTCTCCCCGGGTGCCTGACTTAAACAAACCACCTCACCATCAGAATCCTCCTGGTCAATTTCCTCCCCAGCGCCAGCAACACCCATATCCTCCTCATCCTGGTGTACTTCAACACTGACATCTTCAATCTGACTATCAGGAACTGGACTGCGGGTGCTCCTTCCAGCACTTGCAGGGGGCGTGCAAATGGTGGAAGGCGCATGCTCTTCACGTCCAGTGTTGGGAAGGTCAGGCATCGCAACCGACACAATTGGACTCTCCTTGTGGATTTGGGATTTCAAAGAACGCACAGTTCTTTGCGGTGCTTTTGCCAGCTTGAGTCTTTTCAGTTTTCTAGCGAGAGGCTGAGTGCTTCCATCCTCATGTGAAGCTGAACCACTAGCCATGAACATAGGCCAGGGCCTCAGCCGTTCCTTGCCACTCCGTGTGGTAAATGGCATATTGGCAAGTTTACGCTTCTCCTCCGACAATTTTATTTTAGGTTTTGGAGTCCTTTTTTTACTGATATTTGGTGTTTTGGTTTTGACATGCTCTGTACTATGCCATTGGGCATCGGCCTTGGCAGACGACGTTGCTGGCATTTCATCGTCTCGGCCATGACTAGTGGCAGCAGCTTCAGCACGAGGTGGAAGTGGATCTTGATCTTTCCCTAATTTTGGAACCTCAACATTTTTGTTCTCCATATTTTAATAGGCACAACTAAAAGGCACCTCAGGTAAACAATGGAGATGGATGGATTGGATACTAGTATACAATTATGGACGGGCTGCCGAGTGCCGACACAGAGGTAGCCACAGCCGTGAACTACCGCACTGTACTGTGTCTGCTGCTAATATATAGACTGGTTGATAAAGAGATAGTATACTCGTAACTAGTATGTATGTATAAAGAAAGAAAAAAAAACCACGGTTAGGTCACTGGTATATACAATTATGGACGGGCTGCCGAGTGCCGACACAGAGGTAGCCACAGCCGTGAACTACCGCACTGTACTGTGTCTGCTGCTAATATATAGACTGGTTGATAAAGAGATAGTATACTCGTAACTAGTATGTATGTATAAAGAAAGAAAAAAAAACCACGGTTAGGTCACTGGTATATACAATTATGGACGGGCTGCCGAGTGCCGACACAGAGGTAGCCACAGCCGTGAACTACCGCATTGTACTGTGTCTGCTGCTAATATATAGACTGGTTGATAAAGAGATAGTATACTCGTAACTAGTATGTATGTATAAAGAAAGAAAAAAAAACCACGGTTAGGTCACTGGTATATACAATTATGGACGGGCTGCCGAGTGCCGACACAGAGGTAGCCACAGCCGTGAACTACCGCACTGTACTGTGTCTGCTGCTAATATATAGACTGGTTGATAAAGAGATAGTATACTCGTAACTAGTATGTATGTATAAAGAAAGAAAAAAAAACCACGGTTAGGTCACTGGTATATACAATTATGGACGGGCTGCCGAGTGCCGACACAGAGGTAGCCACAGCCGTGAACTACCGCACTGTACTGTGTCTGCTGCTAATATATAGACTGGTTGATAAAGAGATAGTATACTCGTAACTAGTATGTATGTATAAAGAAAGAAAAAAAAACCACGGTTAGGTCACTGGTATATACAATTATGGACGGGCTGCCGAGTGCCGACACAGAGGTAGCCACAGCCGTGAACTACCGCACTGTACTGTGTCTGCTGCTAATATATAGACTGGTTGATAAAGAGATAGTATACTCGTAACTAGTATGTATGTATAAAGAAAGAAAAAAAAACCACGGTTAGGTCACTGGTATATACAATTATGGACGGGCTGCCGAGTGCCGACACAGAGGTAGCCACAGCCGTGAACTACCGCACTGTACTGTGTCTGCTGCTAATATATAGACTGGTTGATAAAGAGATAGTATACTCGTAACTAGTATGTATGTATAAAGAAAGAAAAAAAAACCACGGTTAGGTCACTGGTATATACAATTATGGACGGGCTGCGGAGTGCCGACACAGAGGTAGCCACAGCCGTGAACTACCGCACTGTACTGTGTCTGCTGCTAATATATAGACTGGTTGATAAAGAGATAGTATACTCGTAACTAGTATGTATGTATAAAGAAAGAAAAAAAAACCACGGTTAGGTCACTGGTATATACAATTATGGACGGGCTGCCGAGTGCCGACACAGAGGTAGCCACAGCCGTGAACTACCGCACTGTACTGTGTCTGCTGCTAATATATAGACTGGTTGATAAAGAGATAGTATACTCGTAACTAGTATGTATGTATAAAGAAAGAAAAAAAAACCACGGTTAGGTCACTGGTATATACAATTATGGACGGGCTGCCGAGTGCCGACACAGAGGTAGCCACAGCCGTGAACTACCGCACTGTACTGTGTCTGCTGCTAATATAGACTGGTTGATAAAGAGATAGTATACTACTAATATTATATACTGGTGGTCAGGTCACTGGTCACTAGTCACACTGGCAGTGGCACTCCTGCAGCAAAAGTGTGCACTGTTTAATTTTAATGTAATATTATGTACTCCTGGCTCCTGCTATAACCTATAACTGGCACTGCAGTAGTGCTCCCCAGTCTCCCCCACAATTATAAGCTGTGTGAGCTGAGCAGTCAGACAGATATATAATATATATAGATGATGCAGCACACTGGCCTGAGCCTGAGCAGTGCACACAGATATGGTATGTATGTGACTGAGTCACTGTGTGCTGTGTATCGCTTTTTTCAGGCAGAGAACGGATTATAAATAAAAGTGGTGGTCACTGGTCACTATCAGCAAAACTCTGCACTGTACACTACTGAGTACTCCTAATGCTCCCCAAAACTAGTAAATCAAGTGTCTAAACGGAGAGGACGCCAGCCACGTCCTCTCCCTATCAATCTCAATGCACGTGTGAAAATGGCGGCGACGCGCGGCTCCTTATATAGAATTCGAGTCTCGCGATAGAATCCGAGCCTCGCGAGAATCCGACAGCGTCATGATGACGTTCGGGCGCGCTCGGGTTAACCGAGCAAGGCGGGAAGATCCGAGTCGCTCGGACTCGTGAAAAAAAACATGAAGTTCTGGCGGGTTCGGATTCAGAGAAACCGAACCCGCTCATCTCTAGTGGGAATGTGCTGCTGTCAGTGAGGTAGGAATGTGCTGGTGACAGTGAGGTGGGAATGTGCTGCTGTCAGTGAGGTAGGAATGTGCTGGTGACAGTGAGGTGGGGATGTGCTGGTGTCAGTGAGGTGGGAATGTGCTGCTGTCAGTGAGGCAGGGATGTGCTGGTGTCAGTGAGGTGGGGATGTTGTGGTGTCAGTGAGGTGGGAATGTGCTGGTGACAGTGAGGCGGGGATGTGCTGGTGACAGTGAGGTGGGGATGTGCTGGTGTCAGTGAAGTGGGAATGTGCTGCTGTCAGTGAGGTGGGAATGTGCTGGTGTCAGTGAGGTGGGGATGTGCTGGTGTCAGTGAGGTGGGAATGTGCTGGTGACAGTGAGGTGGGGATGTGCTGGTGTCAGTGAGGTGGGGATGTGCTGCTGTCAGTGAGGCGTTGATGTGCTGCTGTCAGTGATGGAGGGATGTGCTGCTGTCAGTGAG
This sequence comes from Pseudophryne corroboree, assembly GCF_028390025.1. Taxonomy (NCBI): domain Eukaryota; kingdom Metazoa; phylum Chordata; class Amphibia; order Anura; family Myobatrachidae; genus Pseudophryne; species Pseudophryne corroboree. The sequence goes on along the minus strand of NC_086451.1, from coordinate 463,450,317 downwards.
GTGGGGATGTGCTGCTGTCAGTGAGGTGGGAATGTGCTGGTGTCAGTGAGGTGGGAATGTGCTGCTGTCAGTGAGGTGGGAACGTGCTGGTGTCAGTGAGGTGGGAATGTGCTGGTGTCAGTGAGGTGGGAATGTGCTGGTGTCAGTGAGGCGGGTATGTGCTGGTGTCAGTGAGGTGGGAATGTGCTGGTGTCAGTGAGGTGGGGATGTGCTGGTGTCAGTGAGGTGGGAATGTGCTGGTGTCAGTGAGGTGGGGATGTGCTGGTGTCAGTGAGGTAGGAATGTGCTGGTGTCAGTGAGGTAGGAATGTGCTGGTGACAGTGAGGTGGGAATGTGCTGCTGTCAGTGAGGTGGGAATGTGCTGGTGTCAGTGAGGTAGGAATGTGCTAGTGACAGTGAGGTGGGGATGTGCTGGTGTCAGTGAGGTGGGAATGTGCTGCTGTCAGTGAGGTAGGAATGTGCTGGTGACAGTGAGGTGGGAATGTGCTGCTGTCAGTGAGGTGGGGATGTTGTGGTGTCAGTGAGGTGGGAATGTGCTGGTGACAGTGAGGCGGGGATGTGCTGGTGACAGTGAGGTGGGAAAGTGCTGGTGTCAGTGAGGTGGGAATGTGCTGGTGTCAGTGAGGTGGGGATGTGCTGGTGTCAGTGAGGTGGGAATGTGCTGGTGACAGTGAGGTGGGGATGTGCTGGTGTCAGTGAGGTGGGGATGTGCTGCTGTCAGTGAGGCATTGATGTGCTGCTGTCAGTGATGGAGGGATGTGCTGCTGTCAGTGAGGTGGGGATGTGCTGCTGTCAGTGAGGCGTTGATGTGCTGCTGTCAGTGATGGAGGGATGTGCTGCTGTCAGTGAGGCGGGGATGTGAAGCTGTCAGTGAGGTGGGGATGTGCTGGTGTCAGTGAGGTGAGAATGTGCTGGTGTCAGTGAGGTAGGAATGTGCTGGTGTCAGTGAGGTGGGAATGTGCTGGTGACAGTGAGGTGGGAATGTGCTGGTGTCAGTGAGGTAGGAATGTGCTGGTGTCAGTGAGGTAGGGATGTGCTGGTGTCAGTGAGGTGGGAATGTGCTGGTGTCAGTGAGGAGGGGGGATGTGCTGGTGTCAGTGAGGTGGGAATGTGCTGCTGTCAGTGAGGTGGGAATGTGCTGGTGACAGTGAGGTGGGAATGTGCTGCTGTCAGTGAGGTGGGAATGTGCTGCTGTCAGAGAGGTGGGAATGTGCTGGAGTCAGTGAGGTGGGGATGTGCTGGTGTCAGTGAGGTAGGAATGTGCTGGTGTCAGTGAGGCAGGGATGTGCTGGTGTCAGTGAGGTGGGGATGTGCTGGTGTCAGTGAGGTGGGAATGTGCTGGTGACAGTGAGGTGGGAATGTGCTGGTGTCAGTGAGGCGGGGATGTGCTGGTGTCAGTGAGGTGGGAATGTGCTGGTGTCAGTGAGGAGGGGATGTGCTGGTGTCAGTGAGGTGGGAATGTGCTGCTGTCAGTGAGGTGGGAATGTGCTGGTGTCAGTGAGGTGGGAATGTGCTGGTGTCAGTGAGGTGGGAATCTGCTGCTGTCAGTGAGGCGGGGATGTGTTGCTGTCAGTGAGGTAGGGATGTGCTGCTGTCAGTGAGGTGGGGATGTGCTGGTGTCAGTGAGGTGGGAATGTGCTGGTGTCAGTGAGGTGGGAATCTGCTGCTGTCAGTGAGGCGGGGATGTGTTGCTGTCAGTGAGGTAGGGATGTGCTGCTGTCAGTGAGGTAGGGATGTGCTGCTGTCAGTGAGGTGGGGATGTTGTGGTGTCAGTGAGGTGGGAATGTGCTGGTGTCAGTGAGGTGGGAATGTGCTGCTGTCAGTGAGGCGGGGATGTGTTGCTGTCAGTGAGGTAGGGATGTGCTGCTGTCAGTGAGGAGGGGATGTGCTGCTGTCAGTGAGGTAGGGATGTGCTGCTGTCAGTGAGGAGGGGATGTGCTGCTGTCAGTGAGGCGGGGATGTGCTGGTGTCAGTGAGGAGGGGATGTGCTGCTGTCAGTGAGATAGGGATGTGCTGCTGTCAGTGAGGTAGGGATGTGCTGGTGTCAGTGAGGAGGGGATGTGCTGCTGTCAGTGAGGTGGGAATGTGCTGCTGTCAGTGAGGTGGGAATGTGCTGGTGTCAGTGAGGTGAGAATGTGCTGGTGTCAGTGAGGTAGGAATGTGCTGGTGACAGTGAGGTGGGAATGTGCTGGTGTCAGTGAGGTGAGAATGTGCTGGTGTCAGTGAGGTGGGAATGTGCTGGTGTCAGTGAGGTGGGAATGTGCTGGTGTCAGTGAGGTGGGGATGTGCTGCTGTCAGTGAGGCGGGGATGTGCTGGTGTCAGTGAGGTGAGAATGTGCTGGTGTCAGTGAGGTGGGAATGTGCTGGTGTCAGTGAGGTGGGAATGTGCTGGTGTCAGTGAGGTGGGGATGTGCTTGTGTCAGTGAGGTGGGGATGTGTTGCTGTCAGTGAGGTAGGGATGTGCTGCTGTCAGTGAGGAGGGGATGTGCTGCTGTCAGTGAGGTGGGGATGTGCTGGTGTCAGTGAGGTGGGGATGTGCTGCTGTCAGTGAGGTGGGGATGTGCTGGAGTCAGTGAGGTGGGAATGTGCTGCTGTCAGTGAGGAGGGGATGTGCTGCTGTCAGTGAGGCGGGGATGTGCTGGTGTCAGTGAGGAGGGGATGTGCTGCTGTCAGTGAGGTGGGAATGTGCTGGTGTCAGTGAGGTGGGAATGTGCTGCTGTCAGTGAGGAGGGGATGTGCTGCTGTCAGTGAGGTGGGAATGTGCTAGTGTCAGTGAGGTGGGAATGTGCTGGTGTCAGTGAAGTGGGGATGTGTTGCTTACAGTGAGGTAGGGATGTGCTGCTGTCAGTGAGGAGGGGATGTGCTGCTGTCAGTGAGGTGGGGATGTTGTGGTGTCAGTGAGGTGGGAATGTGCTGGAGTCAGTGAGGTGGGAATGTGCTGGTGTCAGTGAGGTGGGGATGTGCTGGTGTCAGTGAGGTGGGGATGTGCTGCTGTCAGTGAGGTGGGGATGTGCTGGAGTCAGTGAGGTGGGAATGTGCTGCTGTCAGTGAGGAGGGGATGTGCTGCTGTCAGTGAGGCGGGGATGTGCTGGTGTCAGTGAGGAGGGGATGTGCTGCTGTCAGTGAGGTGGGAATGTGCTGGTGTCAGTGAGGTAGGAATGTGCTGCTGTCAGTGAGGAGGGGATGTGCTGCTGTCAGTGAGGTGGGAATGTGCTGGTGTCAGTGAGGTGGGAATGTTCTGGTGTCAGTGAGGTGGGAATGTGCTGGTGTCAGTGAGGTGGGAATGTGCTGGTGTCAGTGAGGCGGGTATGTGCTGGTGTCAGTGAGGCGGGTATGTGTTGGTGTCAGTGAGGTGGGAATGTGCTGGTGTCAGTGAGGTGGGGATGTGCTGGTGTCAGTGAGGTGGGAATGTTCTGGTGTCAGTGAGGTGGGGATGTGCTGGTGTCAGTGAGGTAGGAATGTGCTGGTGTCAGTGAGGTAGGAATGTGCTGGTGACAGTGAGGTGGGGATGTGCTGGTGTCAGTGAGGTAGGAATGTGCTGGTGACAGTGAGGTGGGAATGTGCTGCTGTCAGTGAGGTGGGGATGTTGTGGTGTCAGTGAGGTGGGAATGTGCTGGTGACAGTGAGGTGGGAATGTGCTGGTGTCAGTGAGGTAGGAATGTGCTGGTGACAGTGAGGTGGGGATGTGCTGCTGTCAGTGAGGTGGGAATGTGCTGCTGTCAGTGAGGTGGGAATGTGCTGGTGTCAGTGAGGTAGGAATGTGCTGGTGACAGTGAGGTGGGGATGTGCTGGTGTCAGTGAGGTGGGAATGTGCTGCTGTCAGTGAGGTAGGAATGTGCTGGTGACAGTGAGGTGGGAATGTGCTGCTGTCAGTGAGGTGGGGATGTTGTGGTGTCAGTGAGGTGGGAATGTGCTGGTGACAGTGAGGCGGGGATTTGCTGGTGACAGTGAGGTGGGGATGTGCTGGTGTCAGTGAGGTGGGAATGTGCTGGTGTCAGTGAGGTGGGGATGTGCTGGTGTCAGTGAGGTGGGAATGTGCTGGTGACAGTGAGGTGGGGATGTGCTGGTGTCAGTGAGGTGGGGATGTGCTGCTGTCAGTGAGGCATTGATGTGCTGCTGTCAGTGATGGAGGGATGTGCTGCTGTCAGTGAGGTGGGGATGTGCTGCTGTCAGTGAGGCGTTAATGTGCTGCTGTCAGTGATGGAGGGATGTGCTGCTGTCAGTGAGGCGGGGATGTGAAGCTGTCAGTGAGGTGGGGATGTGCTGGTGTCAGTGAGGTGAGAATGTGCTGGTGTCAGTGAGGTAGGAATGTGCTGGTGACAGTGAGGTGGGAATGTGCTGGTGTCAGTGAGGTGGGAATGTGCTGGTGACAGTGAGGTGGGAATGTGCTGGTGTCAGTGAGGAGGGGGGATGTGCAGGTGTCAGTGAGGTGGGAATGTGCTGCTGTCAGTGAGGTGGGGATGTGCTGCTGTCAGTGAGGTGGGAATGTGCTGGTGTCATTGAGGAGGGGGGATGTGCTAGTGACAGTGAGGTGGGAATGTGCTGCTGTCAGTGAGGTGGGAATGTGCTGGTGTCAGTGAGGTAGGAATGTGCTGGTGACAGTGAGGTGGGGATGTGCTGGTGTCAGTGAGGTGGGAATGTGCTGCTGTCTGAGGTAGGAATGTGCTGGTGACAGTGAGGTGGGAATGTGCTGCTGTCAGTGAGGTGGGGATGTTGTGGTGTCAGTGAGGTGGGAATGTGCTGGTGACAGTGAGGCGGGGATGTGCTGGTGACAGTGAGGTGGGGATGTGCTGGTGTCAGTGAGGTGGGAATGTGCTGGTGTCAGTGAGGTGGGGATGTGCTGGTGTCAGTGAGGTGGGAATGTGCTGGTGACAGTGAGGTGGGGATGTGCTGGTGTCAGTGAGGTGGGGATGTGCTGCTGTCAGTGAGGCATTGATGTGCTGCTGTCAGTGATAGAGGGATGTGCTGCTGTCAGTGAGGTGGGGATGTGCTGCTGTCAGTGAGGCGTTGATGTGCTGCTGTCAGTGATGGAGGGATGTGCTGCTGTCAGTGAGGCGGGGATGTGAAGCTGTCAGTGAGGTGGAGATGTGCTGGTGTCAGTGAGGTGAGAATGTGCTGGTGTCAGTGAGGTAGGAATGTGCTGGTGACAGTGAGGTGGGAATGTGCTGGTGTCAGTGAGGTGGGAATGTGCTGGTGACAGTGAGGTGGGAATGTGCTGGTGTCAGTGAGGAGGGGGGATGTGCTGGTGTCAGTGAGGTGGGAATGTGCTGCTGTCAGTGAGGCGGGGATGTGCTGCTGTCAGTGAGGTGGGAATGTGCTGGTGTCAGTGAGGAGGGGGGATGTGCTGGTGACAGTGAGGTGGGAATGTGCTGCTGTCAGTGAGGTGGGAATGTGCTGGTGTCAGTGAGGTAGGAATGTGCTGGTGACAGTGAGGTGGGGATGTGCTGGTGTCAGTGAGGTGGGAATGTGCTGCTGTCTGAGGTAGGAATGTGCTGGTGACAGTGAGGTGGGAATGTGCTGCTGTCAGTGAGGTGGGGATGTTGTGGTGTCAGTGAGGTGGGAATGTGCTGGTGACAGTGAGGCGGGGATGTGCTGGTGACAGTGAGGTGGGGATGTGCTGGTGTCAGTGAGGTGGGAATGTGCTGGTGTCAGTGAGGTGGGGATGTGCTGGTGTCAGTGAGGTGGGAATGTGCTGGTGACAGTGAGGTGGGGATGTGCTGGTGTCAGTGAGGTGGGGATGTGCTGCTGTCAGTGAGGCATTGATGTGCTGCTGTCAGTGATGGAGGGATGTGCTGCTGTCAGTGAGGTGGGGATGTGCTGCTGTCAGTGAGGCGTTGATGTGCTGCTGTCAGTGATGGAGGGATGTGCTGCTGTCAGTGAGGCGGGGATGTGAAGCTGTCAGTGAGGTGAGAATGTGCTGGTGTCAGTGAGGTAGGAATGTGCTGGTGACAGTGAGGTGGGAATGTGCTGGTGTCAGTGAGGTGGGAATGTGCTGGTGACAGTGAGGTGGGAATGTGCTGGTGTCAGTGAGGAGGGGGGATGTGCTGGTGTCAGTGAGGTGGGAATGTGCTGCTGTCAGTGAGGTGGGAATGCGCTGCTGTCAGTGAGGTGGGAATGTGCTGGTGTCAGTGAGGAGGGGGGATGTGCTGGTGTCAGTGAGGTGGGAATGTGCTGCTGTCAGTGAGGCGGGGATGTGCTGCTGTCAGTGAGGTGGGAATGTGCTGGTGTCAGTGAGGTGGGAATGTGCTGCTGTCAGTGAGGTGGGAATGTGCTGGTGTCAGTGAGGAGGGGGGATGTGCTGGTGTCAGTGAGGTGGGAATGTGCTGCTGTCAGTGAGGTGGGAATGTGCTGCTGTCAGTGAGGTGGGAATGTGCTGGTGTCAGTGAGGAGGGGGGATGTGCTGGTGTCAGTGAGGTGGGAATGTGCTGCTGTCAGTGAGGTGGGAATGTGCTGGTGTCAGTGAGGAGGGGGGATGTGCTGGTGTCAGTGAGGTGGGAATGTGCTGCTGTCAGTGAAGTGGGAATGTGCTGGTGTCAGTGAGGTGGGAATGTGCTGCTGTCAGTGAGGTGGGAATGTGCTGCTGTCAGTGAGGTAGGAATGTGCTGGTGACAGTGAGGTGGGAATGTGCTGCTGTCAGTGAGGTGGGAATGTGCTGGTGACAGTGAGGTGGGAATGTGCTGCTGTCAGTGAGGTGGGAATGTGCTGGAGTCAGTGAGGTGGGGATGTGCTGGTGTCAGTGAGGTGGGGATGTGCAGCTGTCAGTGAGGTGGGAATGTGCTGGTGTCAGTGAGGTGGGAATGTGCTGGTGTCAGTGAGGTGGGAATGTGCTGGTGTCAGTGAGGTGAGAATGTGCTGGTGACAGTGAGGTGGGAATGTGCTGGTGTCAGTGAGGTGGGAATGTGCTGGTGACAGTGAGGTGGGAATGTGCTGGTGTCAGTGAGGAGGGGATGTGCTGGTGTCAGTGAGGTATGAATGTGCTGCTGTCAGTGAGGTGGGAATGTGCTGGTGTCAGTGAGGTGGGAATGTGCTGCTGTCAGTGAGGCGGGGATGTGTTGCTGTCAGTGAGGTAGGGATGTGCTGCTGTCAGTGAGGAGGGGATGTGCTGCTGTCAGTGAGGTGGGGATGTTGTGGTGTCAGTGAGGTGGGAATGTGCTGGTGTCAGTGAGGTGGGAATGTGCTGGTGTCAGTGAGGTGGGAATGTGCTGCTGTCAGTGAGGCGGGGATGTGTTGCTGTCAGTGAGGTAGGGATGTGCTGCTGTCAGTAAGGTAGGGATGTGCTGCTGTCAGTGAGGTGGGGATGTTGTGGTGTCAGTGAGGTGGGAATGTGCTGGTGTCAGTGAGGTGGGAATGTGCAGCTGTCAGTGAGGCGGGGATGTGTTGCTGTCAGTGAGGTAGGGATGTGCTGCTGTCAGTGAGGAGGGGATGTGCTGCTGTCAGTGAGGTAGGGATGTGCTGCTGTCAGTGAGGAGGGGATGTGCTGCTGTCAGTGAGGCGGGGATGTGCTGGTGTCAGTGAGGAGGGGATGTGCTGCTGTCAGTGAGATAGGGATGTGCTGCTGTCAGTGAGGTAGGGATGTGCTGGTGTCAGTGAGGAGGGGATGTGCTGCTGTCAGTGAGGTGGGAATGTGCTGCTGTCAGTGAGGTGGTAATGTGCTGGTGTCAGTGAGGTGAGAATGTGCTGGTGTCAGTGAGGTAGGAATGTGCTGGTGACAGTGAGGTGGGAATGTGCTGGTGTCAGTGAGGTGAGAATGTGCTGATGTCAGTGAGGTGGGAATGTGCTGGTGTCAGTGAGGTGGGAATGTGCTGGTGTCAGTGAGGTGGGGATGTGCTGGTGTCAGTGAGGAGGGGATGTGCTGCTGTCAGTGAGGCGGGGATGTGCTGGAGTCAGTGAGGTGGGGATGTGCTGGTGTCAGTGAGGTGGGGTTGTGCTGGTGTCAGTGAGGTGGGGATGTGCTGGTGTCAGTGAGGTGGGGTTGTGCTGGTGTCAGTGAGGTGGGGATGTGCTGGTGTCAGTGAGGTGGGAATGTGCTGGAGTCAGTGAGGTGGGGATGTGCTGGTGTCAGTGAGGCGGGGAAGTGCTGGAGTCAGTGAGGTGGGGATGTGCTGGTGTCAGTGAGGTAGGGATGTGCTGGTGTCAGTGAGGTGGGGATGTGCTGGTGTCAGTGAGGTGGTGATGTGCTGCTGTCAGTGAGGTGGGGATGTGCTGGTGTCAGTGAGGTAGGGATGTGCTGCTGTCAGTGAGGTGGGGATGTGCTGCTGTCAGTGAGGTAGGGATGTGCTGCTGTCAGTGAGGTGGGGATGTGTAGCTGTCAGTGAGGTGGGGATGTGCTGGTGTCAGTGAGGTGGGGATGTGCTGGTGTCAGTGAGGTAGGGATGTGCTGCTGTCAGTGAGGTGGGGATGTGCTGCTGTCAGTGAGGTAGGGATGTGCTGCTGTCAGTGAGGTGGGGATGTGCAGCTGTCAGTGAGGTGGGAATGTGCTGCTGTCAGTGAGGTGGGGATGTGCTGCTGTCAGTGAGGTAGGGATGTGCTGCTGTCAGTGAGGTGGGGATGTGCTGGTGTCAGTGAGGTGGGAATGTGCCGGTGTCAGTGAGGCGGGGATGTGCCGCTGTCAGTGAGGTAGGGATGTGCCGCTGTCAGTGAGGTGGGGATGTGCCGCTGTAAGTGAGGTGGGTATGTGCCGCTGTCAGTGAGGTGGGGATGTGCCGCTGTCAGTGAGGTGGGGATGTGCTGCTGTCAGTGAGGTGGGGATGTGCTGGTGTCAGTGAGGCAGGGATGTGCTGCTGTCAGTGAGGTGGGGATGTGCTGCTGTCAGTGAGGTGGGAATGTGCTGATGTCAGTGAGGTGAGAATGTGCTGGTGTCAGTGAGGTGGGAATGTGCTGGTGTCAGTGAGGTGGGAATGTGCTGGTGTCAGTGAGGTGGGGATGTGCTGCTGTCAGTGAGGCGGGGATGTGCTGGAGTCAGTGAGGTGGGGATGTGCTGGTGTCAGTGAGGTGGGGTTGTGCTGGTGTCAGTGAGGTGGGGATGTGCTGCTGTCAGTGAGGTGGGAATGTGCTGCTGTCAGTGAGGTGGGAATGTGCTGGTGTCAGTGAGGTGGGAATGTGCTGCTGTCAGTGAGGTGGGAATGTGCTGGTGTCAGTGAGGTGGGAATGTGCTGCTGTCAGTGAGGTGGGGATGTTGTGGTGTCAGTGAGGTGGGAATGTGCTGGTGTCAGTGAGGTGGGAATGTGCTGCTGTCAGTGAGGCGGGGATGTGTTGCTGTCAGTGAGGTAGGGATGTGCTGCTGTCAGTGAGGAGGGGATGTGCTGCTGTCAGTGAGGTAGGGATGTGCTGCTGTCAGTGAGGAGGGGATTGCTGCTGTCAGTGAGGCGGGGATGTGCTGGTGTCAGTGAGGAGGGGATGTGCTGCTGTCAGTGAGATAGGGATGTGCTGCTGTCAGTGAGGTAGGGATGTGCTGGTGTCAGTGAGGAGGGGATGTGCTGCTGTCAGTGAGGTGGGAATGTGCTGCTGTCAGTGAGGTGGGAATGTGCTGGTGTCAGTGAGGTGGGAATGTGCTGGTGACAGTGAGGTGGGGATGTGCTGGTGTCAGTGAGGTGGGAATGTGCTGCTGTCAGTGAGGTAGGAATGTGCTGGTGACAGTGAGGTGGGAATGTGCTGCTGTCAGTGAGGTGGGGATGTTGTGGTGTCAGTGAGGTGGGAATGTGCTGGTGACAGTGAGGCGGGGATGTGCTGGTGACAGTGAGGTGGGGATGTGCTGGTGTCAGTGAGGTGGGAATGTGCTGCTGTCAGTGAGGTGGGAATGTGCTGGTGTCAGTGAGGTGGGGATGTGCTGGTGTCAGTGAGGTGGGAATGTGCTGGTGACAGTGAGGTGGGGATGTGCTGGTGTCAGTGAGGTGGGGATGTGCTGCTGTCAGTGAGGCGTTGATGTGCTGCTCTCAGTGATGGAGGGATGTGCTGCTGTCAGTGAGGTGGGGATGTTGTGGTGTCAGTGAGGTGGGAATGTGCTGGTGTCAGTGAGGTGGGAATGTGCTGGTGTCAGTGAGGTGGGAATGTGCTGCTGTCAGTGAGGCGGGGATGTGTTGCTGTCAGTGAGGTAGGGATGTGCTGCTGTCAGTGAGGTAGGGATGTGCTGCTGTCAGTGAGGTGGGGATGTTGTGGTGTCAGTGAGGTGGGAATGTGCTGGTGTCAGTGAGGTGGGAATGTGCAGCTGTCAGTGAGGCGGGGATGTGTTGCTGTCAGTGAGGTAGGGATGTGCTGCTGTCAGTGAGGAGGGGATGTGCTGCTGTCAGTGAGGTAGGGATGTGCTGCTGTCAGTGAGGAGGGGATGTGCTGCTGTCAGTGAGGCGGGGATGTGCTGGTGTCAGTGAGGAGGGGATGTGCTGCTGTCAGTGAGATAGGGATGTGCTGCTGTCAGTGAGGTAGGGATGTGCTGGTGTCAGTGAGGAGGGGATGTGCTGCTGTCAGTGAGGTGGGAATGTGCTGCTGTCAGTGAGGTGGTAATGTGCTGGTGTCAGTGAGGTGAGAATGTGCTGGTGTCAGTGAGGTAGGAATGTGCTGGTGACAGTGAGGTGGGAATGTGCTGGTGTCAGTGAGGTGAGAATGTGCTGATGTCAGTGAGGTGGGAATGTGCTGGTGTCAGTGAGATGGGAATGTGCTGGTGTCAGTGAGGTGGGGATGTGCTGGTGTCAGTGAGGAGGGGATGTGCTGCTGTCAGTGAGGCGGGGATGTGCTGGAGTCAGTGAGGTGGGGATGTGCTGGTGTCAGTGAGGTGGGGTTGTGCTGGTGTCAGTGAGGTGGGGATGTGCTGGTGTCAGTGAGGTGGGGTTGTGCTGGTGTCAGTGAGGTGGGGATGTGCTGGTGTCAGTGAGGTGGGAATGTGCTGGAGTCAGTGAGGTGGGGATGTGCTGGTGTCAGTGAGGCGGGGATGTGCTGGAGTCAGTGAGGTGGGGATGTGCTGGTGTCAGTGAGGTAGGGATGTGCTGGTGTCAGTGAGGTGGGGATGTGCTGGTGTCAGTGAGGTGGTGATGTGCTGCTGTCAGTGAGGTGGGGATGTGCTGGTGTCAGTGAGGTAGGGATGTGCTGCTGTCAGTGAGGTGGGGATGTGCTGCTGTCAGTGAGGTAGGGATGTGCTGCTGTCAGTGAGGTGGGGATGTGTAGCTGTCAGTGAGGTGGGGATGTGCTGGTGTCAGTGAGGTGGGGATGTGCTGGTGTCAGTGAGGTAGGGATGTGCTGCTGTCAGTGATGTGGGGATGTGCTGCTGTCAGTGAGGTAGGGATGTGCTGCTGTCAGTGAGGTGGGGATGTGCAGCTGTCAGTGAGGTGGGAATGTGCTGCTGTCAGTGAGGTGGGGATGTGCTGCTGTCAGTGAGGTAGGGATGTGCTGCTGTCAGTGAGGTGGGGATGTGCTGGTGTCAGTGAGGTGGGAATGTGCCGGTGTCAGTGAGGCGGGGATGTGCCGCTGTCAGTGAGGTGGGGATGTGCCGCTGTCAGTGAGGTGGCGATGTGCCGCTGTAAGTGAGGTGGGTATGTGCCGCTGTCAGTGAGGTGGGGATGTGCCGCTGTCAGTGAGGTGGGGATGTGCCGCTGTCAGTGAGGTGGGGATGTGCTGCTGTCAGTGAGGCGGGGATGTGCTGGTGTCAGTGAGGCGGGGATGTGCTGCTGTCAGTGAGGTGGGGATGTGCTGCTGTCAGTGAGGTGGGAATGTGCTGGTGACAGTGAGGTGGGAATGTGCTGGTGTCAGTGAGGTGAGAATGTGCTGGTGTCAGTGAGGTGGGAATGTGCTGGTGTCAGTGAGGTGGGAATGTGCTGGTGTCAGTGAGGTGGGGATGTGCTGCTGTCAGTGAGGCGGGGATGTGCTGGAGTCAGTGAGGTGGGGATGTGCTGGTGTCAGTGAGGTGGGGTTGTGCTGGTGTCAGTGAGGTGAGGATGTGCTGCTGTCAGTGAGGTGGGAATGTGCTGCTGTCAGTGAGGTGGGAATGTGCTGGTGTCAGTGAGGTGGGAATGTGCTGCTGTCAGTGAGGTGGGAATGTGCTGGTGTCAGTGAGGTGGGAATGTGCTGCTGTCAGTGAGGTGGGGATGTTGTGGTGTCAGTGAGGTGGGAATGTGCTGGTGTCAGTGAGGTGGGAATGTGCTGCTGTCAGTGAGGCGGGGATGTGTTGCTGTCAGTGAGGTAGGGATGTGCTGCTGTCAGTGAGGAGGGGATGTGCTGCTGTCAGTGAGGTAGGGATGTGCTGCTGTCAGTGAGGAGGGGATGTGCTGCTGTCAGTGAGGCGGGGATGTGCTGGTGTCAGTGAGGAGGGGATGTGCTGCTGTCAGTGAGATAGGGATGTGCTGCTGTCAGTGAGGTAGGGATGTGCTGGTGTCAGTGAGGAGGGGATGTGCTGCTGTCAGTGAGGTGGGAATGTGCTGCTGTCAGTGAGGTGGGAATGTGCTGGTGTCAGTGAGGTGGGAATGTGCTGGTGACAGTGAGGTGGGGATGTGCTGGTGTCAGTGAGGTGGGAATGTGCTGCTGTCAGTGAGGTAGGAATGTGCTGGTGACAGTGAGGTGGGAATGTGCTGCTGTCAGTGAGGTGGGGATGTTGTGGTGTCAGTGAGGTGGGAATGTGCTGGTGACAGTGATGCGGGGATGTGCTGGTGACAGTGAGGTGGGGATGTGCTGGTGTCAGTGAGGTGGGAATGTGCTGCTGTCAGTGAGGTGGGAATGTGCTGGTGTCAGTGAGGTGGGGATGTGCTGGTGTCAGTGAGGTGGGAATGTGCTGGTGACAGTGAGGTGGGGATGTGCTGGTGTCAGTGAGGTGGGGATGTGCTGCTGTCAGTGAGGCGTTGATGTGCTGCTCTCAGTGATGGAGGGATGTGCTGCTGTCAGTGAGGTGGGGATGTGCTGCTGTCAGTGAGGCGTTGATGTGCTGCTGTCAGTGATGGAGGGATGTGCTGCTGTCAGTGAGGCGGGGATGTGCTGCTGTCAGTGAGGTGGGGATGTGCTGGTGTCAGTGAGGTGAGAATGTGCTGGTGTCAGTGAGGTAGGAATGTGCTGGTGACAGTGAGGTGGGAATGTGCTGGTGTCAGTGAGGTGGGAATGTGCTGGTGACAGTGAGGTGGGAATGTGCTGGTGTCAGTGAGGAGGGGGGATGTGCTGGTGTCAGTGAGGTGGGAATGTGCTGCTGTCAGTGAGGTAGGGATGGGCTGGTGTCAGTGAGGCGGGGATGTGCTGGTGTCAGTGAGGAGGGGATGTGCTGCTGTCAGTGAGGCGGGGATGTGCTGGAGTCAGTGAGGTGGGGATGTGCTGGTGTCAGTGAGGTGGGGTTGTGCTGGTGTCAGTGAGGTGGGGATGTGCTGGTGTCAGTGAGGTGGGGTTGTGCTGGTGTCAGTGAGGTGGGGATGTGCTGGTGTCAGTGAGGTGGGAATGTGCTGGAGTCAGTGAGGTGGGGATGTGCTGGTGTCAGTGAGGCGGGGATGTGCTGGAGTCAGTGAGGTGGGGATGTGCTGGTGTCAGTGAGGTAGGGATGTGCTGCTGTCAGTGAGGTGGGGATGTGTTGGTGTCAGTGAGGTGGTGATGTGCTGCTGTCAGTGAGGTGGGGATGTGCTGGTGTCAGTGAGGTAGGGATGTGCTGCTGCCAGTGAGGTGGGGATGTGCTGCTGTCAGTGAGGTAGGGATGTGCTGCTGTCAGTGAGGTGGGGATGTGTAGCTGTCAGTGAGGTGGGGATGTGCTGGTGTCAGTGAGGTGGGGATGTGCTGGTGTCAGTGAGGTAGGGATGTGCTGCTGTCAGTGAGGTGGGGATGTGCTGCTGTCAGTGAGGTAGGGATGTGCTGCTGTCAGTGAGGTGGGGATGTGCAGCTGTCAGTGAGGTGGGAATGTGCTGCTGTCAGTGAGGTGGGGATGTGCTGCTGTCAGTGAGGTAGGGATGTGCTGCTGTCAGTGAGGTGGGAATGTGCTGGTGTCAGTGAGGTGGGGATGTGCTGGTGTCAGTGAGGTGGGAATGTGCTGGTGACAGTGAGGTGGGGATGTGCTGGTGTCAGTGAGGTGGGGATGTGCTGCTGTCAGTGAGGCGTTGATGTGCTGCTCTCAGTGATGGAGGGATGTGCTGCTGTCAGTGAGGTGGGGATGTGCTGCTGTCAGTGAGGCGTTGATGTGCTGCTGTCAGTGATGGAGGGATGTGCTGCTGTCAGTGAGGCGGGGATGTGAAGCTGTCAGTGAGGTGGGGATGTGCTGGTGTCAGTGAGGTGAGAATGTGCTGGTGTCAGTGAGGTAGGAATGTGCTGGTGACAGTGAGGTGGGAATGTGCTGGTGTCAGTGAGGTGGGAATGTGCTGGTGACAGTGAGGTGGGAATGTGCTGGTGTCAGTGAGGAGGGGGGATGTGCTGGTGTCAGTGAGGTGGGAATGTGCTGCTGTCAGTGAGGTAGGGATGGGCTGGTGTCAGTGAGGCGGGGATGTGCTGGTGTCAGTGAGGAGGGGATGTGCTGCTGTCAGTGAGGCGGGGATGTGCTGGAGTCAGTGAGGTGGGGATGTGCTGGTGTCAGTGAGGTGGGGTTGTGCTGGTGTCAGTGAGGTGGGGATGTGCTGGTGTCAGTGAGGTGGGGTTGTGCTGGTGTCAGTGAGGTGGGGATGTGCTGGTGTCAGTGAGGTGGGAATGTGCTGGAGTCAGTGAGGTGGGGATGTGCTGGTGTCAGTGAGGCGGGGATGTGCTGGAGTCAGTGAGGTGGGGATGTGCTGGTGTCAGTGAGGTAGGGATGTGCTGCTGTCAGTGAGGTGGGGATGTGTTGGTGTCAGTGAGGTGGTGATGTGCTGCTGTCAGTGAGGTGGGGATGTGCTGGTGTCAGTGAGGTAGGGATGTGCTGCTGCCAGTGAGGTGGGGATGTGCTGCTGTCAGTGAGGTAGGGATGTGCTGCTGTCAGTGAGGTGGGGATGTGTAGCTGTCAGTGAGGTGGGGATGTGCTGGTGTCAGTGAGGTGGGGATGTGCTGGTGTCAGTGAGGTAGGGATGTGCTGCTGTCAGTGAGGCGGGGATGTGCTGCTGTCAGTGAGGTAGGGATGTGCTGCTGTCAGTGAGGTGGGGATGTGCTGGTGTCAGTGAGGTGGGAATGTGCCGCTGTCAGTGAGGTGGGGATGTGCCGCTGTCAGTGAGGTGGGGATGTGCCGCTGTAAGTGAGGTGGGTATGTGCCGCTGTCAGTGAGGTGGGGATGTGCCGCTGTCAGTGAGGTGGGGATGTGCTGCTGTCAGTGAGGTGGGGATGTGCTGGTGTCAGTGAGGTGGGGATGTGCTGCTGTCAGTGAGGTGGGGATGTGCTGCTGTCAGTGAGGTGGGAATGTGCTGGTGACAGTGAGGTGGGAATGTGCTGGTGTCAGTGAGGTGAGAATGTGCTGGTGTCAGTGAGGTGGGAATGTGCTGGTGTCAGTGAGGTGGGAATGTGCTGGAGTCAGTGAGGTGGGGATGTGCTGGTGTCAGTGAGGCGGGGATGTGCTGGAGTCAGTGAGGTGGGGATGTGCTGGTGTCAGTGAGGTAGGGATGTGCTGCTGTCAGTGAGGTGGGGATGTGTTGGTGTCAGTGAGGTGGTGATGTGCTGCTGTCAGTGAGGTGGGGATGTGCTGGTGTCAGTGAGGTAGGGATGTGCTGCTGCCAGTGAGGTGGGGATGTGCTGCTGTCAGTGAGGTAGGGATGTGCTGCTGTCAGTGAGGTGGGGATGTGTAGCTGTCAGTGAGGTGGGGATGTGCTGGTGTCAGTGAGGTGGGGATGTGCTGGTGTCAGTGAGGTAGGGATGTGCTGCTGTCAGTGAGGTGGGGATGTGCTGCTGTCAGTGAGGTAGGGATGTGCTGCTGTCAGTGAGGTGGGGATGTGCAGCTGTCAGTGAGGTGGGAATGTGCTGCTGTCAGTGAGGTGGGGATGTGCTGCTGTCAGTGAGGTAGGGATGTGCTGCTGTCAGTGAGGTGGGAATGTGCTGGTGTCAGTGAGGTGGGGATGTGCTGGTGTCAGTGAGGTGGGAATGTGCTGGTGACAGTGAGGTGGGGATGTGCTGGTGTCAGTGAGGTGGGGATGTGCTGCTGTCAGTGAGGCGTTGATGTGCTGCTCTCAGTGATGGAGGGATGTGCTGCTGTCAGTGAGGTGGGGATGTGCTGCTGTCAGTGAGGCGTTGATGTGCTGCTGTCAGTGATGGAGGGATGTGCTGCTGTCAGTGAGGCGGGGATGTGAAGCTGTCAGTGAGGTGGGGATGTGCTGGTGTCAGTGAGGTGAGAATGTGCTGGTGTCAGTGAGGTAGGAATGTGCTGGTGACAGTGAGGTGGGAATGTGCTGGTGTCAGTGAGGTGGGAATGTGCTGGTGACAGTGAGGTGGGAATGTGCTGGTGTCAGTGAGGAGGGGGGATGTGCTGGTGTCAGTGAGGTGGGAATGTGCTGCTGTCAGTGAGGTAGGGATGGGCTGGTGTCAGTGAGGCGGGGATGTGCTGGTGTCAGTGAGGAGGGGATGTGCTGCTGTCAGTGAGGCGGGGATGTGCTGGAGTCAGTGAGGTGGGGATGTGCTGGTGTCAGTGAGGTGGGGTTGTGCTGGTGTCAGTGAGGTGGGGATGTGCTGGTGTCAGTGAGGTGGGGTTGTGCTGGTGTCAGTGAGGTGGGGATGTGCTGGTGTCAGTGAGGTGGGAATGTGCTGGAGTCAGTGAGGTGGGGATGTGCTGGTGTCAGTGAGGCGGGGATGTGCTGGAGTCAGTGAGGTGGGGATGTGCTGGTGTCAGTGAGGTAGGGATGTGCTGCTGTCAGTGAGGTGGGGATGTGTTGGTGTCAGTGAGGTGGTGATGTGCTGCTGTCAGTGAGGTGGGGATGTGCTGGTGTCAGTGAGGTAGGGATGTGCTGCTGCCAGTGAGGTGGGGATGTGCTGCTGTCAGTGAGGTAGGGATGTGCTGCTGTCAGTGAGGTGGGGATGTGTAGCTGTCAGTGAGGTGGGGATGTGCTGGTGTCAGTGAGGTGGGGATGTGCTGGTGTCAGTGAGGTAGGGATGTGCTGCTGTCAGTGAGGCGGGGATGTGCTGCTGTCAGTGAGGTAGGGATGTGCTGCTGTCAGTGAGGTGGGGATGTGCTGGTGTCAGTGAGGTGGGAATGTGCCGCTGTCAGTGAGGTGGGGATGTGCCGCTGTCAGTGAGGTGGGGATGTGCCGCTGTAAGTGAGGTGGGTATGTGCCGCTGTCAGTGAGGTGGGGATGTGCCGCTGTCAGTGAGGTGGGGATGTGCTGCTGTCAGTGAGGTGGGGATGTGCTGGTGTCAGTGAGGTGGGGATGTGCTGCTGTCAGTGAGGTGGGGATGTGCTGCTGTCAGTGAGGTGGGAATGTGCTGGTGACAGTGAGGTGGGAATGTGCTGGTGTCAGTGAGGTGAGAATGTGCTGGTGTCAGTGAGGTGGGAATGTGCTGGTGTCAGTGAGGTGGGAATGTGCTGGTGTCAGTGAGGTGGGGATGTGCTGCTGTCAGTGAGGCGGGGATGTGCTGGAGTCAGTGAGGTGGGGATGTGCTGGTGTCAGTGAGGTGGGGTTGTGCTGGTGTCAGTGAGGTGGGGATGTGCTGCTGTCAGTGAGGTGGGAATGTGCTGCTGTCAGTGAGGTGGGAATGTGCTGGTGTCAGTGAGGTGGGAATGTGCTGCTGTCAGTGAGGTGGGAATGTGCTGGTGTCAGTGAGGTGGGAATGTGCTGCTGTCAGTGAGGTGGGGATGTTGTGGTGTCAGTGAGGTGGGAATGTGCTGGTGTCAGTGAGGTGGGAATGTGCTGCTGTCAGTGAGGCGGGGATGTGTTGCTGTCAGTGAGGTAGGGATGTGCTGCTGTCAGTGAGGAGGGGATGTGCTGCTGTCAGTGAGGTAGGGATGTGCTGCTGTCAGTGAGGAGGGGATGTGCTGCTGTCAGTGAGGCGGGGATGTGCTGGTGTCAGTGAGGAGGGGATGTGCTGCTGTCAGTGAGATAGGGATGTGCTGCTGTCAGTGAGGTAGGGATGTGCTGGTGTCAGTGAGGAGGGGATGTGCTGCTGTCAGTGAGGTGGGAATGTGCTGCTGTCAGTGAGGTGGGAATGTGCTGCTGTCAGTGAGGTGGGAATGTGCTGGTGTCAGTGAGGTGGGAATGTGCTGCTGTCAGTGAGGTGGGAATGTGCTGGTGTCAGTGAGGTAGGAATGTGCTGGTGACAGTGAGGTAGGAATGTGCTGGTGACAGTGAGGTGGGGATGTGCTGGTGTCAGTGAGGTGGGAATGTGCTGCTGTCAGTGAGGTGGGAATGTGCTGGTGTCAGTGAGGTGGGGATGTGCTGGTGTCAGTGAGGTAGGAATGTGCTGGTGACAGTGAGGTGGGGATGTGCTGGTGTCAGTGAGGTGGGGATGTGCTGCTGTCAGTGAGGCGTTGATGTGCTGCTGTCAGTGATGGAGGGATGTGCTGCTGTCAGTGAGGTGGGGATGTGCTGGTGTCAGTGAGGCGTTGATGTGCTGCTGTCAGTGATGGAGGGATGTGCTGCTGTCAGTGAGGCGGGGATGTGAAGCTGTCAGTGAGGTGGGGATGTGCTGGTGTCAGTGAGGTGAGAATGTGCTGGTGTCAGTGAGGTAGGAATGTGCTGGTGACAGTGAGGTGGGAATGTGCTGGTGTCAGTGAGGTGGGAATGTGCTGGTGACAGTGAGGTGGGAATGTGCTGGTGTCAGTGAGGAGGGGGGATGTGCTGGTGTCAGTGAGGTGGGAATGTGCTGCTGTCAGTGAGGTGGGAATGTGCTGCTGTCAGTGAGGTGGGGATGTGCTGGTGTCAGTGAGGAGGGGGGATGTGCTGGTGTCAGTGAGGTGGGAATGTGCTGCTGTCAGTGAGGCGGGGATGTGCTGCTGTCAGTGAGGTGGGAATGTGCTGGTGTCAGTGAGGTGGGAATGTGCTGCTGTCAGTGAGGTGGGAATGTGCTGGTGTCAGTGAGGAGGGGGGATGTGCTGGTGTCAGTGAGGTGGGAATGTGCTGCTGTCAGTGAGGTGGGAATGTGCTGCTGTCAGTGAGGTGGGAATGTGCTGGTGTCAGTGAGGAGGGGGGATGTGCTGGTGTCAGTGAGGTGGGAATGTGCTGCTGTCAGTGAGGCGGGGATGTGCTGCTGTCAGTGAGGTGGGAATGTGCTGGTGTCAGTGAGGAGGGGGGATGTGCTGGTGTCAGTGAGGTGGGAATGTGATGCTGTCAGTGAGGTGGGAATGTGCTGCTGTCAGTGAGGTGGGAATGTGCTGCTGTCAGTGAGGTGGGAATGTGCTGCTGTCAGTGAGGTAGGAATGTGCTGGTGACAGTGAGGTGGGAATGTGCTGCTGTCAGTGAGGTGGGAATGTGCTGGTGACAGTGAGGTGGGAATGTGCTGCTGTCAGTGAGGTGGGAATGTGCTGGAGTCAGTGAGGTGGGGATGTGCTGGTGTCAGTGAGGTGGGGATGTGCAGCTGTCAGTGAGGTGGGAATGTGCTGGTGTCAGTGAGGTGGGAATGTGCTGGTGTCAGTGAGGTGGGAATGTGCTGGTGTCAGTGAGGTGAGAATGTGCTGGTGACAGTGAGGTGGGAATGTGCTGGTGTCAGTGAGGTAGGAATGTGCTGGTGACAGTGAGGTGGGAATGTGCTGGTGTCAGTGAGGTGGGAATGTGCTGGTGTCAGTGAGGTGGGGTTGTGCTGGTGTCAGTGAGGTGGGGATGTGCTGGTGTCAGTGAGGTGGGAATGTGCTGGAGTCAGTGAGGTGGGGATGTGCTGGTGTCAGTGAGGCGGGGATGTGCTGGAGTCAGTGAGGTGGGGATGTGCTGGTGTCAGTGAGGTAGGGATGTGCTGCTGTCAGTGAGGTGGGGATGTGTTGGTGTCAGTGAGGTGGTGATGTGCTGCTGTCAGTGAGGTGGGGATGTGCTGGTGTCAGTGAGGTAGGGATGTGCTGCTGCCAGTGAGGTGGGGATGTGCTGCTGTCAGTGAGGTAGGGATGTGCTGCTGTCAGTGAGGTGGGGATGTGTAGCTGTCAGTGAGGTGGGGATGTGCTGGTGTCAGTGAGGTGGGGATGTGCTGGTGTCAGTGAGGTAGGGATGTGCTGCTGTCAGTGAGGTGGGGATGTGCTGCTGTCAGTGAGGTAGGGATGTGCTGCTGTCAGTGAGGTGGGGATGTGCAGCTGTCAGTGAGGTGGGAATGTGCTGCTGTCAGAGAGGTGGGGATGTGCTGCTGTCAGTGAGGTAGGGATGTGCTGCTGTCAGTGAGGTGGGGATGTGCTGGTGTCAGTGAGGTGGGAATGTGCCGCTGTCAGTGAGGTGGGGATGTGCCGCTGTCAGTGAGGTGGGGATGTGCCGCTGTAAGTGAGGTGGGTATGTGCCGCTGTCAGTGAGGTGGGGATGTGCCGCTGTCAGTGAGGTGGGGATGTGCTGCTGTCAGTGAGGTGGGGATGTGCTGGTGTCAGTGAGGTGGGGATGTGCTGCTGTCAGTGAGGTGGGGATGTGCTGCTGTCAGTGAGGTGGGAATGTGCTGGTGACAGTGAGGTGGGAATGTGCTGGTGTCAGTGAGGTGAGAATGTGCTGGTGTCAGTGAGGTGGGAATGTGCTGGTGTCAGTGAGGTGGGAATGTGCTGGTGTCAGTGAGGTGGGGATGTGCTGCTGTCAGTGAGGCGGGGATGTGCTGGAGTCAGTGAGGTGGGGATGTGCTGGTGTCAGTGAGGTGGGGTTGTGCTGGTGTCAGTGAGGTGGGGATGTGCTGCTGTCAGTGAGGTGGGAATGTGCTGCTGTCAGTGAGGTGGGAATGTGCTGGTGTCAGTGAGGTGGGAATGTGCTGCTGTCAGTGAGGTGGGAATGTGCTGGTGTCAGTGAGGTGGGAATGTGCTGCTGTCAGTGAGGTGGGGATGTTGTGGTGTCAGTGAGGTGGGAATGTGCTGGTGTCAGTGAGGTGGGAATGTGCTGCTGTCAGTGAGGCGGGGATGTGTTGCTGTCAGTGAGGTAGGGATGTGCTGCTGTCAGTGAGGAGGGGATGTGCTGCTGTCAGTGAGGTAGGGATGTGCTGCTGTCAGTGAGGAGGGGATGTGCTGCTGTCAGTGAGGCGGGGATGTGCTGGTGTCAGTGAGGAGGGGATGTGCTGCTGTCAGTGAGATAGGGATGTGCTGCTGTCAGTGAGGTAGGGATGTGCTGGTGTCAGTGAGGAGGGGATGTGCTGCTGTCAGTGAGGTGGGAATGTGCTGCTGTCAGTGAGGTGGGATTGTGCTGGTGTCAGTGAGGTAGGAATGTGCTGGTGACAGTGAGGTGGGGATGTGCTGGTGTCAGTGAGGTGGGAATGTGCTGCTGTCAGTGAGGTAGGAATGTGCTGGTGACAGTGAGGTGGGAATGTGCTGCTGTCAGTGAGGTGGGGATGTTGTGGTGTCAGTGAGGTGGGAATGTGCTGGTGACAGTGAGGCGGGAATGTGCTGCTGTCAGTGAGGTGGGAATGTGCTGGTGTCAGTGAGGTGGGAATGTGCTGCTGTCAGTGAGGTGGGAATGTGCTGCTGTCAGTGAGGTAGGAATGTGCTGGTGACAGTGAGGTAGGAATGTGCTGGTGACAGTGAGGTGGGGATGTGCTGGTGTCAGTGAGGTGGGAATGTGCTGCTGTCAGTGAGGTGGGAATGTGCTGGTGTCAGTGAGGTGGGGATGTGCTGGTGTCAGTGAGGTGGGAATGTGCTGGTGACAGTGAGGTGGGGATGTGCTGGTGTCAGTGAGGTGGGGATGTGCTGCTGTCAGTGAGGCGTTGATGTGCTGCTGTCAGTGATGGAGGGATGTGCTGCTGTCAGTGAGGTGGGGATGTGCTGGTGTCAGTGAGGCGTTGATGTGCTGCTGTCAGTGATGGAGGGATGTGCTGCTGTCAGTGAGGCGGGGATGTGAAGCTGTCAGTGAGGTGGGGATGTGCTGGTGTCAGTGAGGTGAGAATGTGCTGGTGTCAGTGAGGTAGGAATGTGCTGGTGACAGTGAGGTGGGAATGTGCTGGTGTCAGTGAGGTGGGAATGTGCTGGTGACAGTGAGGTGGGAATGTGCTGGTGTCAGTGAGGAGGGGGGATGTGCTGGTGTCAGTGAGGTGGGAATGTGCTGCTGTCAGTGAGGTGGGAATGTGCTGCTGTCTGTGAGGTGGGAATGTGCTGGTGTCAGTGAGGAGGGGGGATGTGCTGGTGTCAGTGAGGTGGGAATGTGCTGCTGTCAGTGAGGCGGGGATGTGCTGCTGTCAGTGAGGTGGGAATGTGCTGGTGTCAGTGAGGTGGGAATGTGCTGCTGTCAGTGAGGTGGGAATGTGCTGGTGTCAGTGAGGAGGGGGGATGTGCTGGTGTCAGTGAGGTGGGAATGTGCTGCTGTCAGTGAGGTGGGAATGTGCTGCTGTCAGTGAGGTGGGAATGTGCTGGTGTCAGTGAGGAGGGGGGATGTGCTGGTGTCAGTGAGGTGGGAATGTGCTGCTGTCAGTGAGGCGGGGATGTGCTGCTGTCAGTGAGGTGGGAATGTGCTGGTGTCAGTGAGGAGGGGGGATGTGCTGGTGTCAGTGAGGTGGGAATGTGCTGCTGTCAGTGAGGTGGGAATGTGCTGCTGTCAGTGAGGTGGGAATGTGCTGCTGTCAGTGAGGTGGGAATGTGCTGCTGTCAGTGAGGTAGGAATGTGCTGGTGACAGTGAGGTGGGAATGTGCTGCTGTCAGTGAGGTGGGAATGTGCTGGTGACAGTGAGGTGGGAATGTGCTGCTGTCAGTGAGGTGGGAATGTGCTGGAGTCAGTGAGGTGGGGATGTGCTGGTGTCAGTGAGGTGGGGATGTGCAGCTGTCAGTGAGGTGGGAATGTGCTGGTGTCAGTGAGGTGGGAATGTGCTGGTGTCAGTGAGGTGGGAATGTGCTGGTGTCAGTGAGGTGAGAATGTGCTGGTGACAGTGAGGTGGGAATGTGCTGGTGTCAGTGAGGTAGGAATGTGCTGGTGACAGTGAGGTGGGAATGTGCTGGTGTCAGTGAGGTGGGAATGTGCTGGTGACAGTGAGGTGGGAATGTGCTGGTGTCAGTGAGGAGGGGATGTGCTGGTGTAAGTGAGGTGGGAATGTGCTGCTGTCAGTGAGGTGGGAATGTGCTGGTGTCAGTGAGGTGGGAATGTGCTGGTGTCAGTGAGGTAGGAATGTGCTGGTGACAGTGAGGCGGGGATGTGTTGCTGTCAGTGAGGTAGGGATGTGCTGCTGTCAGTGAGGAGGGGATGTGCTGCTGTCAGTGAGGTGGGGATGTTGTGGTGTCAGTGAGGTGGGAATGTGCTGGTGTCAGTGAGGTGGGAATGTGCTGGTGTCAGTGAGGTGGGAATGTGCTGCTGTCAGTGAGGCGGGGATGTGTTGCTGTCAGTGAGGTAGGGATGTGCTGCTGTCAGTGAGGTAGGGATGTGCTGCTGTCAGTGAGGTGGGGATGTTGTGGTGTCAGTGAGGTGGGAATGTGCTGGTGTCAGTGAGGTGGGAATGTGCTGCTGTCAGTGAGGCGGGGATGTGTTGCAGTCAGTGAGGTAGGGATGTGCTGCTGTCAGTCAGGAGGGGATGTGCTGCTGTCAGTGAGGTAGGGATGTGCTGCTGTCAGTGAGGAGGGGATGTGCTGCTGTCAGTGAGGCGGGGATGTGCTGGTGTCAGTGAGGAGGGGATGTGCTGCTGTCAGTGAGATAGGGATGTGCTGCTGTCAGTGAGGTAGGGATGTGCTGGTGTCAGTGAGGAGGGGATGTGCTGCTGTCAGTGAGGTGGGAATGTGCTGCTGTCAGTGAGGTGGTAATGTGCTGGTGTCAGTGAGGTGAGAATGTGCTGGTGTCAGTGAGGTAGGAATGTGCTGGTGACAGTGAGGTGGGAATGTGCTGCTGTCAGTGAGGTGGGAATGTGCTGCTGTCAGTGAGGTGGTAATGTGCTGGTGTCAGTGAGGTGAGAATGTGCTGGTGTCAGTGAGGTGGGAATGTGCTGGTGTCAGTGAGGTGGGAATGTGCTGGTGTCAGTGAGGTGGGGATGTGCTGGTGTCAGTGAGGAGGGGATGTGCTGCTGTCAGTGAGGCGGGGATGTGCTGGAGTCAGTGAGGTGGGGATGTGCTGGTGTCAGTGAGGTGGGGTTGTGCTGGTGTCAGTGAGGTGGGGATGTGCTGGTGTCAGTGAGGTGGGGTTGTGCTGGTGTCAGTGAGGTGGGGATGTGCTGGTGTCAGTGAGGTGGGAATGTGCTGGAGTCAGTAATGCGGGGATGTGCTGGTGTCAGTGAGGCGGGGATGTGCTGGTGTCAGTGAGGTAGGGATGTGCTGCTGTCAGTGAGGTGGGGATGTGCTGGTGTCAGTGAGGTGGTGATGTGCTGCTGTCAGTGAGGTGGGGATGTGCTGGTGTCAGTGAGGTAGGGATGTGCTGCTGTCAGTGAGGTGGGGATGTGCTGCTGTCAGTGAGGTAGGGATGTGCTGCTGTCAGTGAGGTGGGGATGTGCAGCTGTCAGTGAGGTGGGGATGTGCTGGTGTCAGTGAGGTGGGGATGTGCTGGTGTCAGTGAGGTAGGGATGTGCTGCTGTCAGTGAGGTGGGGATGTGCTGCTGTCAGTGAGGTAGGGATGTGCTGCTGTCAGTGAGGTGGGGATGTGCAGCTGTCAGTGAGGTGGGGATGTGCTGGTGTCAGTGAGGTGGGAATGTGCTGCTGTCAGTGAGGTGGGGATGTGCTGCTGTCAGTGAGGCGGGGATGTGCTGCTGTCAGTGAGGTGGGAATGTGCTGCTGTCAGTGAGGTGGGGATGTGCCGCTGTCAGTGAGGTGGGGATGTGCTGCTGTCAGTGAGGTGGGGATGTGCTGCTGTCAGTGAGGTGGGGATGTGCTGCTGTCAGTGAGGTAGGGATGTGCTGCTGTCAGTGAGGTGGGGATGTGCCGCTGTCAGTGAGGTGGGGATGTGCTGCTGTAAGTGAGGTGGGTATGTGCCGCTGTCAGTGAGGTGGGGATGTGCTGCTGTCAGTGAGGTGGGGATGTGCTGGTGTCAGTGAGGTGGGAATGTGCTGGTGACAGTGAGGTGGGAATGTGCTGGTGTCAGTGAGGTGAGAATGTGCTGGTGTCAGTGAGGTGGGAATGTGCTGGTGTCAGTGAGGTGGGAATGTGCTGGTGTCAGTGAGGTGGGGATGTGCTGCTGTCAGTGAGGCGGGGATGTGCTGGAGTCAGTGAGGTGGGGATGTGCTGGTGTCAGTGAGGTGGGGTTGTGCTGGTGTCAGTGAGGTGGGGATGTGCTGGTGTCAGTGAGGTGGGAATGTGCTGCTGTCAGTGAGGTGGGAATGTGCTGGTGTCAGTGAGGTGGGAATGTGCTGCTGTCAGTGAGGTGGGGATGTTGTGGTGTCAGTGAGGTGGGAATGTGCTGGTGTCAGTGAGGTGGGAATGTGCTGCTGTCAGTGAGGCGGGGATGTGTTGCTGTCAGTGAGGTAGGGATGTGCTGCTGTCAGTGAGGAGGGGATGTGCTGCTGTCAGTGAGGTAGGGATGTGCTGCTGTCAGTGAGGAGGGGATGTGCTGCTGTCAGTGAGGCGGGGATGTGCTGGTGTCAGTGAGGAGGGGATGTGCTGCTGTCAGTGAGATAGGGATGTGCTGCTGTCAGTGAGGTAGGGATGTGCTGGTGTCAGTGAGGAGGGGATGTGCTGCTGTCAGTGAGGTGGGAATGTGCTGCTGTCAGTGAGGTGGGAATGTGCTGGTGTCAGTGAGGTGAGAATGTGCTGGTGTCAGTGAGGTAGGAATGTGCTGGTGACAGTGAGGTGGGAATGTGCTGGTGTCAGTGAGGTGAGAATGTGCTGGTGTCAGTGAGGTGGGAATGTGCTGGTGTCAGTGAGGTGGGAATGTGCTGGTGTCAGTGAGGTGGGGATGTGCTGGTGTCAGTGAGGTGGGGATGTGCTGCTGTCAGTGAGGTGGGGATGTGCTGGAGTCAGTGAGGTGGGGATGTGCTGGTGTCAGTGAGGTGGGGTTGTGCTGGTGTCAGTGAGGTGGGGATGTGCTGGTGTCAGTGAGGTGGGGTTGTGCTGGTGTCAGTGAGGTGGGGATGTGCTGGTGTCAGTGAGGTGGGAATGTGCTGGAGTCAGTGAGGTGGGGATGTGCTGGTGTCAGTGAGGCGGGGATGTGCTGGAGTCAGTGAGGTGGGGATGTGCTGGTGTCAGTGAGGTAGGGATGTGCTGCTTTCAGTGAGGTGGGGATGTGCTGGTGTCAGTGAGGTGGTGATGTGCTGCTGTCAGTGAGGTGGGGATGTGCTGGTGTCAGTGAGGTAGGGATGTGCTGCTGTCAGTGAGGTGGGGATGTGCTCCTGTCAGTGAGGTAGGGATGTGCTGCTGTCAGTGAGGTGGGGATGTGCAGCTGTCAGTGAGGTGGGGATGTGCTGGTGTTAGTGAGGTGGGAATGTGCTGCTGTCAGTGAGGTGGGGATGTGCTGCTGTCAGTGAGGTGGGAATGTGCTGGTGTCAGTGAGGCGGGGATGAGCTGCTGTCAGTGAGGTGGGGATGTGCCGCTGTCAGTGAGGTGGGGATGTGCTGCTGTAAGTGAGGTGGGTATGTGCCGCTGTCAGTGAGGTGGAGATGTGCTGCTGTCAGTGAGGTGGGGATGTGCTGCTGTCAGTGAGGTGGGGATGTGCTGGTGTCAGTGAGGCAGGGATGTGCTGCTGTCAGTGAGGCGGGGATGTGCTGCTGTCAGTGAGGCAGGATGCGCTGCTGTCAGTGATGCAGGGATGTGCTGCTGTCAGTGAGGTGGGGATGTGCTGCTGTCAGTGAGGCGGGGATGTGCTGCTGTCAGTGAGGCAGGATGCGCTGCTGTCAGTGATGCAGGGATGTGCTGCTGTCAGTGAGGTGGGGATGTGCTGCTCTCAGTGATGCAGGGATGTGCTGGTGTCAGTGAGGTGGTGATGTGCTGCTGTCAGTGAGGCAGGATGTGCCGCTGTCAGTGATGCAGGTATGTGCTGGTGTCAGTGAGGTGGGGATGTGCTGGTGTCAGTGAGGTGGGAATGTGCCGCTGTCAGTGAGGTGGGGATGTGCTGCTGTCAGTGAGGTAGGGATGTGCCGCTGTCGGTGAGGTGGGGATGTGCTGCTATCAGTGAGGTGGGGATGTGCTGCTGTCAGTGAGGTGGGGATGTGCCGCTGTCAGTGAGGTGGGGATGTGCTGCTGTCAGTGAGGTGGGGATGTGCTGCTGTCAGTGATGCAGGGATGTGCTGCTGTCAGTGAGGTGGGGATGTGCTGCTGTCAGTGATGCAGGGATGTGCTGCTGTCAGTGATGCAGGGATGTGCTTGTGTCAGTGAGGAGGGGATGTGCTGGTGTCAGTGATGCAGGGATGTGCTGCTGTCAGTGATGCAGGGATGTGCTGCTGTCAGTGAGGTGGGGATGTGCCGCTGTCAGTGAGGCGGGGATGTGCTGCTGTCAGTGAAGCGGGGATGTGCTGCTGTCAGTGAGGTGGGGATGTGCTGCTGTCAGTAAGGCGGGGATGTGCTGGTGTCAATGAGGCGGGGATGTGCTGCTGTCAGTGAGGCGGAGATGTGCTGCTGTCAGTGAGGTGGCGATGTGCTGCTGTCAGTGAGGCGGGGATGTGCTGCTGTCAGTGATGAAGGGATGTGCTGCTGTCAGTGAGGTGGGGATGTACCTCTGTCAGTGAAGAGGGGCTGTGCCACTTTCAGTGAGGTGGGGATGGGCTGCTATCAGTGAGGCGGGATGTGTTGCTGTCAGTGAGGTGGGGATGTGCTGCTGTCAGTGAGGTGGGGATGTGCTGCTGTCAGTGAGGCAGGATGCGCTGCTGTCAGTGAGGCGGGAATATGCTGCTGTCAGTGAGACGGGGATGTGCTGCTGTCAGTGAGGCGGGGATGTGCCACTGTCAGTGATGAAGGGATGTGCTGCTGTCAGTGAGGCGGGGATGTGCTGGTGTCAGTGAGGTGGGGATGTGCTGCTGTCAGTGAGGTGGGGATGTACCTCTGTCAGTAAAGAGGGACTGTGCCACTGTCAGTGAGGTGGGGATGTTATTCTGTCAGTGTGGCGTAGATGTGCTGCTGTCAGTGAGGTAGGGATGTGCTGCTGTCAGTGAGGCGTGTATGTGCTGCTGTCAGTGAGGCGGGGATGTGCTGCTATCAGTGAGGTGGGGATGTGCTTCTGTCAGTGAGGCGGGAATGTGCTGCTGTCAGTGAGGGGGGGATGTGTGGCTGTCAGTGAGGTGGGGATGTGCTGCTGTTTGTGAGGCGGTGATGTGCTGCGGTCAGTGAGGTGGGGATGTGCTGCTGTCAGTGAGGTGGGGATGTGCTGCTGTCAGTGATGGGGGATGTGTGGTGTCAGTGAGGCGGGGATGTGCTGCTGTAAGTGAGATGGGGATGTGCCGCTGTTAGTGATGAAGGGATGTGCTGCTGTCAGTGAGGCGGGGATGTGAAGCTGTCAGTGAGGTGCGGATGTGCTGCTGTCAGTGAGGCGGGATGTGCTGCTGTCAGTGAGGCTGGGATGTGCTGCTGTCAGTGATGTGCGGATGTGCTTCTGTCAGTGAGGCGGGGATATGCTGCTGTCAGTGAGGTGCGGATGTGCTGCTGTCAGTGAGGCGGGGATGTGCTGCTGTCAGTGAGGTGGGGATGTGCTGCTGTCAGTGAGGCGTTGATGTGCTGCTGTCAGTGATGGAGGGATGTGCTGCTGTCAGTGAGGCGGGGATGTGAAGCTGTCAGTGAGGTGCGGATGTGCTGCTGTCAGTGAGGCGGGATGTGCTGCTGTCAGTGAGTCGGGGATGTGCTGCTGTCAGTGACGTGCGGATGTGCTGGTGTCAGTGAGGCGGGGATATGCTGCTGTCAGTGAGGTGCGGATGTGCTGTTGTCAGTGAGGCGGGGATGTGCTGCTGTCAGTGAGGTGGGGATGTGCTGCTGTCAGTGAGGCGGGGATGTGCTGCTGTCAGTGAGACGGGGATGTGCTGCTGTCTTTGAGGCGGGGATGTGCTGCTATCAGTGACGTGCGGATGTGCAGCTGTCAGTGAGGTGGGGATGTGCTGCTATCAGTGAGGCGGGGATGTGCTGCTGTCAGTGAGGCAGGGATGCGCAGCTGTCAGTGAGGCGGGGATGTGCTGCTGTCATTGAGTCAGGGTATAAAATAGGCTCTTCATATAAACTGTCAGCGTAGGCAGTCGCAGACAAGAAAGACAGTGATACTCTCCACATATAACTAACGTTATTTATCCTAATGACTTTATGCAGAAGATTATCCAGCACAGGGAACACTAAACAGTACAAACTGGATAAACAGGCTAAACAAACTAATTAACTCAAAAGCTACCAAATTTCCATGTCAAGCTTAAATACTATCACAGGTGATAATATTGGAAGTGAGTGCTAATGTATAGGAAACTACCATTATTATCATAAGCCTATACAGTAAATGCTTGGCTTTGGGACTTTATTCAATCAACCACTATGTGAACCACCGAACAGACTGGCCATAGGGAGGGGAGGTGCTTTAACTTTCTGTATATGTATAAAATTCAATGGTATAAAATAAGTGCTAAATGCAGATTGCTAAATGTTATGTAATCTCTACAGTGAGTAGACTGAATAATACGTATCCACTTTAATAGTGGTTATAATCTGGAAGAAAGGGCTTGTGGTTAATAGGATAACTGAATGAGAGAAGGTTGTGATCCACAAGTGTGTAGCAATGTACTTAATTCTATTTAATAGTCCATTTTCCTATGTACAGGTAAGTGATATTGTGAGTGATTATTCTACCCAATGTTAATGAAAGGTTAAAGTATACTTAGTTTATTGTT
The DNA here is from genome assembly GCF_028390025.1 of Pseudophryne corroboree. Lineage (NCBI taxonomy): Eukaryota > Metazoa > Chordata > Amphibia > Anura > Myobatrachidae > Pseudophryne > Pseudophryne corroboree. Next base: position 463,420,650 of record NC_086451.1, on the reverse strand, counting down.
ATTTATATATCTGGAGAGAAAAATCTGCCCTGTTATATAATACAGTATATTGTTTTTATTGAGTGTTATACTGTTTAATAAATATATCATATTGTAGCTGTGTTAATGACGTTTATAGCCATACAGGTTTACGGGTGTGGTCGACAATGTTTAGGTCGACCACTATAGGTCGACAGTCACTAGGTCGACAGGGTTTAAAAGTCGACAGGGTTTCTAGGTCGACATGTTCTAGTTCGACAAGTCAAAAGGTCAACATGAGTTTTTCATGATTTTTGGGTGTCGTTTTCTCCGTACAGTGACCGGGAAGTCCAATTATTGCTTCGTGTCCCCTCACTTCGCTCGCCATGCTTCGGGCAAGGTGCCTCACAGATTACTTTTCCAATCGTAGTCCACGTGAACCGTTAAGTATGAAAAAGTTCAAAAAAAGAAAAAAATTAAAAACTCAGTCAAAAGGTCGACCTAGAACACGTCGACCTTCAAACCCTGTCGACCTAGTGACTGTCGACCTATAGTGGTCGACCTCTAAAGTCTAAAGGAGTTTCTCCTCTAGAAAATTTACATTTCCCTTTATCAAGATGTCTTAAATCTACACCTCCCTTTACATAAACCCTGAAAGAAATCTTGGATATATCAGTTCTTCGCTAGTAAATCTTCCTACATGAATAATCTTCTAAAATATTTAGACACTGTAAAATCAGTCATTGTATATACTTTATCTACTATATAAAAGTGAAAATCTGTCTTTCTATACAAATCCACAGTTTACAAGTGAAGATCGTGAAATTTGACATACAAACATGGCGGATTAGACACCCCTAGCACCCCTAGGGGTGGGCCTGCAGCACAGATTATTTCAGGAGACAGCATAACTCCTGAATGCTTGGACCAATGTAAAACAAACTTGGTACACATATGAATTACAATCTGGTAGCAAAAACTGTGAGGGTAGCACACCCCTAGCACCCCTAGGGGCGGGGCAGCAGCACAGAGTTTTTCAGCAGACAGCATAAGTCTGCAACAATTTACACCAAACTTAGTACACATATGAGAAAAGGGTTGTATAGTTGGCTGCGCTGTGATGTGAAGCTGCTCAGGTTATTTAGAGGTGAGTTTATTAGGATTTTTTCTTGGACCGAGCGCTGTCTGTTCTAATGTTCTATGTGATGTGTAGCAACTAAAAAGTTTCAATGTGTATCAATTAAAGAATAATAGTGAAAAGTAAAAAATAAAAAATAATAAAAACAATAATGAAAAAATAATAAATGAAAAAAAAAAAAAAAAAGGGAAAAAAAAAATAATAATAATAATAATAAATAAAAATAACAATAAAATAAAAATAAAAATTTAAAAAATAATAATAAAAAAGAAGGGGTTAGGGAAGGAGAACAGTGCAATGTTTACAGCTCCTTTGGAGCTTTTTGGAGTTTTTTGACACTAATTCAGGAAAGGAAAAAACAGTCTCTTAATAGAAAACTATCCCTATCTTACCCTGTTGTTTTCTTCTTTTTTTGCGGAGGTCGTAACCGGGAGTGGCTTCCGGTAAAGTTGGTGGTGTTTGTTCCTCTCAGCTTGGTAAGTCAGTCTTGCCTTGTTGCTGGGCTTTGGCTGCTTTTCACTTACTGTGCTTTAGCCGCTGTTTGAAGCCGAGCTGCCGCGACCGGAAGTTCGGATCTTCACTTCCGGTAGTTCGGATGTTAGCGGCGGAGGTGGCGAGATGCAGTGTCCTTTGTGTCTACTCCTTATCGTTCCAACGCGTTTCGAATCCAAAGGTGGATTCTTTCTCAAGGAAGTGATAGAGTTCTTGTGATTGTGCTCCTTTTTATATGTGATAACTTTATTTAAAAAACGGGAAGTGGCCGGAACCGGAAGTGAGGTTCCCGGCGGCAACCTCATGGTAAAAAGGGAATATCTAATCAAATATTCCCTAGGCTTAAAAATAATTGCACTTCTTGGGAGAGAGATAAAGTGGGGAATAAAAAAGGGGAGAGAGGTAATAAAACATCAAAATAAGAATAAAAAATAAAGATATAAGGAAAATTAAAAATAAAAAATAAAATAAAATAAAAATAAAATAAAAAATAAATAAATACATACATAAAAGTAAAAATGAAAATGAAAAAGAAAATAAAAAGATAATAAAGATAAAAGTAAAAATAAAAAAGTTAAAATATGAATGTATAGGTATGTGTATGTGATGGAAATTGTAGATAGACCATATATTTCTGCTGTCTTTGTTTTTATTTTTATTTTTATAGACCATATCAAAAATAAAAACAAAGACAGCAGAAATATATGGTCTATCTACAATTTCCATCACATACACATACCTATACATTCATATTTTAACTTTTTTATTTTTACTTTTATGTATGTATTTATTTATTTTTTATTTTATTTTTATTTTATTTTATTTTTTAATTTTCCTTATATCTTTATTTTTTATTCTTATTTTGATGTTTTATTACCTCTCTCCCCTTTTTTATTCCCCACTTTATCTCTCTCCCAAGAAGTGCAATTATTTTTAAGCCTAGGGAATATTTGATTAGATATTCCCTTTTTACCATGAGGTTGCCGCCGGGAACCTCACTTCCGGTTCCGGCCACTTCCCGTTTTTTAAATAAAGTTATCACATATAAAAAGGAGCACAATCACAAGAACTCTATCACTTCCTTGAGAAAGAATCCACCTTTGGATTCGAAACGCGTTGGAACGATAAGGAGTAGACACAAAGGACACTGCATCTCGCCACCTCCGCCGCTAACATTCGAACTACCGGAAGTGAAGATCCGAACTTCCGGTCGCGGCAGATCGGCTTCAAACAGCGGCTAAAGCACAGTAAGTGAAAAGCAGCCAAAGCCCAGCAACAAGGCAAGACTGACTTACCAAGCTGAGAGGAACAAACACCACCAACTTTACCGGAAGCCACTCCCGGTTACGACCTCCGCAAAAAAAGAAGAAAACAACAGGGTAAGATAGGGATAGTTTTCTATTAAGAGACTGTTTTTTCCTTTCCTGAATTAGTGTCAAAAAACTCCAAAAAGCTCCAAAGGAGCTGTAAACATTACACTGTTCTCCTTCCCTAACCCCTTCTTTTTTATTATTATTTTTTTAATTTTAATTTTTATTTTATTGTTATTTTTATTTATTATTATTATTATTATTATTTTTTCCCCTTTTTTTTCATTTATTATTTTTTCATTATTGTTTTTTATTATTTTTTATTTTTTACTTTTCACTATTATTCTTTAATTGATACACATTGAAACTTTTTAGTTGCTACACATCACATAGAACATTAGAACAGACAGCGCTCGGTCCAAGAAAAAATCTTAGTACACATATGACTTACACTCTGGGAACAAACACTGTGGGGGTAACACACCACTAGCACCCCTGGGGGTGGCCCAGCAGCACAGAGTATATCAGGAGATGCATGATATGTCAGGGATGATTTACAAAATTTTCTATTGTTTTGAAGTAAAAAGAAAAAATACCACCAAAGAAAACAGCTACAAATGGTGGAAATAAAAACAATTCCACAAGAAGCAAAATGTTAGTGGCAACCTGTGTGTTTAATCTTTACATTGATTTTTGTAAACAAACATTCTTAAAATCCCGGTCAACGCCGGGTACTCCAGCTAGTAATCTAATAAATCCCAATCACCCCTACGATAATCACATGAGCACAAACCCTAACATTACTGTGCTTTATATTTGGTATAACATTTACGCTTCTCGCCAGGTTGTAGCTGAAAGTTTAAAGCGGCAGTAACATTCGGTGTAAGGTAGGCGGGGCTTCACACTGAATGTTAGTGTCACTTTACATTTTTAGCTCCAAACTACTCAGACAGGGAGCTTGCAAGAGCCGCCAATTGAGAAATATAGCCCTAAGTATTGTTATCAGTTATACCAATTACAAAGCACTCTAATATTAGAGTTTGTGCTCTTGTGAGGAGTGTAGGGGTAACTTCATAAATGTAGCCCTTAGTCTCGAATAAAGTTACTGAGTAATTGCTATTAACATAGAACCATAGAATTTGACGGCAGATAAGAACCACTTGGCCCATCTAGTATGCCCCTTTTTTACCATATTTTGATCTCAAACCTTATTTGTTCCTTATTTCTGTGTAAGGATATATCCTTATGTCTATCCCATGCATGTTTAAATTACTCTACTGTCTTAGCCTCTACCACCTCCGATGGGAGGCTATTCCACTTGTCCACTACCCTAAGTTTTCATTTGGAGAATGTTTCCCTCCTGGACTTTGTTAAAACCCTTGATATATGTGAAAGTTTCAATCATGTCCCCCCTTTCCCTTCTCTGCTCCACACTATACATATTGAGATTTCTTATTCTTTCTGGGTATGTTTTGTGATGTAGGCCATGCACCATTTTAGTTGCGCTTCTTTGTACACTCTCTGATGTATTAATATCTTTTTGAAGATATGGCCTCCAGAATTGAACACAGTATTCTAGATGAGGCCGTATCAATGACCTATACAGTGGCATTACTACTTCTTTCTTTCTGCTGCTAATTCCTCTCCCAATGCACCAAGCATCTGACTAGCCTTCCTCATTGCTTTGTTACATTGCTTACCTGCCTTTAAGTCACCTGAAATAGTGACTCCTAGATCCCTTTCCTCCTCAGTAGTTTCCAGTATAGTGCCATTAATACTATATTTATCCTTTATGTCACCTGAAATAGTGACTTCTAGATCCCTTTCCTCCTCAGTAGTTTCCAGTATAGCGCCATTAATACTATATTTATCCTTTATGTCACCTGAAATAGTGACTCCTAGATCCCTTTCCTCCTCAGTAGTTTCCAGTATAGTGTCATTAATACTATATTTATCCTTTATGTCACCTGAAATAGTGACTCCTAGATCCCTTTCCTCCTCAGTAGTTTCCAGTATAGTGCCATTAATACTATATTTATCCTTTATGTCACATGAAATAGTGACTCCTAGATCCCTTTCCTCCTCAGTAGTTTCCTGTATAGTGTCATAAATACTATATTTAGATTTTGGATTTTTGAGACCCAAGTGCATTTTTTGGCATTAAACTGTAATTGCCACGCTCTTGACCATTCCTCTAGTCTACCTAGATCCTCAATCATTTGTTTTACCCCTCCTGGTGTGTCTACCCTGTTGCATACCTATGTGTCATCTGCAAAAAGGCATACTTTTCCTTTAATGTCTTTTGCAATGTCACCAATAAAGAAATTAAAAAGCACTGGTCCAAGTACAGATCCCTGGGGTACTCCACTGGTAACATTTCCCTCCTGTGAATGCACTCCATTTACCACAACTCTCTGTTTTTATCCTGCAACCAAGATCTTATTCACTCAATAATCCTAGTATCCAATCCCAAGCTTTCAAGTTTATTTAGCATTCTGTGATGTGGAACAGTGTCAAAGGCCTTACTAAAGTCTAGATAAGCTTTATCCATGGCCCCACCTTTATCCATCACTTTAGTCAGACAGTAAAAAAAAAGTCAATAAGATTTATTTGACATGATCCCCCCCCCCCCCCCCCCCCCCCCCCGCCGGTGAATCCATGCTGTTTGGGATCCTGTAAATTGCTGGATTTGAGATAATTTACAACCTTTTCTTTTACAAGTGTTTCCATCAATTTCCCTACTACTGATGTAAGACTCACTGGACTGTAGTTATTTGCCTCTTCCTTGCTTCCACTTTTGTGTAGTGGAACTACGTTCGCTCTTTTCCAGTCCTATGGAAAAATGTTATATATATATATATATATATATATATATATATATATATTATTATTATTATTTTTTGTTTTTCATTTTCATCCCTTTATGGAGAGAGTACCCCTGCACACAGCAGCCCAGGACACAGGTACCCCATTAGCAGCCCCAGCCCTTTAATGGACAAAAACAGAGCACCCCGGACGGACACCTCAGTGACACGTCCATTCACTACAACTTCTACAGCCGGAATAAAATGGCGCAATCACCGGGGGCCTTATATATTATTGAATCCAGAACCCGCGAGAGGATGACTTTTTGCTTTGATTTGTATCCGAGTAAGGTGGGAGAAGCCGAGCCGGACTCGGATCGCAATGTTCGGTGGGTCCAATTTTCGGCAAACCGACCCCACTCACGTCTACTTGATATACAGATTCAGACTCAGCTGGACTCAGATGTACAACTTTCGCACATCAAATTGCAATCTAGCAAAGAAGTTTTATCGATTCCAGTTGTTTTATAAATGAGACTAATATGCGCATTGTGAGCTAGAAAGACATTAGGTGCTAGTATAATACACTCCAAGTAAAGTTAAGATCAACACACCCACACACAGGGCCGCCATCAGGGGGGTGCTGGGGGCACATATGTCCCGGGCCCAGCCTCTCTGACAGAGAGAGGAGGGCCCGGGATGCTCATGCAGCCACCTGCCCGCCCGCCGCCGTCTGCGCCGTTCCACGGTCGTCCCCACTGTTCTGCCGCTGTCTTCCGACCCTCCAGCAGCTCTGTATTGAAAACTTCCCTCCCAAAATGGCTGCCGCCACAGAGGAGTCAGTTATTTAGGAAACTAGAGGAGCCCTCTAGTATCTTGAATAACCGTCTCCTCTGAGGCGGCGCCCATTTTGGGAGGGACGTTTTCAATAAAGCTGCATGAGGACGGAGGAGAGTAGCAGAACAGCGGAGATGGAGGCGGGCAGGCTGCGGCATCAGCATCCCGGGCCCTCCCGACAGCGGCACATGTATGTATGTATGTATGTATGCAAGTGTGTGTGTGTATATATATATATATATATACACACACACACACACACACACACACACGTTAACTGGTGCAATTCTAAAGCTGACTCCTCCACAGTGGGGGGGGGGGGGGGTCAGCCTGCCTATTTTGTCAGTCCCGGGCCCCGCAATTTTTGATGGCAGCCCTGCCCACACAAAATAGATTTCTTGTGTGTAGTGTTATTAAAAGAGACCGGAGCCGACAGTAAAACCATTCACAGTGGCCAGGCAATCATGTCTATTACTGTACATATTTTAGAATATATTTCTAAATAGTAAGTCATTTCTATAAGGCAGCTTGTGTTATAGGGCTAGTGGTACAGACATTTATGTGAAAGCCTTTTATGCAGAAATGAAGCAATTTCTTAATATAAACCATGACTTAATCCTTTGTATTGTGAGGACGCCTGACGGGCCGGCCGGTGCAGCGGGAGCTTAGCTCACAAAGCGGCGCTCATCTCCATGGCAGGATATTAGTTAGATTGCCGTGGTTTATCTATACGGCTTTTGCTAAACGTGCTCAACAGAAAAAAAAAATCAACTGATCAACATATGGAGGCTTCCATGTTAAATTGCTGACTCAGGCAATGCTTTGTCAGAGACAGATGAGGGGAAAGCGTTTTATAAAATGTATTTATGGACTTTCAGCCCTGGCATTTACACAGTAAGACTTATGCTGGGATGCTGAGGACTTAGATTAACTCGATAGATGCCAGCTAATTTCTGCATTCAATTGCACTTAGTGGACTGCTGACCAAGCAATTAGCAAAGTAGTCTGTGCTTCTAGCCTGTGTATGATGTGCACATATTAATAGTACATACATATATTATAAATACATTATCATATATTATCAGAATACACTATAAATACACACATACAGTGTATATATATATATATATATATACTGTATATATACTGTATGTGTGTGTATATATATATATACATATAAGTATAAATATATGTATATATTTATATATATATATATATATATACATATATATATATAGGTTGAGTATCCCATATCCAAAATGCTTGGCACCAGAAGTATTTTGGATATCAGATTTTTTTCGTATTTTGGAATAATTGCATACCATAATGAGATATCATGGCGATGGAACCCAAGTCTAAGCACAGAATGCATTTATGTTTCATATACACCTTATACACACAGCCTGAAGGTTATATAATACAATATGTTTAATAACTTTGTGTATTAAACAAAGTTTGTGTACAATGAGCCATCAGAAAACAAACGATTCACTATCTCAGTATCCCTTAAAAAATTATGTGATTCAGAATATTCCGTATTTATTTGGGATGCTCAACCTGTGTATGTGTAATTGTGTATATACGGTATATATATATATTTATTTATTTATTAATACTGTGTGTACATATATATATATATATATATATACACACGTATATATATATATATATATATATATATATAAATATATATGTTTAACACTGTGACAGAGCCACATAGAAGGAGAACAATTCAACTGACTTTATTTTCCACCCCAGGCAGGTTACACCATTTAATGCAGGTTTTCCAGGACAGGTTCTACAGGCAGTTTTTAAGACAGCAGCACAACATTCCAAGTTCTGATAATCACAAATAGTACAGATTCCAAATGTATCCCCAAACCCCCAACCTATCGCCTGGCCACTTGCTGGCATCAATGACCTGCTGAACAAACACAGTTTTAATGGTAGCAGACAAGTTTTAGTAATTAGCCCAGCAGTGGCTTACGACAGACTCAGCCAAAACCCGGGCTGGATTCCATCAGACCTGTTGCTGCTGCTCCAATCCTGCAAAAGCCTGCCGTTCCACATCACATTATCCCCATGGTGACTCATGCTATCTCTGCCACAACCAGTGGCGTAAGTTCGCCCCAGTCGCCCGGAGGCATGATAAATGTTGGTGCCCCCCCTACATACACCCCCACACACACCCTCTTCATATGTAGCTATCCGGCACTCATGGTGAACAGTAGCAGCGTGCTCAGGTGCCTTTCCCAATAGTAATATATATATACACAAGCAAAGTGGATGGCACTCCAAGTCAGTCATCACAATAAAAAAGACACCAGCATACCCTTATAGCACACCTACAGTACTCCCTCACCCACCAGCGTGTCACAATGTAGATGCCTTGGCGCAGTGGTGTGCCGATATATATATCTATATATAAAAACCGCACAAACGCCCTTTTCACTTAAAAACACACAAACGCCTATTTCACATAAAAACACACACACAAATGCCTCTTTCACTTAAACACACACAAATACCTATTTTACTTAAAAACACACAAGCGCCTTTTTCACTTAAACACACACACAAATGCCTCTTTCACTTAAACACACACAAATACCTATTTTACTTAAAAACACACAAGCACCTTTTTCACTTAAACACACACACAAATGCCTCTTTCACTTAAACACACACACACACACACACACATGCCTCTCACACTCACGCCTCTTACACACGCCTCCTTCGCTTAAACACACACGCCTCCTTTGCTTTAACACACATGCCTCCTTCGCTTAAACACACATGCCTCCTTCACTTAAACACACACTCCTCACTTACACACACGCCTCTCACTTACACATGCCTCCTTCACTTAAACTCACACACACGCCTCCTTTACTTAAACTCACACAAACACATGCCTCCTTCACTTAAACACACACATGCCTCTTTCACTTAAACATACACATGCCTTTCACTTTTACACACACACACACAAAAAAATGCCTCTTACACTTAAACACACATATGCCTCTCTCTTACACACACACACATCTCCCTTACACGCACACACGCCGCTTTCACTTAAAAACACACACACCAAAAAACAAACACATGCCTCCTTCACACACACACACACACACACATACACACACACACACACACACACACACACACACACACACACACACACCTCACTGAAACATGCACACATAAAACACAGTGCTGCCAACATTTATTAAAGACCCCCCAGCACCCCTCCCCCTCCATCTACACACACTCCAACACAGTGCAGCTTGAGGCAAGTGCTGCCAGTGCCTACCTGCTGCTATCAGCCCAATGGAGGAACAGAGAGCTTCACTCGGCCAGCTCAACTGGAAGGGCCTGGGAAGAGCTGCGTTCTGGAGCTCCCCCTAGCTGCAGCCACAGTCAGCTCTCTGTATATATGAGGAGGCAGCTTCCGTGTCACTGACATGAAAGCTCCTCACAGCAAATGATCACCAGGGTCAGTCAGCTGGAGACAATGGAGGAGCTGTGCCCCCTTGAGGTAAGGAGCCCGGCGGCAGCCGACTCCACTGCCTCCCAGAGTTCTGCCCCTGGCCACAACATATACTGTATATGTGTGTATGTATTTATCTATAGGCTTGCCATAATGTCCTTTAATCTGGGATATTGATTCTGTTGCTGATTAACACCAGGTGAATCACAGGATTCTGAAAATATATCATCATCATCATTAATATGCCTTGAAAAATGAATATGTACATAACCGTCCACCTCTGCATAGACTGTGGTTTCGCTGATGCGCTCTCACTGAAAAAAAGCCTTAGGGGGACATTTACTAAGCAGTGATAAGACTGAAGAAGTGAGCCAGTGGAGAAGTTGCTCATGGCAACCAATCAGCACTGAAGTAACATCTATAATTTGCATACTATAAAATGATACAGAGCTGTTGATTGGTTGATGGGGCCACTTCTCCACTGGCTCACTTCTCTGCTCTTATCACTGCTTAGTAAATGCCTCCCATAGTGAGAATAACCCCTTACAGTCTAGTGACTGACGCCTTCACAGCCATAAGAGGAGATGTGCAGGAATCTTCACAGCCCTACATCACCTGTATTTGCATCCTTGCAGATCCAAAAGGTACGCAGCATGAAACGCACAAGTTGTGCTCAGCCAATATAGGACATCTATAGTATTTATTTTAAGGGGCATATTTATCAAAATCTACATCTTTAATTGGGATGTAATAATATTTTTTGGTATCATGAAAATATCATTATTTCATGCACATTTACCAATAAGCTCTTGCCGGCTGACGAGCTCTGATATGTGCAGGTCTGGCAAAGAGCTGGCACATTATCATTCTGCTTCCTGGTCCATTCATCAGCGGAAGCAAGTGTCAGTGTGGGGACAGGGAGAAAGATGAGGATCCCTCTCCGGAAAGATCACTGGTACAATAGCTCATAGCATCTTCAGTTGGCATTAGCTGCCAGGTCCAAGATCTGCTGCTATACCTCAACGGTATATCTGGAGTATCCTTAATATTACTGGGATATCCTGCAAATATTAATCAGTAAGTAGGCTCCTAAGTCACTCCAAGCATAGCTGGAAAATGTGTTGGGGGTACTGTTTGTATATTTATGCAATATGTCAGTATTGCACCCATTTGCAGTATCTGCTACTAAACAGTTCATCATTATTGATAAGGAAACACTCTATGGCCGTTTTAATATATAATAGGTGTGTATAATGTAAAGTATATGTGGGTCACAGTGCAGTGAAAGTAATAACAAAACACCCAAAAGATATACTTATCACAGTGTCAAACAATATTCATATTGCTGTACCAGCCTTGGACAAAGATTACACTGAAACCTAATCCTGGAGAATTAGGCAAATCTTTAGATAATAAAAGCACAGATACAGTATTTCTTTATCCATGGTCTCTGAGCTTTCATTTTTGTACCCAATTGACCGTCTTTGTTCAAATTACTGACTGCTTAATCATCCAAAATAGTCTTCCAAAGATCTTTGTTGAGCGTGCAATGCTCATTTGAAACAGCAGATGGCGCTTAAGTAAAATTGCACTGCGCATGCGTGCCTTCTTTAAGGATGAGGATTTTAACTACAAGTACAATGCAAGGCTTAGAGTATATGTTTGTGTAACAGTAAAACAGCCAGCTTGGAAACTACTGTAGGCAGGTATGTATTATTGGTACTGTGGCAGACCAAGAAGAAAGAAGATTTTAGATTGTATTCAATAAAGAGGTGTACGAGAGTTTGGGGTGTCTGTTTTTATGCGTTTTACTTTTTTCCATTTATCCTATTCCGGTCACCTCTAACTACGTAATTTACAGTCTTATTATAAACCTCCCATGTTCTCATCAACAGTCAGCCTATAAATTCACTGTAAACTGGTGATATTACCGAGACTAAAGGATCTCGTGCTTCGCTGCTTTGGCACTAGTTCCTACTGAATTAAAAGGCTGCTGGTTTATCCCAATGTGTATAGCAGGAATTCCCAACCGCGGTCCTCAAGGCACACCAACAGTGCAGGTTTTAGTGATATCCAGGCTTCAGCACAGGTGGTTAAATCAAAATAACTGAGGTACTAATCAAGTCACCTGTGTTCAAGCCTGGATATCACTAAAACCAGGACTGTTAGTGTGTCTTGAGGACCGTGGTTGGGAAACACTGGTGTATAAACAGTTCAATCCATATTACTCTGGAGAAATTGATTTATAGGACCAGGCATCATTTTATCTGGTGTAGCATGATATGTCGACAGTTATACTGTCAACATTTATAATATCAACATGGTCATAATTTAGACATTGATCTTGTTGACAGTGTTCATGTGAGTGTCACGACCCCTTCTATAACACTTCCTTGCAGCCGACATTTTGGCAACATTATGACAGTGTTGACATTCCATATGTTGACAGTCTGGGAATGTCAACTTGTTGCCTGTTGACATTTCTACAATATTAACATTATATCTGTTGACATGGTGTCTAAATCATGAATGTTGACCTCAGGGCATGACCAGAACTTTGCGGGTCACAGAGCAACATTTGGAAGGGGCCTCTGTTCCAATGATTATAGAGAGACACCTCTCCGCAGCAGTTTTTTCTTCAATGCCCCATAATAGTGCCCTAGTTCGTTTTATGAACCATTGTAGCGCTCTAGATTACATGATGTCACATTGTAGGGCTGGCGGGTAGTAGTACACATTGCACCACACAGTACCCCCAGTTCACATTATGCTACATTACAGTGCTCCCTGTTCCTTCTGTGCCACAATACAGTGCCCCAGTTCTTATTATTTAACAATATAGTGCCCTTCATATTACAATGAGCAGAGCATATTATGCCACATTACAGTGCCCCCTGTTTACATTGTGCCACATTACAGTGACCCCTGTTTACATTGTGCCACATTGCAGTGCCCTCCATTTTATATTGTGCCACATTACAGTGCCCCCTTTCCATTATAATGTCCATTACACACTCCTCTCACTGACAGTGTAATGTTACACACCTCAGGCTCGGCAATAGATCAGACCCAATGGCTTAGCAGGCAAATCTGGGAAATTGGTATGCAACTTTATGATCTGTGACCAGGGCCCCCTCAGCCTCTTGGCTCCATAGCAATGGCACCCCTTGCACCTTCTATAGTTACACCCATTGTCTACCTAATGACTGCAACCCATGTTTGCAGTATTCAACTACTCAGTTTTGGTGAGCCTATTAGTACAGTAGCTAACAAGAGTGGAATCCGGTGTGGTCTTCTGCTGCTGCATACCAGTGTTGTAATGCATGGTTATTTGAGTTAATGTCCCCTTCCTGTCGTCTGAACCAGTGTGGCCATTCTCATCTGACCTGTCTAGTTTTTGCCCAGAAAACTGAATGTCTTTGTTTTGTGCACCATTCTCCGCAAACTCTCGAGGCTGTCGTGTGTGATATTCTCAGGTCATCAGCAATTTTTAAGATGCTTAAACCACTCCACGTGGCACCAACCAATGTCAAAGTCACACATATCCCATTTCTATCCTTTGCTGGTGTTTGGTCTGAACAACAACTGAACCTCTTGACCATATCTGCATTGAGTTGCTGCCATATGATTGGCTGATCTTTGCATTAGCCAGCACCTCATCAGGTATTCCTAATAAAGAGACTGGTGAATTCATAGGCTGACAATTGGTCTGCTCCACTGTGTGTGGGGAAGGATTGCGCCAGCAGCAGCAGCGACCATTTATCCTAACATGTCTTCCTAGCTTAGATTTCACTCACATTTTCTAACAAAAGAATTCAGAATTTACAGCCTGTTATTTATAATGCATAAATCTGTGTTAAACTAGGTTGTCCCTTTGTCTTCTGACAATACATTTGTCATAACAGTCAACATCACTGCAGTCCTTGGCATTACAGCTGACCCAAAGCCTGTATTTTCTGCTGACATGCAGCCATTTTCTGGAAGATTTTCCTTTTAAATGTAACACTGAGCTGTTGCTGGTATTTATTCTGTGACCAGGAAATATACAGTTTCTGAAATATATTACTATATGACATACAGTAATCCTGCCATTAACAAAAGCTACTAGTACAGACTATTGGGTAAAGAATGAAAAAATATTTTTTTTATAGTCTTTTGCTAAAACATATTAACAACTGCGCGTCTGAAGGTGTCGTATTGCACATGGGGGGTCATTCCGAGTTGATCGCTCGTTATTTTTTTCTCGCAACGGAGCGATTAGTCGCTAATGCGCATGCGCAATGTCCGCAGTGCGACTGTGCCAAGTAAATTTGCTATGCAGTTAGGTATTTTACTCACGGCATTACAAGGTTTTTTCTTCGTTCTGGTGATCGTAATGTGATTGACAGGAAGTGGGTGTTTCTGGGCGGAAACTGGCCGTTTTATGGGAGTGTGCGAAAAAACGCTAACGTTTCTGTGAAAAACGCGGGAGTGGCTGGAGAAACGGAGTGTCTGGGCGAACGCTGGGTGTGTTTGTGACGTCAAACCAGGAACGAAACTGACTGAACTGATCGCAGATGCCGAGTAAGTCTGGAGCTACTCAGAAACTGCTAAGAAGTGCCTATTCGCAATTTTGCTAATCTTTCGTTCGCAATTTTGATAAGCTAAGATTCACTCCCAGTAGGCGGCGGCTTAGCGTGTGCAAAGCTGCTAAAAGCAGCTTGCGAGCGAACAACTCGGAATGACCCCCCATGGTCAGGTCTCCTTCTGTAAGATCGCTCGCAGTTCTCCCAAGCTGCAGACACACATGCCGACATTCTGGCTGCTCTCTCCGGGAGAGAGCAGCCAGGTTGGCTCAGCAGGGGGGCAGGGGAGGGCTGTCACGTTAGGAGGGGGTGGACCGGAGGCGGGATGGGGGTGGGGCAGAGGCATGATGGGGCGAGGTTACAGAGGCACCTCCTTTAAGCCCCGCCCCCGCTCTGTAATGTCACGATCACCGGCATTATACTGCAGGGGGCGTGGCTATGATGATGCGATTCAGCAATGATCGCGTCATCGACTGCCCGGACCGCCCACTTTACACACTAAGTGGGCGGACGGGCATGGGCAACCTGAAGAAACGGGAGACTTGCCTGCTCTTCCGGGGGGCCGGGAGGGCCACACAATTTTCGGGAGTCTCCCGGCCACTCCTGGATAGTAGGCAAGTACGGCTGCAGCATGCCATTTGGGGATGGGGAGGGGTGGTGATGCCTGCATTTCCATAAAACAGGGGAGTATCAGCCCCTTTTTCTGAGAGTGGTGATGCAGATTTACTGGACCCGCAAGCGTGCAGGAGGAGGCCATTCTGAGAACGGTTGGGCTTACCCAGATGGATGATGTTTTTGAAACGGCGATCTGATGTTGGCTCTTCAGCACTCGGATCCAGTAGCGGTTACTGTGGTGGAGCTGCAGCACAGTTCAAAATTGTCATAGGGGGCCACACACAACTGGTCCCCCACCACCACCCCCAACACTGCCCAACATCGCCAGCCCTGGACTCAATGTCAGTGTGAAGCCCCTGGAAACCGGGCAGCAATAGACAGAACGACACTTCAGTTTATTAGCATGGCCCTCAGCCTCTGTAGCCAACAAACTGCTTTGGAAAAGCATCCATTTCTGAATTAGAACTTGACAGCAGTGTAGGATCATGGGCCAAGCAATGCACTGAGACACCTGCCCATCCTCCAGTAATGAGGGATGTCCTATCAGCAGCGGCTGCGATGAGTGTGTTCCATTTTCCGCGACCACATCCTCCAGCGGGCATGGGGGAGGGGAGCTATTGGCTGTGGCTGTTCTTTTAACCAGCTTGCAGGAGGATAACCTCGCGCTCACCAATTGGGAATTACCAGTGTGGGCAGCAGGATTACAATATAAAGGGTCCTAATGACCTAACAGTGCAACAATACAACAATGAATGTGTAATCCGCACCTGTATTTGTTTGGCAGCAGTTAGGAGTAAATGAAGATGACAATATCACCATAGGCGGATCCAGGGGAGGGGGGCCCTGCCCCCCCCCCCCCCCCCCGTCATTTCTGACTTCTTCTTTTTTCAAAAAGAGAACAGCAGCAGCACTACTGCTATTTCCGTCAGTCAGATTTGATAAAAGAGCCGGCAGGCCCTAGGACCCCCCGCGGCTCTAACAGCAAGTCTGTGTGGTACAGCTCCAGCCTCCCCCTGCTCTCACTGCAACCTACCTCCCCTACTGCCAGCCAGCCAGCCAGAGTCCAGCCCAGGCCAAATGTTCAAATGCCAACATCGAGTTTGACTGTTACTTATGATGGTGCAGAAGGCTTCATTAGCCCTCACTTCACCGCACAGTTTCCCAGCGCTTCCTCCTCCAATTCCTTTACCACCATGCTAGGTGCAGTGAAACTCAGCCTTAGCTGTGAGAAGGCGGCACGTGTGACTGTGACAGGGCTGTCCTGCAGATGTCTTATGCTGCTTGTTGGAGATCCAGTTGGCTGCTTCTGCTAATCAAAGATGGGCAGATCGTGTCCTGCAGTCTGAGTCTCACTGCAGTGCCCAAAACAAGGTATGCTGCACCTGCCACCACCAACTAAACACTATAATAATTAATTATATTGTGCTGGGGTGCCTTCCAGGCTCTGATAACTAATGGAGCAGGTGACCAACATTTCAAGGCCCAATCAGCCTTTTCATCAGTGTGAAACATTGGCAATAAATAAACCAGGATGCGCTCCTACAACCAGCCACGCCCCCTGTGATACCACACCCCTTATCTGGGAGCACGCGTGCCTTAGGTGCATGTAAATATAACTATTACCATTACCCTATCATGGTGCCCCCCCTTTCATTTTCTTCTGGATCTGCCCCTGAATATCACAGAATGTATTTAATAATAATAATAATAATAATAATAAGGCTTAGAATCCTTTGGCCCCTGGGCAAATGTCCATTAAACCCAAAGGAAGAGATGGTCCTGCTTTATCTGTTTATTTTTTGCTCAAGTATGCATCTCATTTGTATAATTAACACATAAAAATAACAAAACTGCATTGCTAACATACACTGACCACTGGAGTCTGGGGTGTGTGACATTTGTACATATGTGTGCGACTGAGACTGAATCCGTATAAAAAAGGCCTCCATTGCAGCAGACGTGGCTTTTCCTTACGTCAAGTTCCGTTGTGCTTCATCTGTATAGGTCATTGGTACGGCCTCATCTAAAATACTGTGTTCAATTCTGGAGGCCATATCTTCAGAAGGATATAAATACATTAGAGACTGTACAAAGAAGGGCAACTAAAATGGTTCATGGCCTACATCACAAAACATACCCAGAAAGACTAAGGGGGTCATTCCGAGTTGTTCGCTCGGTATTTTTTTCTCGCAACGGAGTGATTAGTCGCTAATGCGCATGCGCAATGTCTGCAGTGCGACTGCGCCAAGTAAATTTGCTATGCAGTTAGGAATTTTACTCACGGCATTGCGAGGTTTTTTCTTCGTTCTGGTGATCGTAATGTGATTGACAGGAAGTGGGTGTTTCTGGGCGGAAACAGGCCGTTTTATGGGAGTGTGCGAAAAAATGCTACCGTTTCCGGAAAAAACGCGGGAGTGGCTGGAGAAACGGGGGAGTGTCTGGGCGAACGCTGGGTGTGTTTGTGACGTCAAACCAGGAACGACAAGCACTGAACTGATCGCAGATGCCGAGTAAGTTTGAAGCTACTCAGAAAATGCTAAGAAGTGTCTATTCGCAATTCTGCTAATCTTTCGTTCGCAATTTTGATATGCTAAGATTCACTCCCAGTAGGCGGCGGCTTAGCGTGTGCAAAGCTGCTAAAAACAGCTTGCGAGCGAACAACTCGGAATGACCCCCTAAATCTCAATATGTATAGCAGAGGTTCTCAAACTCGGTCCTCGGGGGCACACACAGTGCATGTTTTGCAGGTAACCCAGCAGGTGCACAGGTGTATTAATTACTCACTGACACATTTTAAAAGGTGGAGCTAATTATTTCACTTGCGATTCTGTGAGGAGTCCTGCAAAACATGCACTGTGTGTGCCCCCGAGGACCGAGTTTGAGAACCTCTGATGTATAGTGTGGAGCAGAGAAGGGAAAGGGGGGACTTGATAGAAACTTTCACATATATCAAGGGTTTTACCAAAGTTCAAGAGGGAATCATTCTTCAAATGAAGAGAAGCAATAGAAACATAGAATTTGACGGCAGATAAGAACCACTTGGCCCATCTAGTCTGCCCCTTTTTTATCCTTTAGGCAATCTCAACCCTTTTTGTACCTTAATTCTTTGTAAGGATATTCATATGCCTATCCCAAGCATGTTTAAATTGCTCTACAGTCTTAGCCTCTACCACCTCTGATGGGAGGGTATTCCACTTATCTACTACCCTTGCTGTGAAGTGATTTTTCTTTAAATTTCCTCTGAACCTCCCCCCCTCCAGTCTCAGTGTATGTCCTCGAGTTCTAATACTTCTCTTCCTTTAAAGAATGTTTCCCTCCTGAACTTTAAGACCCTTGATATATTTGAAAGTTTCTATCATGTCCCCCCTTTCCCTTCTCTCCTCCAAACTATACATGTTAAGATCTTTTAGCCTTTCCGGGTAAGTTTTGTGATGTAGGCCATGCACCATTTTAGTTGCCCTTCTTTGTACACTCTCTAATGTATTTATATCCTTCTGGAGATATGGTCTCCAGAACTTGACACGGTGTTCCAGATGGTGCCGTACCAATGACCTATACAGTGGCATTATCACTTCGTTTTTCCTGCTACTGATTCCTCTCCCTATGCAACCAAGCATCTGGCTTGCATTTTTTCATTGCATTGTTGCATTACTTTCCTGCCTTCAAGTCACTTCAATAGTGACTCCTAAATCCCTTTCTTCCTCAGTAGTTTCTATTATAGTACCCTTGATACTATATTTAGCCTTTGGGTATTTGAGACCCAAGTGCATGATTTTGCATTTTTTTAGCATTAAACTGTAGTTGCCACTTTCATGACCATTTCTCAAGCCTACGTAGGTCATCAATCATTTGTTTTACCCCTCCCAGTGTGTCTACCCTGTTGCATATCTTTGTATCATCTGCAAAAAGGCATACCTTCCCCTCAATACCATTTGCAATGTCACCAACAAAGATATTAAAGAGAAATGGACCAAGTACAGATCCCTGGGGTACTCCACTGGTAACATTTCCCTCCATAGATTGCACTCCATTAACTACAACTGTCTGTTTCCTATCCTGCAACCAGGTTCTTATCCATTTAACTGTTTTATAATCCACCCTGACGCTTTCAAGTTTATTTAGCAGTCTGCGATGTGGGACAGTGTCAAATGCCTTACTAAAGTCTAAATATGCTACATCTACAACTCCCCCTTGATCTATTATTTTCGTCACAGAGTCAAAAAAGTCAAGATTTGTTTGGCATGATCTCCCACCAGTAAATCCATGTTGTTTTGGATCCTGTAAGTTGTTTGATTTAAGATATTCCACAACTCTTTCTTGTAATAGTTTTTCCATTTCTTTCCCTACTACTGATGTAAGGCTTTCTGGTCTGTAGTTACTTGCTTTTTCCTTACTTCCACTTTTGTGCAGTGGAACTACATTTGCTCTTTTCCAGTCCTCTGGGATGGCACCTGTATTTAGTAGTGATGTGCACCAGACATTTTTTGGGTTTTGTGTTTTGGTTTTGGATTCGGTTCCGCGCCCGTGTTTTGGATTCGTACGCGTTTTGGCAAAACCTCAACGAAATTTTTTTGTCGGATTCGGGTGTGTTTTGGATTTGGGTGTTTTTTTTTCAAAAAACCCTCAAAAACAGCTTAAATCATAGAATATGGGGGTTATTTTGATCCCATAGTATTATTAACCTCAATAACCATAATTTCCACTCATTTCCAGTCTATTCTGAACACCTCACACCTCACAATATTATTTTTAGTCCTAAAATTAGCACCAAGGTCGCTGGATGGCTAAGCTAAGCGACACAAGTGGCCGACACAAACACCTGGCCCATTTAGGAGTGGCACTGCAGTGTCAGGCAGGATGGCACTTCAAAAAAATAGTCCCCAAACAGCACATGATGCAAAGAAAAAAAGAGGCGCACCAAGGTCGCTGTGTGACTAAGATAAGCGACACAAGAGGCCGACACAAACACCTGGCCCATCTAGGAGTGGCACTGCAGTGTCAGACAGGATGGCACTTCAAAAAAATAATCCCCAAACAGCACATGATGCAAAGAAAAAAAGAGGCGCACCAAGGTCGCTGTGTGACTAAGCTAAGCGACACAAGTGGCCAACACAAACACCTGGCCCATCTAGGAGTGGCACTGCAGTGTCAGACAGGATGGCACTTCAAAAAAATTGTCCCCAACAGCACATGATGCAAAGAAAAAAAGAGGCGCACCAAGGTCGCTGTGTGACTAAGCTAAGTGACACAAGTGGCCGACACAAACACCTGGCCCATCTAGGAGTGACACTGCAGTGTCAGACAGGATGGCACTTCAAAAAAATTGTCCCCAAACAGCACATGATGCAAAGAAAAATGAAAGAAAAAAGAGGTGCAAGATGGAATTGTCCTTGGGCCCTCCCACCCACCCTTATGTTGTATAAACAAGACATGCACACTTTAACGAACCCATCATTTCAGCGACAGGGTCTGCCACACGACTGTGACTGAAATGACTGGTTGGTTTGGGCCCCCACCAAAAAAGAAGCAATCAATCTCTCCTTGCACAAACTGGCTCAAAAGAGGCAAGATGTCCTCCTCATCATCATCCTCCGATTCCTCACCCCTTTCTCTGTGTACATAACCCTCCTCACAGATTATTAATTCGTCCTCACTGGAATCCACCATCTCAGATCCCTGTGTACTTTCTGGAGGCAATTGCTGCTGGTGAATGTCTCCACGGAGGAATTGATTATAATTCATTTTGATGAATATCATCTTCTCCACATTTTCTGGAAGTAACCTCGTACGCCGATTGCTGACAAGGTGAGCGGCTGCACTAAACACTCTTTCGGAGTACACACTGGAGGGAGGGCAACTTAGGTAGAATAAAGCCAGTTTGTGCAAGGGCCTCCAAATCGCCTCTTTTTCCTGCCAGTATACGTACGGACTGTCTGACGTGCCTACTTGGATGCGGTCACTCATATAATCTTCCACCATTATTTCAATGGTGAGAGAATCATATGCAGTGACAGTAGACGACATGTCAGTAATCGTTGGCAGGTCCTTCAGTCCGGACCAGATGTCAGCACTCGCTCCAGACTGCCCTGCATCACCGCCAGCGGATGGGCTCGGAATTCTTATCCTTTTCCTCGCACCCCCAGTTGCGGGAGAATGTGAAGGAGGAGATGTTGACGGGTCACGTTCCGCTTGACTTGACAATTTTCTCACCAGCAGGTATTTGAACCTCTGCAGACTTGTGTCTGCCAGAAAGAGAGATCCAACGTAGGTTTTAAATCTAGGATCGAGCACGGTGGCCAAAATGTAGTGCTCTGATTTCAACAGATTGACCACCCGTGAATCCTGGTTAAGCGAATTAAGGGCTCCATCCACAAGTCCCACATGCCTAGCGGAATCGCTCTGTTTTAGCTCCTCCTTCAATGTCTCCAGCTTCTTCTGCAAAAGCCTGATGAGGGGAATGACCTGACTCAGGCTGGCAGTGTCTGAACTGACTTCACGTGTGGCAAGTTCAAAGGGTTGCAGAACCTTGCACAACATTGAAATCATTCACCACTGCGCTTGAGTCAGGTGCATTCCCCCTCCTTTGCCTATATCGTGGGCAGATGTATAGGCTTGAATGGCCTTTTGCTGCTCCTCCATCCTCTGAAGCATATAGAGGGTTGAATTCCACCTCGTTACTACCTCTTGCGTCAGATGATGGCAGGGCAGGTTCAGGACTGTTTGGTGGTGCTCCAGTCTTCTGTACGCGGTGGCTGAATGCCGAAAGTGGCCCGCAATTCTTCGGGCCACCGACAGCATCTCTTGCACGCCCCTGTCGTTTTTAAATAATTCTGCACCACCAAATTCAATGTATGTGCAAAACATGGGACGTGCTGGAATTTGCCCAGATGTAATGCACGCACAATATTGCTGGCGTTGTCCGATGTCACAAATCCCCAGGAGAGTCCAATTGGGGTAAGCCATTCTGCGATGATCTTCCTCAGTTTCCGTAAGAGGTTGTCAGCTGTGTGCCTCTTCTGGAAAGCGGTGATACAAAGCGTAGCCTGCCTAGGAACGAGTTGGCATTTGATAGATGCTGCTACTGGTGCCGCCGCTGCTGTTCTTGCTGCGGGAGGCAATACATCTACCCAGTGGGCTGTCACAGTCATATAGTCCTGAGTCTGCCCTGCTCCACTTGTCCACATGTCCGTGGTTAAATGGACATTGGGTACAACTGCATTTTTTAGGACACTGGTGAGTCTTTTTCTGAGGTCTGTGTACATTTTCGGTATCACCTGCCTAGAGAAATGGAACCTAGATGGTATTTGGTACCGGGGACACAGTACCTCAATCAAGTCTCTAGTTGCCTCTGAATTAACGGTGGATACCGGAACCACGTTTCTCACCTCCCAGGCTGCCAAGGCCTGAGTTATCTGCTTTGCAGCAGGATGACTGCTGTGATATTTCATCTTCCTCGCAAAGGACTGTTGGACAGTCAATTGCTTACTGGAAGTAGTACAAGTGGTCTTCCGAATTCCCCTCTGGGATGACGATCGACTCCCAGCAGCTACAACAGCAGCGCCAGCAGCAGTAGGCGTTACACTCAAGGATGCATCGGAGGAATCCTAGGCAGGAGAGGACTCGTCAGACTTGCCAGTGACATGGCCTGCAGACCTATTGGCTTTCCTAGGTAAGGAGTAAATTAACACTGAGGGAGTTGGTGGTGTGGTTTGCAGGAGCTTGGTTACAAGAGGAAGGGATTTAGTGGTCAGTGGACTGCTTCCGCTGTCACCCAAAGTTTTTGAACTTGTCACTGACTTATGATGAATGCGCTGCAGGTGATGTATAAGGGAGGATGTTCCGAGGTGGTTAACGTCCTTACCCCTACTTATTACAGCTTGACAAAGGCAACACACGGCTTGACACCTGTTGTCCCCATTTGTGTTGAAATAATTCCACACCGAAGAGCTGATTTTTTTTTTGTATTTTGACCAGGCATGTCAATGGCCATATTCGTCCCACGGACAACAGGTGTCTACCCGGGTGCCTGACTTAAACAAACCACCTCACCATCAGAATCCTCCTTGTCAATTTCCTCCCCAGCGCCAGTAACACCCATATCCTCATCCTGGTGTACTTCAACAGTGATATCTTCAATTTGACTATCAGGAACTGGACTGCGGGTGCTCCTTCCAGCACTTGCAGGGGGCGTGCAAATGGTGGAAGGCGCAAGCTCTTCCCGTCCAGTGTTGGGAAGGTCAGGCATCGCAACCGACACAATTGGACTCTCCTTGGGGATTTGTGATTTAGAAGAATGCACAGTTCTTTGCTGTGCTTTTGCCAGCTTAAGTCTTTTCATTTTTCTAGCGAGAGGATGAGTGCTTCCATCCTCATGTGAATCTGAACCACTAGCCAGGGCCTCAGCCGTTCATTGCCACTCCGTGTCGTAAATGGCATATTGGCAAGTTTACGCTTCTCATCAGATGCTTTCAATTTTGATTTTTGGGTCATTTTACTGAACTTTTGTTTTTTTGGATTTTACATGCTCTCTACTATGACATTGGGCATCGGCCTTGGCAGACGACGTTGATGGCATTTCATTGTCTCGGCCATGACTAGTGGCAGCAGCTTCAGCAGGAGGTGGAAGTGGATCTTGATCTTTCCCTATCTTAACCTCCACATTTTTGTTCTCCATTTTTTAATGTGTGGAATTATATGCCAGTATCAATAGCAATGGCCTACTACTATATATACTGCGCACAACTGAAATGCACCACAGGTATGGATGGATAGTATACTTGACGACACAGAGGTAGGTACAGCAGTGGCCTTCCGTACCGTACTGCTATATATACTGGTGGTCACTGTCAGCAAACTGCAAAACTAAAATGCACCACAGGTATAGAATCTAGATGGATAGTATACTTAATGACGACACAGAGGTAGGTACAGCAGTGGCCTTCCGTACCGTACTGCTATATATAGTATACTGGTGGTCACTGGTCAGCAAACTGCAAAACTAAAATGCACCACAGGTATAGAATGTAGATGGATAGTATACTTAATGACGACACAGAGGTAGGTACAGCAGTGGCCTTCCGTACCGTACTGCTATATATAGTACACTGGTGGTCACTGTGTCAGCAAACTGCAAAACTAAAATGCACCACAGGTATAGAATGTAGATGGATAGTATACTTAATGACGACACAGAGGTAGGTACAGCAGTGGCCTTCCGTACCGTACTGCTATATATAGTATACTGGTGGTCACTGTGTCAGCAAACTGCAAAACTAAAATGCACCACAGGTATAGAATGTAGATGGATAGTATACTTAATGACGACACAGAGGTAGGTACAGCAGTGGCCTTCCATACCGTACTGCTATATATAGTATACTGGTGGTCACTGTGTCAGCAAACTGCAAAACTAAAATGCACCACAGGTATAGAATGTAGATGGATAGTTTACTTAATGATGACACAGAGGTAGGTAAAGCAGTGGCCTTCCGTACCGTACTGCTATATATAGTATACTGGTGGTCACTGTGTCAGCAAACTGCAAAACTAAAATGCACCACAGGTATAGAATGTAGATGGATAGTATACTTAATGACGACACAGAGGTAGGTACAGCAGTGGCCTTCCGTACTGTTTTGCTATATATACTGGTGGTCACTGTGTCAGCAAACTGCAAAACTAAAATGCACCACAGGTATAGAATGTAGATGGATAGTATACTTAATGACGACACAGAGGTAGGTACAGCAGTGGCCTTCCGTACCGTACTGCTATATATAGTATACTGGTGGTCACTGTGTCAGCAAACTGCAAAACTAAAATGCACCACAGGTATAGAATGTAGATGGATAGTATACTTAATGACGACACAGAGGTAGGTACAGCAGTAGCCTTCCGTACCGTACTGCTATATATAGTATACTGGTGGTCACTGTGTCAGCAAACTGCAAAACTAAAATGCACCACAGGTATAGAATGTCGATGGATAGTATACTTAATGACGACACAGATGTAGGTACAGCAGTGGCCTTCCGTACCGTACTGCTATATATACTGGTGGTCACTGTGTCAGCAAACTGCACAACTGAAATGCACCACAGGTATAGAATCTAGATGGACAGTATACTTAATGACGACACAGAGGTACGTACAGCAGTGGCCTACTGTACCGTAATGCTATATATTATATACTGGTGGTCACTGGTCAGCAAAACTCTGCACTGTACTCCTCCTATATAATATTATACTTGTGGTCCCCAGTCCCCACAATAAAGCAGCACACTGAGCACAGATATGGAGTCTTTTTCAGGCAGACAACGTATGCTGGTGGTCACTGTCAGCAAAAGTCTGCACTGTACTCCTGCTATATAATACAGCTGCTCCCCAGTCCCCACAATTAAGCAGTGTGAGCACAGATATATGCAGCACACTGAGCACAGATATGGAGTGTTTTTCAGGCAGACAACGTATTACTGGTGGTCACTGTCAGCAAAACTCTGCACTGTACTCCTCCTATATAATACAGCTGCTCCCCAGTCCTCCCCACAATTAAGTAATAAGCAAGCACAAAATATTTGCAATGCATCAACATAAACGGAGAGGACGCCAGCCACGTCCTCTCCCTAACATTTCCAATGCACGAGTGAAAATGGCGGCGACGCGCGGCTGCTTATATAGAATCCGAATCTTGTGAGAATCCGACAGCGGGTTGATGACGTTCGGGCGCGCTCGGGTTAACCGAGCCATACGGGAGAATCCGAGTATGGCTCGGACCCGTGTAAAAAGGGTGAAGTTCGGGGGGGTTCGGTTTCCGAGAAACCGAACCCGCTCATCACTAGTATTTAGTGACTGGTTAAATAATTCTGTTAAAGGTGTAACCAGCACATCTTTTAGCTCTTTGAGTATCCTTGGGTGTATCCCATCTGGTCCCATTGATTTATCCACTTTTAGTTGTGAAAGTTCTGTTAGGACCTTCTCCTCTGTAAATGTATTTTCATCTACCTTATTTTTATGAATGTCCTTGCAACTTAACTGTGGCCCCATCCCTTCTTCTGTAGTAAATACTGAGCAAAAATAATTATTTAGGTGATCTGCTATTGCCTTGTCTCCCTCCACCAAATTCTCACTCTCTGTCTTAAGTCTTATTATTCCTCCATTTGATTTTCTCCTTTCACTTATATACTTAAAAAAGTTTTGCCCCCTTTATCTACTGACTGGGCCATTTTCTCCTCAGCTTCTGCCTTTGCACGTCTGATCACTTTCTTAGCATCCTTCTGTCTGTCAAGATACACCTCTATGTTGTTATTATTTTGAGTCTGTTTGTATTTCTTAAAAGCCATCTTTTTTTGCTTTCACACTAGTTGCTACTTCTTTTGTGAACCACACTGGCTTCCTTTTCCTGGTGCTTTTCCTAACCCTTTTGATACAAAGGTCTGTTGCACTTAGCATTGCACTTTTCAGTTTTTCCACCTCTCCTGCACCCCTTCCAAGTTCCTCCAGTCCGCCAGTGAATCACCTAAACATTTCCCCATTTTTGCTAAGTCAGCATTCCTAAAATCCAACACCTTTATTTTTGTGTGACAGGAGTTGGATCCTGTCTTTATACTAAACCATACTGCTTGATGATTACTGGATCCCAGGTGCTCACCCACATATATGTCAGATATCCTATCACCATTTGTAAGAATTAAATTTAATATTGAGTCTTTGCGAGTGGACACAAGGACACGCACTGAGACTGGAGGAGGGGAGGTTCAGGATAAATAAGAGGGAAAATGACTTCACAGAAAGAGTAGTGGAGAAATGAAATAGCCTCCCATCAGAGGTGGTAGACGCTAAGACAGTAGAGCAATTTAAACATGCATGGGATAGACATAAGGATATCCTTACACAGAAATAAGGGTCAAATAAAGTCTGTGGTAAAAATATGATAAAAAAAGGAGCAGACTAGATGGGCCAAGTGGTTCTTATCTGCCGTCACATTCTATGTTCTATGTTTCTATCTGTGACTTTGTACGTCTGTAAAAACCAGTTCCTGTGAGGTTAAAGTGGCAGCTCTGCGTCTAAGTGGAATCAACTGGCGCTGGAAATATTTATAAACCGTGAAAGGTTTAATAAAAGTCTTTCAGATACAGTATAACTGATCATGTGATATTTCCTGCAGAATCCCTGGCAAGTCAGGCTCAACAAGATCCTCAGTGGGGACTACGACCCCTATGTACAAATGACAAGCTTTTAGTATTTTGGCCTCGTTTTATTATACCCTCCACAAATGAGGATCCAGTCAGCATACCAGTGTTCGGGATGTCGGCAGTCAGAATACTGATGCCAGAATCCTGACACTGGTCGGAATGCCGTCGCTGGGATACCGGCATGAATCAACATGCCAGCACCAAAATACTGACTGCCGGCATCCTGTATGTACTGTAAGTTTGCTGGGGCTCCTTAGGGTCAGGCCATGGATGGGGGGTTAGGTTTAGGCTGTGGAGAGGGTGAGTTATGGTTAGGCACCACCGGGGAGGGTTAGGGTTATGCTGCGGGGTTGGAAGTGTTAGGTTTAGGCTTTGGGGCGGTGGGGTTAGGGTTAGGCTGCATGGTGGATGGGATGGTTAGGGTCAGGCTGAGGGAAGGTTCATTTTAAAAGGGTAGGGTGGGAGGGTTAGCCTACTTACCTTCCAAGGTGTCGGGACCCTACGCTTCGGAATGCCAATGTCGGTATTTGACCGTTGGCATCTCAAGCGCCGATACCATTTCCTCAGATGGCATTAACTGCTAAAAGGATCATTCAATCCTATTCTGTCCAGCTCCCGAATCTGACACTGTGCACAGGTGTATTGCCAGATTTAGAACTACAATGTGGCATATGATTATGAACTAGGAGAAACTGCAATGTGGCATGATATGAATTGGGGTAAAATACAATGTGGCATAACATAAACCAGGGTAAACTGCAATGTGGCATAATGTGAATTGGGGAAAACTACAATGGCATAATATGAACTAGGGGCACTACAATGTGGCATAATATTACTGGTGAGTTCATCAACGTGGTAAAACAGGTTTAGGGGACGCATTGGCATAATGTGAACTGGTGACATTGTGTGGCATAGTGTGTATAGGAAGCACTACTATAGGGCATAAAATGATCTAGGGCACTACTAGGGCATAATATTAACACCTACTGTAAAGAGAAATATCTTTTTAGAAGCATTGGAGCAGGGGAGCCTTCAGACTGTTACTACTGTATGGCGACCACCACGTTCTGGCCATGCCCCTGACAGTGGTGAATATTCCCTGTTTATTCCAATGTACACAAACTATCACTTTCTGAGAGACTGACTCACTGTCTATTAGAGATTCCGGGACGGATGCAAGGTGAGTACTGTGCCAGTTTGTGTGGCATAACTTGCACAAAATTGTTCTGTGCATGTTTACAAAGCACAAGCTGGCATATGCACAATGCGTATCTGGCGTTCGTGACGTCCTACAACTTAAAGGTGTACGGAAGTGTGCACATAGTCTGACAGGCTGGGGACCGTACATGAAGGGCAAATAACGCACACCTGCGGAAACATAGACAAATACCTCTTAGGAGGTGTGTCTGTAGGAGATAGTTAAGTGACCGGCGGTCAGAAGACCGCCTGTCACAATTCCTACGCCGGAATCACACCCCCTTCCAGTCCCTACAGTCGGCATGCCGACTAACAGGGGCTGTTCCCACTCGTGGGTTTCCATAGAGTGGGAATATAACCTAGTGACTCCCGGGCTTAGGAGAAGGTTAGGGTTAGGCTGCGGGGGGAGGGTTAGGATGCAGGAAGGGGGGTTAGGTTTACGCTCTGGGAAGGGGGGGATTAGGTTTAGGCACTGCTGGGGAGGGTTAGGCTGTGAGGGGGAGGGTTAGGTTTAGGCACCACAGGAGTTAGGTTGCTGGGAAAGGGAGGGGGCGGTTAGGGTTAGGCTGTGGGAAGGGTGGGTTAGGGGGTTAGTGGGGAGGGTTACTAATTTACCTGACCCCTGTTGGGATTCTAACCATCAGGATGCCGCGGTCGGAATTCCAACCATCCCAACCGTCGCCATTGCAGTCCCAATCCATATTTACTAAGGTAATTTTATTTATTTTAATTTATCTACTATTTACTTAGTTTCCAATGCCACCTTTTTTCAGTGTTTCTGACTTTAAAATGGCAATAAAATTGAATTCAGGCAATACTGGTTTTGCATTCCAAATTATTGGGGTTTTAAATGCCCCACTGGCGGTTGCCGACGAGTGGTGACTATGAAAGTAAATAGTAGCTAAAGTTGAATAAATAAAATAATGAAACATGTTATTCTGTATTTGATTATGGATATTAGTCACACTTGTGCCGTATTATATATTCATCAAAAGAGAATGACACTGTACGTGATACAGGCATGGTGATACCTAATCACCATGTATGCTTAAATGACACTTAAATGACTTTTTGCAGATGTGGGAAAGTTAAATGATAACGACAGTACTGTGGATGTAAAATCGAGAAGTGATTTTAGCATGTTTTAATGAGAGCAAATGTATATTTAATTAAACAAGATCAGTGTCAGAGCAAGCAAAGCCTTTTTAATTAATGACCCATTTGTAATCTTGTTGTTTTCATATACCTAGTCTTAATTAATAATCACTGTTAATAACACTTTGAAATGTAAATGTATTGTTTGAGATATGCTACCAGCTGATCACAGCGATTCCTCTCGTCTAATGATTATCTAACGGAGACACTTTCTACTCAGCGGACATTACAGGGGAGATGAACTATCAAAACTGTTCAAAATACTGCAATTATTTTACCCTGAAGTGCAGAAACAAAGACGGGAACTTACTAAATGGCGGTTTCACATTCCTGGCGGGATTGCGGCATTTTCCCGCTGTAGCGCATGCGACGCCGTGACAACGAAACTGACAAGTAGCTTGACTATAACTGCTGACTTTGTACTGATGCATACATTTATTTACACCTTAGAATGACACTATCAACAACATTTACACTCTATGTATCATTCCCAAGCGTTTCCTTGGAAGTGTAATAAAATCAGGCAGCGCATCTGAAAGGGTGTAGTATGGAAGGTAGATAGTAACTAGGTCGACAGGGTCTCTAGGTCGACATGTTCTAGGTCGACATGAGTTTTTTATGTTTTTTTTGGTGTCGTTTTCTTTGTAGAGGGACCGGGAAGCCCAATTAGTTTACCGTGTCCCCTCGCATGGCAAGTGAACCTTTGAGCAAGGTGCCTCACTCCGATACCGCTTCGCTCGGCACAGATTACCGTTCCAATCGTAGTCCATGTGGATCGTTAAGTATGAAAAGGTTCAAAAAAAGAAGAAAAAATCATGAAAAACGCATGTTGACCTTTTAACCTGTCGACCTAGAACATGTCGACCTAGAGACCCTGTCGACCTAGAAACCCTATCGACCAATGGTGGTCGACCTAGATAGTGTCAACCTAGTAACTGTCAACCTAGAGACCGGATCCCATCTGAAACCCCCCTTTATTTAAACTCACCCTCCTCTTCCCTGTTTAAAATCAAACCACAAAACTGGACTCCTCTACTTTACTAAAAATCAGACCCCATACTGTACCCCACCTCCCTTATTGAAAATCAATCATACTGCAGATCTGGCCCACTTACACTACTCCCGTATCAAGACTCAAACTTCAAATCTGACCCCACCCTCTCATTACAGATTTGATTCTCCTATCTTATTAAAAATTATACCCCAGATCTAAGCCCCATCTCATATAAATTATACAGCTGCGTCCTCATACTCTGCTGCTCTAACCACGGAAAAAATACTGTACCCCCTTTGGCCATGTCCCTTTCTCGCTCAAAAAGTGCATCCTATTCACATAAATAAAACAAGTGGGAGCGATAAAACTACTTTGCACTGATCTATCTGGTGTTCAGCACTTCAGTCTCATCGGCCTACATCCCAACTTTGTGGAATTGGAATGCAGGACCCTTTTGGGCGCCGAAAGCTTCAGGAAAGGGGCAGAGCTTTGGGGAAAGAGGCGGAGCCTCACTGAACCCCCCGGTCGCATCACTGAGGGGGGCGTGCCAAGCACTCTCCAAGATGTTGGGCAGCGCCCAGGCTCCCCTGACTCTAAGTATAGATGCATGCACACAGCAGCCATTCTACTCCTCGCCTGTGTGCAAGGGCTGTGCAAGCGGTACCCAGCACCCATGGGTGTCACCGTCACTGACCCAGTTGTGTCCTTAGGTTGCTCCAGGTTCTCAGCATCTTCTTGTTCCTAGACGGAAGCGGTGCTGGCCCAGCACATTACTATGGCCCTGGGTAGATGCCACCTTACATCCCGGCCCAGTATGCCACTAATTTCTGTATATTGGTGGATCAGGTGGTTTAAAGCTTATTGGTGACAGACTACAGCATTCCACGGTAATCTCAGTGTGGATTCATTGTATCCATTTTTCTGTGTGCTAGTGAAAATGCTAGATATAGCATTAAAGAGCATTGTATGGTTTGTACACAACCAGTCCACGTGCAGAGAGAAAATCCCAGAATCATTAGTGATATGGGCAGATACAGAGGCGTCTCTTACCCTCTGGACACCCGGTGCTGCGGGGGGGGAAAGGGGCGTGGCTTAGTGGTAAGGGGACGGGGTGTCACTGGAAGGGCGGGGCTTTGTGCCCCGTCATCCGTTTTCTGGCACATTGGTTCCGAAAAGGGGGCGGGGCTTCACGGGGAGGGGCTTTGCTTCCCGACCCCAGTTTTTCGTCACTTGGGGGGATCGGGAGGTGCAGGCTGCCTCCCATGGAGTGCTGTTTCTGCAGTGCCATCTACTGCTCAGTGACAGGAGCCGAGTGCTGCACATAATGTAACGGCACAGCACTCGGCTCCTGTCACTGAGCAGGAGCCGGCATTTTGGTGTCACCCCTCGGTGGGTGACACCCGGGAGCGGGCTGCACCCCCCACGCCAGTGGGCTGATATCTCCTGTTTTTAATGTGAAAAATGACACGTGAGCTGTTGTCAGTAGTGTTCCAGTGGTACTGTTAGAATACATGCCGGCAGGGCCGGACTGCCCATCTGGCACTTCTGGCAAACGTCATACGGGCCGATAGGCTGGTGAGCCGGTCCTGTCCCACAGAGAGCCGGGAAAGCCACGCGCAGCCCCCTGACTCATGGAACGCTCCCACCCATCTCCATGGAAATGGGGGCGTGCTGCGGTTCCACGCCCCCCTGACTCGCGGCACGCCCCTGTCGGTGGTGTCCACGCGCCACCCTTTCGCAATGAGCGTACCCCTGTCATGTGCATGCACATGCCAGGGCCGATATCGGCCCCCAGGCCATCACTGCTTGCTTTTTTATCCAGTGGTAGTCCAAGCCCCACACCAGAATACACCCTATTTAGGGTACCTAGAAATGTATGCTCTGGACACAGCTCAATACAGGGCTTATATCCACCACACCTCTCGCAAGTTAGAGTAATATTCAGAAAAAAAGGATTACGGTGGTCATTCCGAGTTGATCGTAGCTGTGCTAAATTTAGCACAGCTCCGATCGTTAACTCAGACATGCGGGGGGACGCCCAGCACAGGGCTAGTCCGCCCCGCATGTCAGTGCTGGCCCCCCCGCGCACATACAAAAGCATCGCACAGCGGCGATGCCTTTGTATTTGAGGAGCAACTCCCGGCCAGCGCAGCTCCTGCAGCTGGCCGGGACTTGCTCGTCGCTCCCGCTGGCCGCAGCGGCTGCGTGAGACGTCACGCAGCCACCGCAGCCCGCCCCCACAATGGTCCAGCCACGCCTGCGTTGGCTGGACCGCTCCCCCTAAACGGCGGCTTAACGCCGCCGTTCAGCCCCCTCCCGCCTAGCGACCGCTTCTGTCTCAGAGGCGATCGCTAGGTAACGAAAGCACTGGCGCATGTGCAGTACCGACCCAATCGATGCGCTGCGACAAACTGCAGCGAGCGATCGGGTCCGAATGACCCCCTACATTTCTGAATATACACAAGAAAGTATTTTATTGACAAAATTGTGAATATACACAGATAAGTTATTAATTGAAGACACAGACAAGGAGTTTGTTATAAGAGACTAATATATTAATGGAAACGTCTTAAAAGTTATGTTTTAAATTCAATAACTAATCTTTCCGTTGTTTTTCTCAGAGTGCGCCACAAAGACGTCATAGGTGTGCGCAGGGGGGGTTCCTGGTGCGCACAGGCACCCCCTAATATCTGGCACCCCCATCTCACATGCCTGATGCAGCGATCGCCGAGCAGGCTGATTACTGTCCCCTCTGTGCTGCACCCTGTCAGGACTGCATTACTGACCGGACGCCTGGGTTAATGAAGGGTGCCACTGCCACCGGCTTTCAAACTCCATGTACAAAAACATGCTCGCACGCACACCCGCCACATGCCCACCTCTCTCCTTCTATGCTATGCCAACGCCAGCCACTGATAAGGAGCAGCATGCAGCCAGCGTTCATCTTAGGTAGACAAATTCAATACTGGCAAGCGGTCAGCAGCAGCATTGACACGTCACTCATTTTTCCAGCAGCAGCAGCAGTACTAGTCTGCGACTGTCAGTGTCAGTGAGTGACTGACTAGTAAGTAAGCTGCTGCAGCTTGCAGGGGAAAGAGAGGGGGAGCCAGACCAGGCTGAGGAGGAGCAGTGTAATTGCAGTGAGTGCCATCAGGGGTGTTTGTTTGGTGCACACCACATCTGACAATGTATCTGCTTTATTAGGATTGGTACAAGGGTGGATATTTTATATTTTATATTGCGTTGACCGTCAATAGATGGTGCTAGACATGCCCATAATGCAGTGCTAGACACACCCCTCCGATGGTGCACCCCCTAATAAAATGTGCTGCGCACGCCTATGAAAGACGTCTTCTTTCTTTCTTTCTCTTGTATCTCAAAATGTAAGCAACAGCAGTTCCCATGTTACAGGAACCTATCAGGACAGTTTATGTACTAAGCCTTGGAACGAGATAAAGTGAATGGAGAACCAGCTCCTGTCATTTTTCAAACAGCCTGTAACATGACAGTTAGGAGCTGATTAGCTGGTACTTTATCTCCGTCCACTTTATCTCTATCCAAGGCTTAGTAAAGTGACCCCGGAGTCCATAGACCTTAAACAAGTAAACACATTAGGTTTATAAAATATATGTGTATATGGGGTGTGGATTATTAGGTCTACACTGAAAAGGTCTACAGTTAATAGGTCTCGCACTATTCGTAAGACATTCATTAGGTCAACAGGGTCAAAATGCCGACAGAGTCAAAAGGTCGACAGTAAGAAAGTTCGACAGGGTCGAAAGTTCGACAGGTTGACATGGAAATGGTAGACACGAAAAAGGTAGACACAAGTTGTTGTTTTTTTGTTTGTTTTTTGTCACTTTCCTTTTTTTTGTCACCTTTTTTTGTCACTTTTTTTTGTCACTTTCCCAGCTGTCGGGATCCCAGCGCTGAGCATACCGGCGCCGGGATCCCGACTGCCGGAATACCAACAACCATTCTCCCTCTTGGGGTGTCTTCGACACCCCTGGAAAGAGAATAAATAGAGTGGCGTGCGTAGAGTGCCGCCGTGCCCGCAAGGGGCTCTCTTGCACTCGCCATGCTGCCGGCATTCCGGCAGTCAGGATCCCAGCACCGGTATGCTGGGCACCGGGACTCCAGCGCCGGCCAAACATAGTCCACCCTCCTCGCCATGCTTCAGATTACTATTCCCAATCGTAGTCCACATGGATGGTAAAATATGAAAAAGTTGTAAAGAATTAACAATAAAATAAAAAAACTTGTGTCTACCATATGTGTGTCGACTATTATCATGTCGACATTTTGACCCTGTAGACCATTTCACACTGTCGACGTTTTGAAATGTCTACCTTTTGACCCTGCCGACCTAGGCCCTCATTCCGAGTTGATTACTCACTAGCTACTTTTAGCAGCCGTGCAAACGCATAGTCGCCGCCCACTGGGGAGTGTATTTAACTTTGCAAGTGTGCGAACGCCTGTGCAGCCGAGCAGTACAAAAACATTTTGTGCAAAACAAGACCAGCCCTGTAGTTACTTATTCTGTGCGATGATTGCTGCGACGAAGGTCCTGGAATTGACGTCAGATAGCCGTCCTGCAAATGCCTGGACACGCCTGCATTTTTCCAACCACTCCCAGAAAACGGTCAGTTGACACCCACAAACTCCCACTTCCTGTCAATCTCCTTGCGATCAGCTGTGCGAATGGAATCGTCGCTAGAAGCAGTGCAAAACAACAATGCTCTTTGTACCCGTACGCCACGAATGCGCATTGCGGCCCATACGCATGCGTAGTTTTGACATATTTTTAATAATCGCTACGCAGCAACCAACGGCAGCTAGCGATCAACTCGGAATGACCCCCCTAATGCATGTCTACCGTAGTGGTAGACCTATTGACTGTAGACCTTTTTAGTGTAGATCTATAGTCTGTATACCGTGTATAAGCTATGGCTATACAGTTGCAAAAGTTGGAGTCATCCCCTTAAAAACCATTGAACATACAGAGAAAGGCTGCTCTGTTTATTAATTATGCTACAATTCAATAACAATGATTAATAGTTTGGCTTATTCCAGGAATGTGAAAAGCCAAGATGAATAGAATGGGGGATGAGGTTAGTGAGCTGAATGAGGTATGACAGCAGCGCCTCGTTACCTGTTGGCTGATGTAATCACACACACCGATGATTCATAATTGCCGTGCACAATTATCACTTACCTGACGATTTCTGATCCATTTACCTTTTATAATATTCTCAAACTTTAAAAAAATAAATTAATTAAGTATGGACTCTGTGTGGCTAAAATTCTACGGATCAAGGGGGTCATACCGAGTTGTTCGCTCGCTAGCAGTTTTTAGCAGCCGTGCACACGCTATGCCGCCTCCCACTGGGAGTGTATTTTAGCTTAGCAGAAGTGCGAACGAAAAGGATCGCAGAGCGGCTACAAAGTTTTTTGTGCAGTTTTAGAGTAGGTCAAAACCCACTCAGCGCTTACGGTCACTTCACACTGTTCAGTTCCTGTTTTGACGTCACAAACATGCCCTGCGTTCGCCCAGCCACGCCTGCGTTTTTCCTGACACGCCTGCGTTTTTTTTAACACTCCCTGAAAACGGTCAGTTGACACCCAGAAACGCCCACTTCATGTCAATCACTCTGTGGCCAGCAGTGCGACTGAAAAGCATCGCTAGACCCTGTGTGAAATACGCATACGCATGCGCAGAAGTGCCTATTTTTTGCCTCATCGCTGCACAGCGAACGAATGCAGCTAGCGATCAACTCGAATAAGGCTACACAGATTTACAGATTTAAGACTTTTTAATTCCAGGGAATTTTTATAAGCATCCAATTATAGTCATTCTTTCTGCAAAACCGTATTTTAAATCTGCAAAAAAAAAAATGACAGTTAAAAATATTTTTCAATTTCTTATCGTGAAAGCAAAAAAAAAAAAAAAAAAGTCCCCCCCCCCAGCAATTCTGGACGAAGACCAACTAATTTTTCATTTGCAGCCGAGCTGTATGTCTCTAGGCGGTGTGCGGTTGTAATGATTCTACACGAATTTAAACGTTTGAGCTACAGTTTAGTTTAGGTGAAAGGACAATTCTTCTCATTAACGCTGCTTTTCTGAAAGACTACCTTTTCATACAAATGAACCGTAATAGCCTCTCAGTATGAATGATTTTTTTTTTTTTGCCATTCTCAGTTAACTACTGTACAGTATGTACTGAATTTTCTGTGACTTTTTCTTATTATTCACGTTTTTAATGAATATACACAAAAGTGACTTCGCAGTTGATCTACGTGAAGCTTTATTGAAAGATACAAAGAATGAAGCTGATTTTAATCTAATTCGCAACAAAAAAAACTCAGACATAAAAAAGCAGGTGTGAGCAGATCTACAGTACGTAAGAACATACGGGCACGCGTGTGCGGCTTGCTTTGTGGGCATGCACAGGATCCGTTGGAAAATGTTATGTTACACATATGTCCAATTTAGCATCAGTCACAAAATTTGTAATACTGTATGTTAATTATTGTTCTAATTGTAAAGTGCAACGGAATATTCTGCGCTATATAGGATACTGTATAATTGTTACAGTTTAATTATGATAAATATTTCCATTATAGCAATATGAGTGGGTGAATGTATGTCAGTTATAGACATGTGAGTAAATGCTTTCTTAATGGCAAGAGTAATGACACATAATTGTAACTGAAGAGTAGTGATGTGCACCGGAAATTTTTTGGGTTTTGTGTTTTGGTTTTGGGTTCGGTTCCGCGGCCGTGTTTTGGATTCGGACGCGTTTTGGCAAAACCTTACTGAAAAATTTTTGTCGGATTCGGGTGTGTTTTGGATTCGGGTGTTTTTTTCAAAAAACCCTCAAAAACAGCTTAAATCATAGAATTTGGGGGTCATTTTGATCCCATAGTATTATTAACCTCAATAACCATAATTTCCACTCATTTCCAGTCTATTCTGAACACCTCAAACCTCACAATATTATTTTTAGTCCTAAAATTTGCCCCGAGGTCGCTGGATGGCTAAGCTAAGCGACACAAGTGGCCGACACAAACACCTGGCCCATCTAGGAGTGGCACTGCAGTGTCAGGCAGGATGGCCCTTCCAAAAAATACTCCCCAAACAGCACATGATGCAAAAAAAAAAGAGGCGCACCAAGGTCGCTTTGTGACTAAGCTAAGCGACCCAAGTGGCCGACACAAACACCTGGCCCATCTAGGAGTGGCACTGCAGTGTCAGGCAGGATGGCCCTTCCAAAAAATACCCCCCAAACAGCACATGATGCAAAGAAAAAAAGAGGCGCACCAAGGTGTCTGTGTGACTAAGCTAAGCGACAGAAGTGGCCGACACAAACACCTGGCCCATCTAGGAGTGGCACTGCAGTGTCAGGCAGGATGGCCCTTCCAAAAAATACCCCCCAAACAGCACATGATGCAAAGAAAAAAAGAGGCGCACCAAGGTGTCTGTGTGACTAAGCTAAGCGACAGAAGTGGCCGACACAAACACCTGGCCCATCTAGGAGTGGCACTGCAGTGTCAATCAAGACAGGATGGCCCTTCCAAAAAATACTCCCCAAACAGCACATGATGTATACAATGTAGATGGATGGATACTAGTATACTTTATGGATGACGAGTGACGACACAGAGGTAGGTACACAGCAGTGGCCTACCGTACTGCTATATACAGTATACTGGACCTGGTGGACACTGTCAGCGAACTGCTAAACTAGTCTAAAGAAAAGGCACCACAGGTATACA
Source organism: Pseudophryne corroboree (assembly GCF_028390025.1). Lineage (NCBI taxonomy): Eukaryota > Metazoa > Chordata > Amphibia > Anura > Myobatrachidae > Pseudophryne > Pseudophryne corroboree. The sequence goes on along the minus strand of NC_086451.1, from coordinate 463,382,119 downwards.
ATGTAGATGGATGGATACTAGTATACTTTATGGATGACGAGTGACAACACAGAGGTAGGTACACAGCAGTGGCCTACCGTACTGCTATATACAGTATACTGGACCTGGTGGACACTGTCAGCGAACTGCTAAACTAGTCTAAAAAAAAGGCACCACAGGTATACAATGTAGATGGATGGATACTAGTATACTTTATGGATGACGAGTGACGACACAGAGGTAGGTACACAGCAGTGGCCTACCGTACTGCTATATACAGTATACTGGACCTGGTGGACACTGTCAGCAAACTGCTAAACTAGTCTAAAAAAAAGGCACCACAGGTATACAATGTAGATGGATGGATACTAGTATACTTTATGGATGACGAGTGACGACACAGAGGTAGGTACACAGCAGTGGCCTACCGTACTGCTATATACAGTATACTGGACCTGGTGGACACTGTCAGCGAACTGCTAAACTAGTCTAAAAAAAAAGGCACCACAGGTATACAATGTAGATGGATGGATACTAGTATACTTTATGGATGGCGAGTGACGACACAGAGGTAGGTTCACAGCAGTGGCCTACCGTACTGCTGTATACAGTATACTGGACCTGGTGGACACTGTCAGCGAACTGCTAAACTAGTCTAAAAAAAGGCACCACAGGTATACAATGTAGATGGATGGATACTAGTATACTTTATGGATGACGAGTGACGACACAGAGGTAGGTACACAGCAGTGGCCTACCGTACTGCTATATACAGTATACTGGACCTGGTGGACACTGTCAGCAAACTGCTAAACTAGTCTAAAAAAAAGGCACCACAGGTATACAATGTAGATGGATGGATACTAGTATACTTTATGGATGACGAGTGACGACACAGAGGTAGGTACACAGCAGTGGCCTACCGTACTGCTATATACAGTATACTGGACCTGGTGGACACTGTCAGTGAACTGCTAAACTAGTCTAAAAAAAAGGCACCACAGGTATACAATGTAGATGGATGGATACTAGTATACTTTATGGATGACGAGTGACGACACAGAGGTAGGTACACAGCAGTGGCCTACCGTACTGCTATATACAGTATACTGGACCTGGTGGACACTGTCAGCGAACTGCTAAACTAGTCTAAAAAAAAGGCACCACAGGTATACAATGTAGATGGATGGATACTAGTATACTTTATGGATGACGAGTGACGACACAGAGGTAGGTACACAGCAGTGGCCTACCGTACTGCTATATACAGTATACTGGACCTGGTGGACACTGTCAGCAAACTGCTAAACTAGTCTAAAAAAAAGGCACCACAGGTATACAATGTAGATGGATGGATACTAGTATACTTTATGGATGACGAGTGACGACACAGAGGTAGGTACACAGCAGTGGCCTACCGTACTGCTATATACAGTATATACTGGACCTGGTGGACACTGTCAGCAAACTGCTAAACTAAAATGCACCACAGGTATAGGAATGTAGATGGATAGTATACTTAATGGATGACGACACAGAGGTAGGTACAGCAGTGCACTCTGCACTGTACTCCTCCTATATATAATATTAATTATACTGGTGGTCCCCAGTCCCCACAATAAAGCAGCACACTGTGAGCACAGATATGGAGTGTTTTTCAGGCAGACAAACGTATACTGGTGGTCACTGTCAGCAAAACTCTGCACTGTACTCCTGCTATATAATACAGCTTCTCGGAAATCGAACCCGCTTATCACTACTGAAGAGACGATAAAACTTAAAGATAAATTATTACTGACTAAAGAATTGGACAAACAGATGTGTCCTTATTCCTTCTTAGCAGGCAGAGTGACGTACGTGCCTGAGCAACATGGCTGGCGAATTGCCGTGTATGCGGGTGACACACAACTGTTCGTTGCGGCCCCGTTCACACCATGTAATACTATGGGATCGCAATGACATGGCATGCTGTGGCGTATCATGGGTGTCATTCCGACCCGTTCGCACACAGCGGTTCTTCGCTGCGGTGTGAACGAGTCGGGACTATGGCTGCGACGCCGCCAGCGCTGAAAGTGATCGCAGCGGCAATCGCAAGAAGATTTATGGCCGGGAGGCGTTCCGGGGTGTCTACCCACCTTTTTCCGGGCGTGGAGATCCGAATGCAGGCGTGTCCAGGCGTTTGGAGGGCGGATGTCTGACGTCAATCCCGGGACCTTTGTCGCTGGATCCTTTGCACAGGGTAAGTAGGTCTGACCCTGGTCTTGTTTTGCAGGAAACTTTTTTAGCATAGCACAAGCGATCGCAGCCCTGCTATGCAGAAATACACTCCCCCATAGGCGGCGTCAGGTTGATCACACGGGCAGCAAAAAGTTGCTAGGTGCGATCAACTCGGAATGACCACCCATAGCGGAGGCAAAGACAAAACAGGACACACCTGTAGAACTTTTCTCCACAAAATATATCAGTAAATAGACTACCAACATTCAAAATAACATTGTTACTATGATCCTACACCTTCAATTTATTCATTTCTCCAAATATTGCTACTGAACATTAAAACATACTGAACAATAATGATAATGTACAATAAAATTGATGGTACAATACTGGTTCTGTACAATACAATTTACTATATAATACTGCTACTGTACAATAAAATGTACTGTACTTTACTACTACTGTACAAGAACATTTACTGTGCAATACTGCTAATGTACAATAAAACATGCTGAATAATACTGCTGCTGTACACTCAAATGTACTGTACAATACTGATACTGTACAATAAAACATGCTGAATAATTCTGCTACTGTACAATCAAATGTACTGTGCAATAATGCTAATGTACAATAAAACATGCTGAATAATACTGCTGCTGTACAATCAAATGTACTGTACAATACTGATACTGTACAATAAAATGTACTGAATAATACTGATACTGTACAATAAAATGTGATGAATAATACTGCTGCTGTACAATAAAATGTACTGTACAATACTGTTACTATACAGTAAAATGTACTGAATAATAATGTATACCATACACTACTGACAGAAAATAATACTATACAGTACTGCTATTGTGCAATAAATATAATAAATAAAACATGATGAACTGCTACTGTACAATATAGTGTAATACTGTTCCAGTACAATAAAATGTACTGTGGAGTACTGCTACTGTACAATAAAATGTATGGTCCAATACTGTTACTGTACATTAAGGCACACTGCATAATACTGCTATTGTACAATAAGGCACACTGAATAATACTACTACTGTACAATTTAGCGTACTGCGTAATACTGTTCCAGTACAATAAAATTTAACATTGCTACTGTACAATATTGTATCATACACTGCTTCTATTACTGTATAGAAAAAGTGTAATGTATATTACGGTTCAATAAAGAATACTGTAAATTACTGTTACAGTACAATAAAGTGTAATGTATACTACTGTACAATCTTGCTACAGTAAAATACAATGTATTGTTCAATACTGCTACTGTACAATAAAGCACACTGTATAATACTGCTACTGTACAATAAAGCACATGGTATAATACTGACTGATACTGAACAATAAAGCACATTGTATAATGCTAATACTGTACAATAAAGCAGCACACTGTATAATACTGCTACTGTACAATAAAGCACATTGCATACAATAAAGCACATTGCATAATACTGCTACTGTACAATAAAGCACACTGTATAATGCTGATACTTTACAATAAAGCGCATTGCATAATACTGCTACTGTACAATAAAGCACATTTTATAATACTGCTACTGTACAATAAAGCACATTGAATAATACTGATACTGTATAAAAAAGCACATTGTATAATATGGGTTGTAACATTGCCGGCGGGGGGGCAAGTGCAACAAAGCCCCTTGCAGGGTTGCTACGCTCACCATGTTAACAAGACCATGCCGACCTGCAGGATTTTTAGATGCCGGGATCCCGGCTTCGGTATTGAGACTGTCGTTCACATAACCGTATCCCGTATAATACTGCTACTGTAGAATTAAGTGTACAAAGTTACAATACTGCTTACTGTATAATAAAACATGCTGAACAATGCTGCTACTGTACAGTGACATGTACTGTACAATACTGATTCTGTGTAATAAAATGTACTGTACAATACTGATACTGTACAATAATTTCTCCTCCTACAACGCTCCTACTGTACAATAATTACTCCTCCTCCTATAATGCTCCTACTGTACAATTTATTCTCCTCTCCCTACAGTACACCCCAATTTCAATGCCCCTTATCTCCATCTTGCCTTCACACCTTCCCAAATATAAATCTCTCTGCACATGTTACATCTGCCACGCTTGCAGTGCAACATGGTTTTGCCCACTAGTGTGATTTTTTTGGTTTGCTAACAAACCTGAATAAGTGCAAGTTTTCCAGTTGGATTTTCAGCAACACCAGTGACTAATAGTGGGACACACTTTAGCAGGAAATTGTTCATGAATAAAGGGACACCATCTATATAAAGTGCAGTGATTCCAGAGGGGTCAATCTATATAATTTAAACTAAGACTCACTTACATATTTTGATTACAGGGCGTACATCAGTCATGTTTTCAGCGGACATGGGCCCTCATTCCGAGTTGTTCGCCCGCTAGCTGCTTTTAGCAGCAGTGCACACGCTAGGCCGCCGCCCTCTGGGAGTGTATCTTAGCTTAGCAGAATAGCGAACGAAAGATTAGCAGAACTGCTACTAAATATTTTCTTGCAGTTTCTGAGTAGCTCCAGACCTACTCCTAGACTGCGATCAGCTCAGTCTGTTTAGTTCCTGGTTTGACGTCACAAACATGCCCTGCGTTCGGCCAGCCACTCCCCCGTTTCTCCAGACACTCCTGCGTTTTTACCTGGCACGCCTGCGTTTTTTAGCACACTCCCGGAAAACGCTCAGTTACCACCCAGAAGCACCCCTTTCCTGTCAATCATTCACCGATCAGCAGTGCGACTGAAAAGCGCAGCTCGAACATCAGCAAATCTACTAAGTTTTGTGTTAAATAACTTAGCGCATGCTCTCTGTGTACCATGCGCATGCGCAGTTAGCAACAAATCGCAGCATAGCGAAAATCGTCAACGAGCGAACAACTCGGAATGACCCCCATCCTATTGTTTTATTTGGTCTAATTTAGGTGATAATACGTAGTTGCATGGTGATATAAATAAGTGGTCCCATTGCACAAGGGGTTTTATTGTTTGTGTTTATATGTATTGAAATAGTTATTTGTTAACAATCACTGTTCCCATTTTGTTACCATATTTTTGCACTGTTATTTATCTTGCGTTGCGTTTGGCTACTTTCCCAGCAGCTTAAACAGTGATCATTGGACCTAATTCAGGTTGGATCGCAAATCGCGATCCAACCAGAATATTTGCGTTCGCCCGGTGGGCGCATGCGCAGGTCCCGCCCTACGCATCCATCCACATTTGCTGCGGGTGATCCGCAGTAAATGCGAACGCCTCTGCCTGTCAGGCAGAGGCGTTCACGGCACGGCAATAGTCCTTTTCCAAGACGGAGCTTTGTGGGGACTGCGGCAGGCAAAAGGGGGCATCGGCATCCAAATGGGGGGCGTGGCGTGGGCATGATCGGGGCGGCTGCATGACATCACACGCAGCCGCCCCGATAAAAAACATGGCGGCAGACCTTCTGCCGTTGCAGCTAGGCTGTGCCGGCAGGAGGCTCCCCTACTTTCTGCGATCGCAATTAGTGCGTAGTCGCGAGGGGAAGCGGCGGATAGTATGCTAGGCGGCCTTGCCCTGCGACGTATCCATCCTGGGACTTGTAGTTCCACAAGGCTGATTCCTTTGGTTGATATTGCAAGCCTCACACAGTATATATTTATACTCAATCTATTCATTAAGATCGATGTGAAGTTTTATATCATTGATGTTTTTTGTACAGATGTTATATTTATTTTCTGCATACCAATATTGCTGTCTATGCTGATTCGTTAGCTAATTAAAATAATTATATTTATTAATTGTGTCTTGGCTTATCTTCCATACCTGTGGTTTACACATATATTTCTTATTTTTATATTGTTATTAGCGCTGTTCCATTGGATAAAGATTGGTTGGAATATTGTGGTTGATTTGTGTCACCAAGACAACATTTAGGAACTAGCGGTTTACAAGTTATGTATTTACAATTATTCATCTCTATTATAACATTACATATTGGGGACTTTATATTCCCCCCAATATCGCTGAGGTATTTGCTTGTTCTTTTTGTACAGAAAATATATAACCAGGGCCGGCTCCTGGGAAGTTCCCTGTGAGCGGCCGCATGGGGCGCCACTATTAATGGGTGCTGCTATTTATTGCCGCCATATTGGAGCTAGGTCCTTGAGCTCTGCCCCCCCGACAGCAGCTGTCCCGCCCTGCCCCTCTTCCTAGCAGTGGCCGTGATGTTGGGGGAGTGTTGTGGGCGGGCCAGGGCTGGCATCTGTGATGTCAGACGCCGCCCAAGGATGTCTCTGCCCACGCACAGTGTAATGCAGCAGCAGACCAGTTCACACAGCGCCAAACAGGGTGCAGTGTTGCGGTGACCATAACTGCGGTGAGTGCCTGGTGCCCGGAATAAGAATGAGTCCCCCTGTTCTATCTCTGGTGGTTGTCGTGGGGGATGCTGGACTGGACTGGCCTGGGGAGCTGAGTGGCCGCCTGGCACTCACATGAGTGCGTATATTTATTTTTGCCCCCTGTATGATGGCGATCAATGCCATTATTATTGAAACCCATTTAAAAAAAGTGAATAGTGTTTAATAAACATTATTGCCACATTCAGCCTCACAGAAAGAATATTATAATTTATTATGTATATTAATATAGCTACGAACTGTGGAATTTGACAAAAAAAAAAGTTGAAAAGTTTATTTGCTAAATTAAGAAATTTGGATTGCAAGCTTTATAGCCCATCCCAGAGAGAGACCAGCCGTACAAACACTGTTTATTGAGGAGCTTTGTACTGCTGCTCTCTCTATCCGCCGGGTATTTAAGGGCGGCTGGCCATTTCTAATATTTGAGATGGCTGTTACCAAAGACGGGAGACCAAACTGAGGGGCAGGAGAGGCATGCGCTGCACTCTCCTCGGACACAGCGGCAGCAGCAGAGCCCAGCAGCGGTGGTGGTGAGCAGCACTACTGGGGGCAGTATGTGTATCTGGCACTATTGGGTACATTATGTGTATCTGGCACTATACTGGGGACATTATGTGTATCTGGCACTATACTGGGGCAGTATGTGTATCTGGCACTATTCAGGGCAGTTTATGTATCTGGCACTACTGGGGGCAGTATGTGTATCTGGCACTATTCAGGGCAGTTTAAGTATCTGGCACTACTGGGGGCAGTATGTGTATCTGGCACTATACTGGGGACATTATGTGTATCTGGCACTATACTGGGGCAGTATGTGTATCTGGCACTATTGGGTACATTATGTGTATCTGGCACTATTGGGTACATTATGTGTATCTGGCACTATACTGGGGACATTATGTGTATCTGGCACTATACTGGGGCAGTATGTGTATCTGGCACTATTGGGTACATTATGTGTATCTGGCACTATTGGGTACATTATGTGTATCTGGCACTATACTGGGGACATTATGTGTATCTGGCACTATTCGGGGCAGTTTATGTATCTGTCACTACTGAGGGCATTATGTGTATCTGACACTATTGAGGGCAGTATGTGTATCTGGCATTATTGGGTGAGTATTTGTATCTGACACTATTAGGGGCAGTATGTGTATCTGGCACTATAATGGAACATTATGTGTATCTGACACTATACTGGGGACATTATGTGTAAAGAGCACTACTGTATGCATTAGTGTAAGGCTGCTAATTTTGAGTGTGTGTGTGTGTGTGTGTGTGTGTGTGTGTGTGTGTGTGTGTGTGTGTGTGTGTGTGTGTGTAGGGCTGTGTGATAATATATATATATATCTATAGTTTGATATCATAATATAAAATTGTGAAGCCACGCCCACTTTCTCAAGAGAGCGCATCGAGGTGGGGGGCGCTTCAAAATTTCTCGCTCAGGGTGCTAGTAGGCCTGGAGCCGGTCCTGTATATAGCCACCCATATCTACATCTCTCTGCACATGTTACATCTGCCCACTTGCAGCGCAGTATGGTTTTGCACAGTTGCTTGCTTTTTTGCTTTACTTACAAACATAAATTAGGCCCTAAGCATATTGTTTAGTGGATCTCTCCTCAGGATGAGTACATTATAGCTCTGCCGACGGGCAAATATACACATTCAGTTCTGTGCACGTAAGGCAGCAGCAATTTACGGCCGCCTTGCGTTGAACTCTCATTGGCCCAGCAATATCAACATCAAAGAAATGGACAAAAGCTTATTTCAAAAATATTTCACCAATAAGAGTTGAAACATTCAACAGCAAGCTACCCTATAACCTGCTACCAATCTGCATGCAACGTTCAGGGTTTTCAATATCTTCATGCGGAACTCTGTTTTGCTCACTTGTATAGTTGTACTTTCCGGCTACGCTAGTCTGATACGTCTGTCACTAGGTTGTCATTCCACAGAAAAGGTGCTGCAAGATTTGGAGTCTCAAAGGAATGCATTAACAGCTGAATGTTATCTCGATTAAGATTCTACAGAACCTGCAAAGGCTGGCATTTACGAGTATTCACAGAACAGGTGCAGACCTTAACAGTGGCATTGCTGTGGTGCAGGTGAGGCGATGGCCCCAGGGTTCAGCAAACAGCTAGTGTTGGCCTCGGGCTTCTGTACACAATTGGTGCAGTCTTCAGGCAGCAATGATAGCGGGATTCCTAACAACAGCTGAGATGGCCGGCCCCAGGCAATGACATAGTACAATACACATCAGGATGAAGTATAGGATTAATGCATTGCTCATATTGCACCTGTGTATATTGGTAGAGTACAGTATTTGTAATACAAGTTTGGTGACACAGTTTAGGTATTTGGAAGAGGATATCTTTGTGAACAAATCTGTTCTGACCTTTTCTCTAAACTTAATAATAGTTCTGCCGCTTGTATTTCCAGCCCTTAAGTCACTAACACCCAAGGAAGGGGGAGTCATTTAACTTTGCAATTTTACTTTTTATAATGATTTGCAGGAATTCTTAGCGTAACCTGAATTAGTTATTTTACATTAATATTGATTGATTGATTGATTGATTGATTGATTTTAACCTGTTTGTAAAAAAAGAGTGTGTAGGAGTGGTGGCACAGTATATTATATTATGTATATATAATATATATAGTATATTATATTATATAGTATATTATGTCGACATTCACCTTGTTAACATTGATGACATGACAACATGATCAAAATGCTGACAAAACATCCCTGGTGGTCTAATGGTGACTTACCATATGCTGCGGGACGGCGGCTCCAGCCTTGTCTTCCAGGTTCGGTGGTCAGTTGATGAGGACTTCTGTCAGATACATCAGTGCTTCCTTAATGCCCATTTCAGATTATGCCACACACCGGAATGCCCATTACACATTATGCCACACATTATGCCATACACTGTAATGCCCAGTACACATTATGCCACACATTATGCCATACACTGTAATGCCCAGTACACATTATGCCATACACTGTAATGCCCAGTACACATAATGCCACACATTATGCCATACCCTGTAATGCCCAGTACACATTATGCCACACATTATGCCATACACTGTAATGCCCATTACACATTATGCCACACATTATGCCATACACTGTAATGCCCAGTACACATTATGCCACACATTATGCCATACACTGTAATGCCCAGTACACATTATGCCACACATTATGCCATACACTGTAATGCCCAGTACACATTATGCCACACATTATGCCATACACTGTAATGCCCAGTACACATTATGCCACACATTATGCCATACACTGTAATGCCCAGTACACATTATGCCACACATTATGCCATACACTGTAATGCCCAGTACACATTATGCCACACATTATGCCATACACTGTAATGCCCAGTACACATTATGCCACACATTATGCCATTCACTGTAATGCCCAGTACACATTATACCACACATTATGCCATACACTGTAATGCCCAGTATACATTATGACACATACAGTTATGCCCCTGACACCATTTTAAGCCCCACACACAATAATGTCCCTTACAAATGATGCCCCACAGTAAGACTTCCAATTACTTTTAAATTACCTGCTGGTTGCCAGGGGTTTCATGTTCTGGGTTCCATGCTCGTTGCCAGGGGCTAATGCTCTTTGCCAGGGGTTCCATGCTCGTTTCCAGGGGTCTCATGTTCATTGCCAAGGGTTTCTTGATTGTAGTCAGGGGTTTCATGTTCTGGGTTCCATGCTCGTTGCCAGGGGTCTAATGCTCTTTGCCAGGGGTTCCATGCTCGTTGCCAGGGGTCTCATGTTCATTGCCAAGGGTTTCATGATTGTAGTCAGGGGTTTCATGCTCTGGAATCCATGCTCATTTCCCTTGGTTTCCTAACCATTGCCAGGGGTTTCATGCTCATTGCCAGGGGTTTCCTGCCCATTGCCAGGGGTTTCAGGCTCATTGCCAAGGGTCTCATGCTCAATGCCAGGGGTTTCCTGTCTGATCCCACGGAGTTCATGTATCGTCGCCCGCCCGCACCTCGGCTGCAGCAGGCGCCGTGGGAGACAGCTGCAGCTGACACCATTGAGGGAGACAGTCAGACGCTAGAGGTACCACTTGACCTCTAGCATCTGGAGGAGAGCAGGGAGACAGGCACTAGTGGTCAATAGTAACCTCTAGTGTTTGACTGTCTCCCTCAATGGTGTCTGCTGCAGCAGGCACCCACGCAGCACACGGCACCTGATGCTGCCAGGGTGTGGGCGGCAGGCACCTGCGGGGTGACTGCGGCCATGCCTTTAGACCGCAGTGCCCCAGGCACACTCCCTGCTTGCCCGCATCTAAATCCGCTCCTGCCCCTAGTGCCTAAAATAAACTCTCACCTCGCGTAGCGTAACTGTAACCCTCATCCTCCGTTCCGTGCAGAATGTCGCCATTTCTTATATGGACATTATGAACATATCAACATTCTGCACAAACCAACATATTTAATGTCAACATTTTAGCAGTATTGACATCATAAATGTGAATGTCAACATTTTGACTGCATCCCGTGTTGCAGTCCATATTGTTTCCACATACAAAAACTGGGCGGACTCAATAGTCGCTTTTTAATTAATTGCACACGTAAATTTCTCATATGTACAATGGTGGTCATTCCGAGTTGTTCGCTAGCTGCTTTCGTTCACTGCGCAGCGATCTTGGCAAAAATTGGCACTTCTGCGCATGCGGAGCAATGCGCACGCGCGTCGTACTATTACAACGAATGATGTAGTTTCACACAGGGAGCTTTTCAGTCGCACAGGCAGCCGCAGAGGGATTGACAGGAAGGGGGCGTTTCTGGGTGCCAACTGACCGTTTTCGGGGAGTGTTCTAAAAAACGCAGGCGTGGCAGGAAAAACGCAGGCGTGGCAGGGCGTGTTTGTGACGTCAAATCAGGAACTGAATGGTCTGAAGTGATCACAAGCGCTGAGTAGGTCTGAAGCAACTCTGAAACTGCACAAAATTATTTTGTAGCCGCTCTGCGATCCTTTCGTTCGCACTTCTGCTAAGCTAAAATACACTCCCAGTGGGCGGCGGCATAGCGTTTGCATGGCTGCTAAAAACTGCTAGCGAGCGATCAACTCGGAATGAGGGCCAATGAACTGTTAATTGAACAAACGCTTCCACACCACTGAGGGTCTGCACAAGATTCTTATATCTGAACCCATAGATCTGCTTATGAGCGGAGAGGGCTTATTTGATGAAATCTTACTTTTGACCGCACGTAGGGTTTATGGAAAAGAAAAATAGCTATTTATTTGCATGGTTGAAACTTGCCTTTTGTATCACAAAATGTAACTTGTGCATTAAAAAGCTGTTCCGCAGCTACTGTGATACCTAATGCGATTTATAATACTAAAATATTCATATACTATGACTCATAAAGCAAACGGATATCTTACCATCCTCTCTGTCTTTTTCCCCCCAACATCTGACATTAAGATACGCTCCCCGTGTCACCACCGGAATAAAGCTCGCCATTTTGTTTGTACGTAGAATTTCATTTTCTTCTGCTAAACAGGTGCCGAGCTTTGTAGTTAAATAAGAGAAATAAAAGCCACGAAAGACTTTTGCTTCTCCTTGAAAATTCAGATTAAAGAAACCCGACTACAAACAGGAACAAATATTCCAGATATTCTGAAGATATACATAAGCAGTGATATCGCCGCATGAAAACAGGAGTTAGCTGGAACAACAGTGAAATAATCTGCTCCGTCTGTAGAACAAAGAGAGGGTTAAACAGCAACAATACAAAGCACATTAAAACGGAATCATGTTATTCGGGAAGATTTTTTTGACCTTGGGAAAGTTGTTGGTGTTGTTGATTATGTTTCGGAGAATATATACATTTAAAGTTAACAGTGATTCATTTAGAGTTGGGTGTACTGTAAACAGAACACTATTCTGCAAAAATCCAGCTTTTCGGTACTGTGCACATGCAGTAAAATAAGTTTAAAGCATAGCCTGGGATAGGGATGGCCATCGACCATTGCTGATTCATAATCAGCAATGGTTTTTGGCCGATGCAGAATACTTTTGCCATTGATGATTCAGAATCAGATGTTTTCCCTTCATCGATGGCAAGACATAACCAATTTATTTTTTTAACTAGGTGCCGGGACACGGAGCAGAGCTCCACCCCACAACACCCATGAAGCCATGCCCCTGGGCCCTAATTGGCCGGCGGCTCGCTCAATGCTAAAGTAGTAGGTGACCATCGATGGGTGAAACCATTGATGATTCCCTTACAGATGGTTTCCCACCATTGAGGTTATCCATCAATGGATAACCCACCGATGGCCATCCCTAGCCTGAGCTGGTTACTACTGCTAAAGCAGGTGGACACCAAGCCTGGGGTTCCTCTGCAAAAAACAAGCACCCAGCTATAGCAGGCTTTCTAGTCAAACCTGCAGTATCCCATTGACATTGATGAATAATGGCGCTGCGGATCCCTTGTGGCGCCATATATATAAAGGATAATAATTATAATAATGATAATAATAATAAATATAAGCTACAGTACCTGTGTTACATATTTCCAGTTCTACAATGGGATTCTTGGTTGCTCTCCATCAGTAATTTGTATAAATGAATCAAATTTTGAGGCGTGAGGCTCTGGTAATAAGAGGCGTGAGGCACTGGCGATGCACACAGACTTCAATCAGATCCTCTTTTGTTTCCCCGGTCTGAGGATTGGCCATGTTACCAATGGCTTAGCTATAATGGGTGGCCACTCACCCTGCAGCCGTCTTATTGGCAGCCGCTAGCGTCATGTTTCCAATTATTCCTTCAGAAATGTGATGGCGGCTGAACAATGAATAATGGGGGGCAAGTAGCTGCTTGTGGTGCAGACACTGGGGGTAGTTTGCTGAGTGGTGTTTAGGTTCTGGGCAGATACAGTAGCTGAGTAGTGTGCAGACAGCAGGGACAGGTAGCAGAGTAGTGAGCACACACTGGGGGCAGGTAACTGATTAGTGTACAGACACTGGGGGCAAAGTGCTGAATAGTGAGCACACACTGGGGCAGGTAGCTGTGTAGTGTGTTCACACTGGGGTAAGTAGCTATAGTATGCAGAGAGCGGGGCAGGTAGCAGAGTAGTGAGCACACACTGGGGGCAGGTAACTGACTAGTGTGCAGACAGTGGGGGCAGGTAGCTGAGTAGTGAGCACACACTAGGGGCAGGTAGCTGGGTAGTGTGCAAACAGTGGGGTCAGGTAGTTGAGTAGTGTGCAAACAGTGGGGGCAGGTAACTGGGTAGTGTGCAGACAGTGGGGGCAGGTAGCTGGGTAGTGTGCAAACAGTGGGGTCAGGTAGTTGAGTAGTGTGCAAACAGTGGGGGCAGGTAACTGGGTAGTGTGCAAACAGTGGGGGCAGGTAGCTGGGTAGTGTGCAGACAGTGGGGGCAGGTAGCTGGGTAGTGTGCAGACAGTGGGGGCTGGTAGCTGACTAGTGTGCAGACAGTGGGGGCAGGTAGCTGACTAGTGTGCAGACAGTGGGGGCAGGTAGCTGACTAGTGTGCAGACAGTGGGGGCAGGTAGCTGAGTAGTGAGCACTGACTGGGGGCAGGTAGCTATAATATGCAGACAGTGGGGGCAGGTAGCAGAGTAGTGAGCACACACTGGGGGCAGATAGCTGAGTTGTCTGCAGACCCTGGGGGAAGATAACTATGTTGTGTGCTAATACTAGGGGTAGATAGATGAGTAGTGTGCTGACACTAGGGGTAGATAGCTGAGTAGTGTGCTGACACTAGGGGTAGATAGCTGAGTAGTGTGCTGACACTAGGGGAAGATAGCTGAGTAGTGTGCTGATACTAGGGGTAGATAGCTGAGTAGTGTGCTGACACTAGGGGTAGATAGCTGAGCAGTGTGCTGACACTAGGGGTAGATAGCTGAGTAGTGTGCTGACACTAGGGGTAGATAGCTGAGTAGTGTGCTGACACTAGGGGTAGATAGCTGAGTAGTGTGCTGACACTAGGGATAGATAGCTGAGTAGTGTGCTGACACTAGGGGTAGATAGCTGGGTGGTCTTCTGTTTGCCGGCGGTCGGGCTCCCGGCGCTCAGTATACCGGCGCCGGGAGCCCGACAGCCGGCATACCGACACTTATTTTCCCTCGTGGGGGTCCACGACCCCCATAGAGGGAGAATAAAATAGTGTGGCGCGCGTAGCGCACCACCGTGCCCGTAGCGTGGCGAGCGCAGCGAGCCCGCAAGGGGCTCATTTGCGCTCTCCAAGCTGTCGGTAAGCCGGCGGTCGGGCTCCCGGCGCCGGGATGCTGGTCGCCGGGAGCCCGACCGCCGGCCAGCCGTAGTGAACCCTAGATAGCTGAGTAGTGTGCTGACACTAGGGGTAGATAGCTGAGTAGTGTGCTGACACTAGGGGTAGATAGCTGAGTAGTGTGCTGACACTAGGGGTAGATAGCTGAGTAGTATGCTGACACTAGGGGTAGATAGCTGAGTAGTGTGCTGACACTAGGGGTAGATAGCTGAGTAGTGTGCTGACACTAGGGAAAGATAGCTGAGTAGTGTGCTGACACTAGGGGTAGATAGCTGAGTAGTGTGCTGACACTAGGGGTAGATAGCTGAGTAGTGTGCTGACACTAGGGGTAGATAGCTGAGTAGTGTGCTGACACTAGGGGTAGATAGCTGAGTAATGTGCTGACACTAGGGATAGATAGCTGAGTAGTCTGCTGACACTAGGGGTAGATAGCTGAGTAGTGTGCTGACACTAGGGGTAGATAGCTGAGTAGTGTGCTGACACTAGGGGTAGATAGCTGAGTAGTGTGCTGACACTAGGGATAGATAGCTGAGTAGTGTGCTGACACTAGGGGTAGATAGCTGAGTAGTGTGCTGGCACTAGGGGTAGATAGCTGAGTAGTGTGCTGACACTAGGGGTAGATAGCTGAGTAGTGTACTGACACTAGGGGTAGATAGCTGAGTAGTGTGCTGACACTAGGGGTAGATAGCTGAGTAGTGTGCTGACACTAGGGGTAGATAGCTGAGTAGTGTACTGACACTAGGGGTAGATAGCTGAGTAGTGTGCTGACACTAGGGGTATTTAGCTTGTGGTTGAGAGGCAGGCTGTAGATGCTACTCAGTTATTTCCAGTATGTTTTGGAATGGAATGGAAATGAATGGAAATCCGGGATGCATCCTCTGTCTGGCTTTGGGGCTCCCAGACACTACCAGGTACTGAGCTGTCATACAGTTGGTGGGTATCACACTTTTATAGCAAGTTGATAGGTGGATTGCACGGGATATTCACCAATCAGAGTCTTGGTAGGTGCACAGATTGATAACTGACTGAAACTATCCACCTATCAGAGAGCTGGCAGCTTACCTATAGGTATGACGGAAAGCTTCATGTCCCACCCACAGAGAGACACACCGTCAAAGGAATATTAGTCATTTAAGTGAGCCTCCACCAGAAGTCATGAGTCTGCTGCAAGGAGCCGGTCAGCCTTGTTATCCTGCCGACACCTGTTTCCCAGGATCAATATAGTCACTGGCAGCGTAGTGACTGTCGATCCCAAGTACCCATCCCTAACCTGCTATTTATTGGTTACTAAGATATTTTGTTACATTCCTATAAAATAATATTAGGGTGCTGCCACTTTTACTTTAAACATGGCATTGTGTTATTAAAACAATATCTAGTAATACAGTATAATGTATAGAGGTCTCTGCATTGAATAACAGTCACATGGGTACAGATAGGTCCTCCATTATCTTGACTGTTTCTGCGCCTAGACGGAGGTTTAGTCACGCCTAGGCGATAGCTTAGGTTGCTGAGTTTAATCACGGACAGGCGCGTTGAGGCACGACTAGATACTCAGCATGCAATACACAACTCCACCACTGGGTGGCTAATGCTTCACTAATCCAGTACTTTAGTTTGAATAGCGGCGGATTGATCTACAGTACAAGCTCTGGCAAATGGTCAGTGACGACTGTAATGTTAATATACACTCCTGTACTGCATAGTGTCTATTGTAGATCTTTGACATTACAATTCTATATATATTTCATTGACTGTATAAAACACAGATTGGACAACGCCCACATAATTTCCAATGCTCCCAGTCTTCCGCTATAGGGTGCTGGTAGGACAGCATGGGCCACTTTCCAAGCCAAGTGTTGCACGGACACCCAGGGCCTGCTTCAGAGTCACATTGACTGCCAATGTCGGATGCCAGTGCTCTGTGCATGCAGCCAGATAGTTTGCGCACATTGCGAGTCTGAGTTGTGATAGAGGCGCACAGGAGACGCATGGTCTCAGAAGTGCCTTCTTGTATATGTATTGGGTGTTCCTGGACGGTGACAGGAAGGTGGCTTAGCAGACGCATGGATATAATATGTTTTATGCGCATGTTATGGTGGTGTCATGGTCGTGCCGCTGGAAGCAGTTGCGTACGGAGATTCCTCACCGCTTACATACTGTAGGAGTCCATAGGGCTGGTGGAAATTTAAATGGTGAGACCGATTTTGGTATCTATGGATGCAGACGCAGGGCGCCTCAATCCTTGCACATTGTACACTAGGGTTGGGGTGTAGCTGGCATTTGCATAACGTCACAAGATATACGAGCGCCAAAAGACGCAGTTCCTCGGAGTAACAACCTCTATTCTTCAACCAAATTGAAGCCAAACTCCATCTAAATCAAAATGTTCCTAAAGTAGTCCTGGGGTATATTCTGAAAGATTGTGCACTCACTCTGATATCCCAAATGTGTTTTGTGTTTTAGTTATACTGCGTGACGAACTGTGGGGTGTTTGCAAAGTTAACAATTGAAGACTTTAGACGTGATAAGACGGTGATGATAAATTTGTGAAGAAATGATTCATCAGTGGCTGGTTGTGGATTCTATTTACTAATATTTGTCTGTCGTCTAAAATCAGATAACTTTTGTCCGTGTGAGAGCAGGGCTCCAATCTCTTAAGTGAAGTCAATTTAAAGGTTTGATAGAATTTGTTCATGTGCAAACACTTCACTGTTGACTCTGGCGAATGGACATTACGCTGTTAGGTGACGCGTTATCTCCACAAAGAACCACTCTGGCATCTTTAAAACATCAAATAAGTATTTGTCCAGATTAAGGTATTAAAAACAGAAAAATGAATTGTCTTTAGATTTTCTATCCTCACCTCAAAGCTCTGTTACTGGTCTGCATTTATACTCTTAAGGGGGGTACTCACGGGAGAGATGTGTGCTGAGCGATCTTAACACAGACCGCTCAGCACACATCTCTCACCCTGCTCAGCACAGCGCGAGGTGCTGAGCGAGGCGGAAAGCCGACGGGGGGGCGCTCACTTCACACAACGGTGAAGTGAGCGACCCGCTAGATTGAGCCTGCATGCAGCTCAATCTAGCATCGGCGATAGCGATGCGCGGGGCCGCGCATCGCTATCGCTGGAGGGCATACACCCGGCAGATCCGTGCTTAAAATCTAAGCAATCTAGCAAGATTGCTTAGATTTTAAGCACGGATCTCTCCGTGTGTACCCCCCTTTAAAATGCTGATCTGTCTGTCTCCTTTACACACTAGGGGGCTAATTCAGACTGCAGCGATCACAGTCTGAATTCATTTGTGGAGTGTGCACGCACAGCAGACGCACTGTGCGCAAGCACTCTGGGAGCACAGTGAGATGCTGAAAGCATCTCTGGGCTGCAATCAGGCAGAGGCGGTGGCAGGGCAGGAGGGGGCTTGCCAACGGCGTTAGAACGCCATTTGCGGGGTGCGGTCCGGACAACGCAGGCATGTCTGGACCATTGGGGAAGCGGGTCGCGGCAGCTGCATGATGTCACAAACATCCGCTGTGACCCGGGACGCTGTGACCCAGCCGCTGTGACCCGGGACGCGGCGGGTAGTGGCCTGCCAGCGCGCAGTAGCTGCGCTGGCAGGGAGTTACTCGCCAGGTACAAAAGCATTGCCGCCATGCGATGCTTTTGCAACTGTGCGGGGGGGTGGTCTTCAGGTTGCCGGCGGTCGGGCTCCCGGCGACCACCATAACGGCGTCGGAATCCCAACCGCCGGCATACCGACATCTTTTCTCCCTCTTGGGGATCCATGACCCCCTGGAAAGAGAATAGATAGCGCTCCACCGTGCCCGCAGCGTGGCGAGTGCTCATTTGCGCTCACCCAGCTGTCGGTATGCCAGCAGTCGGGATTCCGGCGCCAGTATGCTGGTCGCCGGGACCCCAACCGCCGGCAAACCATACTACACCCGTGCAGGGGGGTAGGGCCTGACATGCGGGGCGGACTAGCCCTGTGCTTGGCGTCCCCCCGAATGTCAGAGTAAGTGATCGTAGATATGCTACGAATATAGTCACCCCCTATATTCAATATCTTTTGGCAGGAAGAAAGTGCTCTGACTGCCCCTCCCAGCGGATGCAGCACTATGGGGGGTCATTCCGAGTTGATCGCTCGCTGCCAATTTTCACAGCACAGCGATCAGGTAAAAAAACTGCAAAACTGCACATGCGTATGTACCGCAATGCGCAGGCGCGTCGTATGGGTATGAAGAGGATCGGTGCTGGGCGATGGGTTTAGCAAAGATTCCATTCGCACAGCCGATCGCAAGAAGATTGACAGGAAGAAGGCGTTTGTGGGTGGCAACTGACCGTTTTCTGGGAGTGTTTGGGAAAACGCAGGCGTGTCCAGGCGTGTGTCTGACGTCAATTCCGGCACCAAAAACACTGAAGTGATCGCAAGGGCTGAGTAAGTCCAGAACTACTCTGAAACTGCACAAAATGTTTTTGCTGCACTCGGCTGCACAGGCGTTCGCACACTTAGCGTAAATACACTCCCCTATAGGCGGCGACTATGTGTTTGCACGGCTGCTAAAAGTAGCTAGGGAGCGAACAACTCGGAATGACCCCCTATGTCTCCTATGTAGGGATGGCCATCGATGATTCAAAAGCACCGATGGTCTATAACTGATGGTGAATCATTTTTTTTACTGTCGATGGGGGGTATCCAGAATGGTGACCCGCCATCGACATTATAAACCCATCTGATGTTTTTCGTTTTTAGCTAAAAGGTGCCGGTACATGGAACATAGCTCCACCTGCTGACACCCAAAAAGCCCGCACCTATGCTCTGATTGGCCTGCAGCCCAGTAAACAGTAAAGCAGGGATGACAATTGGTCGGTGAAACCTTGGATAATTCCCTTGCAGATCGTTTTATGCCATCGCTGGTTATCCATCATATTACCATCAGTGGTAACCATTGATGTTTAACCCGATCACATCCTACCAAGCCCCGCCCCTCACAGAAAGGGGCAGGCTTTGGAGCAGTGAGGTCCACCGGGGAATTTTCCTGCCCGTTGCAGTGCCAGTCCGACCTTGGCCATGAGAATCAGAGCAAAGTGTGGCTGAATGCAAATAAATTAGAAAAAAAAACCTTTTCTGCTAATGTAAAAGAATCAGCAATTCCAAGTAGTTTGGAAACTCTTTACTTATTTGTTTTTTTGTTCCTCATCCCCCTTCTAGATTGATGTGTTTTCTTAATTCCAGTGTTACAGGGTCAGGTGCTTTTTATACCCGAGTAAAATAGTTAATGCAAAATTGTCAATATTGCATAGAGAAAAAGAGAAAATGCTTTGTGAACAAACCTGCGGTCCTCATCTTTCCTTCTCCCGAAAGAATACATAAGTAATTGGGCATCCACAGTAATTAGTTGTAACTTTGTCAGCCCACGAATTTAATGACTTTGGGGTCAGAGGTGCAGAGCTAACTGGCTGTGCATCTCATTTCTCTGCTCCTTATTAATGCACAGTGTGGATGGGATATCACAAACACCCGATCAAACCATTACAAACCTGTTGACTGATGAAGACAAAACTGCTGAAACCAAAGAGTTAGATTAGCCGCCTGTGCTGTGGAAGTGACGGGGTCAAGAGGAGGCTGCGGAGATTCTGTGAGCACTCTTTTTCTTCGCTGCATAATGAACACAGGCTTCTGTTGTAAACATAAACTGGGCGGCAGAACCCATTTAGGACTTATTTCTCAGCACGCTACTAACCGGCTGCGTGGAGAGCGAGAGAGGTGGAGCAGTATGCGGGTATGAAGATCTTGTTTGATCACATTCAGTGTTTAGAGGGAACTTTTAGTTTAATGTGCAATCCCTCCGCCTAGCTCAGTGGTCAGGGAACAGGGGTAAATTAACCAAAATAAGGTAAAAATTTAATTCCTGGGGGTAATGGACGGTCACGCTGTCGAGACACAGCCCCGTCCAGCACCGGCCGGCTTGCGATGTGACGTGCTGACATCACACCGTGCACCCTCCTGCCCGCCCTGCGCTGTACTCCTGGCCGCCCTGTGCTGTGTTCCTGGCCGCGGTGTGACGTGCTGACGTCACACCGCGCTCCCTCACGCCCGCCCGTCCGTCCCGCTGTCCTGTCCTCCCGCCCACGGCCCGCCAAACCACACACAGAACTTGAAGTGTTCTGTTGCTGACCGCTGACGGAGTTCCGCAGGATCAAACAGTGGCCTGAAATTCCCACTGACATTACTGCGGTGAGGATGTGACCATCTGTCCCCTAAAAGTCGTGTCCCCCCCACTTCCCCCTCATCCATCATTCTTACATTCATTCTGGTGTTTTTGGGAGAAAGTGTTAATTAACCCATTGGCAAAAAATAATTGGCGAAAATAGTAAAAAAAATAATAATAATAATTATTTATATATCTCCTATATAATAGGCCAGGTCTGTGACTCTGTGCCTGGCCGTAACGCTGCGCGGAGTCACAGTGACTGGAAGCAGGCCAGGAACAGTCCCCTCCCTCGGTCCGCCCATCCCCGCCCAGTCCCCTCCCCATCTCCGCCCACTCCCCTCTCTCCCTCCTCCCCGTACACTCCCTGCACCCTGGTGACACTGCTGCCGGGGACTGTAAGCGGGACTCTAAGTAACTGCTGCCGCACAGTCCGGAGGAGAATTGTGCCGTGGACGACCACTGACAGCCGCACCCGCCGCCCCTCCCCCTCCCACCGCGGCACCCACAGCATCCACCACATCCACCCCCCACCCGCGGCACACGGCCCGCACCCTCCCACCCGCGGCACCCTCCCACCCCCTCCCCCACCCGCGGCTCCCACAGCACCCACCACATATGCCCCCCACCCGCTGCACATGTCCCTCACCCACCCGCCACACCCCACAGCATCACCACATCCACCCACAGCACACGCCCCTCCCCCACCCGCACCACTTCTACCCCCACCCGTAGCATCTGCACCCCACCCCTCCCCCACCCGCAGCAATCCCCCACCCGCGGAACCCTCCACATCCGTCCCCACCCGTGGTACACCCCCCCCCACACCCGCAGCACTCCGGCCCCCTCCCCCACCCGTAGCACCCACAACCCGCAAAACCCCCCGTCCCAACCACAAAACCGCCGCACCGCCCCTATACCCACCTCTCCCCCACCCACTACACCCCGCACCCTCCATCCCACCTACGGCACCCCCGCACCTCCCCCACCCTCATAACCACCTCTCCCCCCCGCACCCACCAGCCTATCCACGCAATCCACCACATCCGCCCCCTACCCGTGGCACATGCCCCTCACTCACCTGAGCCCCCCCTCACCCACGGCACCCACAGCATCCACCACATCCGCCCCCCACCAGCGGCACACATCCCTCCCCCACCCATAGCACCCACTCCCGCAGCACTCCCGCCCCCTCCCCCACCCGCAGCACCACCACCCCCTCCCCCACCCATGGCACCCACCACATCCGTCCCCCACCCGCGGCAGACGCCCCCTCCCCCACCTGTCGCAACCACAACCTGCAAAAAAAAACCTCCCCCACCCGCGACACCTCTGCACCTTCCCCACCCCCATCTCTCCCCTCCTACACCCACGCACCCTCCACCCCACCCGCCCCTCCCCCACCTGCTGCACCCCCACACCACCCCATACCCACTTCACCCCCCCGCACCCTCCACCCCACCCCCACCGGCGGCATTTGTGGCATCCACCACATCGGTGGCACACGCCAATCCCCCACCCACTGCATTCCCGCCCCCTCCCCCACCCGTAGCACCCACCGCCCCTCCCCCACCCGCAGCACTGCTCCACCCCTCCCCCACCCATGGAACCCACCACATCCATCCCCCACCTGCGGCACACGCCCCCACCCGTAGCACCCACAACCCGCAAAACCCGCCCTCCCTCCCCCACCCGCGGCACCCCTGCACCTCCCCCATACCCACTTCTCCCCCCGCACCCTCCACCCCATCTGCCCCTCCCCCACCCGCGGCATCCATCACATCCGTGGCACATGCCCCTCCCCCGCCCGCTGCACTCCCGCCCCCTCCCCCACCCGTAGCACCCCCACCCCTCCCCCACCCACAGCACCCCACCCGCCCCTCCCCCACCTGCGGCACCCCACTACATCGACCCTCCCCCACGCACAGAATCTCCAGACCCCCTCCTTCATCCACAGCCCCCCGCACATGGCCATCCACCACCAGCAGCATCTACAGACCCCATCTGCACCCCCCACGCCACTGGATTCCAACCAGTTAACATGATGGCAGCTTCCAGACATGATATAGGCAAAAGAATCTGTGTTTTTCCTATAATTCCTCGTGTGTATCTTATTATCCTTAATATACACAGTTATATCTAAGTAATTTATTTCCGTCTGACTCTTTTCAAAAGACAGCTTAATATTCCTATCATTTTCATTAAGATAGTTACAGAACAACTCCAAATTTGTCGAATCCCCCTTCCAGACGAAAAAGATATCGTCGATATAACGTGAACAGGACACCAGGTTTGCTCCAAATGGGTTGTTGTCCCAAACTCTCTCTTCCTCCCAACAACCCATAAAAATGTTGGCATAGCTTGGAGCAAACCTGGTGCCCATGGCCGTCCCCCTCTTCTGTACGAAGAAGTCATCCTTAAATAAGAAATAATTGTGGTGGAGTATAAATCCAATACTCCTCAAAAGAAGTTCTTGTAAACTTACACTATACTCTGTATTTTTTAGATAACCAGAAACCGCCTCTATTCCCTGCGTATGGTCAATAACCGTATACAGGGAGCTGACGTCTGCACTCACCAGCCATAAACCTTCTTCCCATATGATACCCTCCAATACATTTAGAAAAGCTGCTGTATCTTTAATATGTGATTTGTTCTTTAAAACAAGGAGCTGTAAATAATAATCAATAAATAGAGATAAGTTTGCTGTCATGGACTCAATTCCCGAGACTATTGGACATCCCGGGGGATTGGTCAGAGATTTATGAAATTTATATGCCGTAGAGTGCACATGTAATAAATTCTATATAGGGAGAACGACAAGACCCCTGAAAGTGAGAATAGGGGAGCACCTTCGTAACATCAGGAAGGGGCTGGAAACCCACTCCCTTTCCTCACACTTCAAACAGAACCATAATTGTGATATAGGCCACATAAATATTTTTTTGGGATTAAAACAAATTAGGAAAGATAAAAGGCACGGCAATATTATGAGTTCCATTGCTAAAAACGAAATGAAGATGATTTTTCAATATGGAACTCTAATTCCTGGGGGATTGAACAGTGATTTTGAAGTAAAATGGTTTTTGTGATACTCCTGGAATATGTCAAGTACCGACTCAACATCTCCTGTCTATGTATATTTTTATTTCAGCATATAACAATGGACTTTATATAAAGGACTATTTTGGCTACAGAATATACAGAAAAAGAACTGAAGAAGATGGACTAATTGGAAATGGAATATATGGACATTTTAAATAAGGATAAAGAAAGATGTCATATTTTGGAGAACTTCGGCAAAATGGCCGCCTCGCCACATCCGGTGATGTCACTTCCGGGAAAACAAGAGAGATCTAAACAACCAAATCTGTGCTATGTTCAGCAACGGACATAGGAGGTTACGCGACCGGATGTGGAGACGCTTCCGGTTCCGGAGGGCATCCGAGTACGGACGATGTGAGGGAGTTGGTTGGCGGAAGTGGCCGGACTCTTGCGTCTGGACACTTCCGGTAACGGAGGTCTAGCGCGGATGGTTAGCAAAACGGACGGCCCTCTCTTTGGCGGGAATTTTGGAGGAAACATCTATGTGGGGGCAGGAATTGGAATAACCCTGTAACATGTATTAGAATAGGAAATCAGTGTATTAGATATAGGGGAATTAAGAAATGCTGTTTTTTTCATATCTAAGAGGCTATTGGTGGAAAGATAGAAGGAGTGGTATAAATAGTTGTAATCACACAGGAGTCCCTTATACCTTGAAAAAGATCCTCTAGAGGATCGAAACGCGTCAGTGGGACTTCTTCTTTCCATGGTGTACCTGTCCGGAAAACGGTGAGACATTTTTTTCCCTGTTTTGGATCCATATAACATCTAGGGAAATAAGTATCTCCTGACTGGACATAAAGGGTCACCTTTTTATGTAAATTTTTATTGTTTTATGGATTGTCTTGTATGTTTTGGAAACCATTCCAATACTGTGGAATAAAATTTGTTATTTTCATACAATCTGGTGGTGATCGCCCTCCTTTGAAAACGAATTGGAGGTGGAATTAATGAGGAGGACGCCCGAGGTGTATATTATATGCAATCAAAACAAGTGGACCACAGTGAGTCTAATGTAGAGGGGGGAACCCCGATACATCCATCCGTATGGTGATTTTAATTAAAGAAAGACATATGATGAAAGGCCTATAAAAAGCGTTTGATTGTGAGTGTTCTGTGTAAGGGGGCAACCGCAAGAAACAGTCTACACAGGTGGTGGGATTATTCCAGAAACTTGATAAGGAATACTGAGATACTGTAGAAAATCATCAGAAGAGCATACTATTTTTGAGCTTACTAAATCAACACTCGATTGTGAGTGTTCTGTGGAGGGGGGAACCCTGGAAATAGTATATGTGAGAATGGTGGTGGGAGAGTTCCAGGAATCTATCAAGTTTTGTTGAAATATTGTGTAATATTGTTACAGGATTACACTATGTTCTTGTGCTTGTTTTCTTTTTCATGTCACTGTGAAGATAACGAGGAACTCATTTGAAAAAGGGGAGTAGATAACCTTCCTCTTTATACTTAGCGCCGCTTCAGTCTGATCGAATTTTTGTTGTCCATTTTGTGTTGAGTGAGTGGTGTATCACTTAGATCAGTAGTGTGGCTGCTTCGTATTGCGCACAGTAAGAAACTCCAATTTTTTAGTGCAAGTACGATTGGGAATAGTAACCTGTACCAAGCGAATCGGTAGCGGAGCCTGAAGCGAGGGGACATGGTACACTGATTGGGGTTCCCGGCCACTTTACAAAGAAATCGACACCAAAAAAACAGGAAAAAAAATGCATGGCAACCTTTTTCCATTTCAGCCATTTTCATGTCGACCTGCCGACCAGAGGCGTAACTAGGGTTTTTGGAGCCCACGCCAAGATCAATAATGCCCCCTCCCAAAAAAAAACAACAACAAAAACTACAAAAGGAAAGTACAGTATGTGCGCATGCCACCGGTGTGACTGTATATAAAGCTGTCAGGGCGTGTATGTATAGATGCAGGTGCAGTGGTCGAAGTGAAATTTTTGAAGGGTGGTATGAAAAAGTGAAGGTTGCAATTATGCGTGCGCCAAAGTGCGTGGCCACAAAAAGGGGGCGTGTCCTTCAGTGTAGTAGGACCCCTTATACTATCTAGTACTGGTACCCCTTTCACTTTATAGCACATGGTAAGAGCCGAAATTCATATTATAGCACATGGTAAGAGCCGAAATTCACATTATAGCACACGGTATGAGCAGAAATTCACATTATGGCACATTGTATGAGCCGAAATTCACATTATAGCACACAGTATGAGCCGATATTCACATTATAGCACACGGTATGAGCCAAAATTCACATTATAGCACACGTTATGAGCAGAAATTCACATTATAGCACACGGTATGAGCCGAAATTCACATTATGGCACACGGTATGAGCCAAAATTCACATTATAGCACACGGTATGAGCCAAAAATCACATTATAGCACAGTATGAGCCGAAATTCACATTATAGCACACGGTATGAGCCAAAATTCACATTATAGCACACGGTATGAGCCGATATTCACTTATAACACACTGAATGAGCCGAATTCATATTATAGCACACGCCATGAGCCAAAATTCACATTATGGCACACGGTATGAGCCAAAATTCACATTATAGCACACGTACGAGCCAAAATTCACATTATAGCACACGCTATGAGTCGAAATTCACATAATAGCACACTGAATGAGACGAAATTCACATTATAGCACACGGTATGGGCCAAACATCACATTATAGCACACTGTATGAGCCAAAATTCACATTACAGAGTGAGGGGATCCTACCCCCTTAATTAACTATTCCTGCGGGGCACTGTGGTGAGGGGAGCCTACCCCCTTAATTGACTAATTGCAGAGTTTAGCAGCTGAAGGGTTGCAGAGGTTTCTCACCCCAAGCTGCGGCGCTTCTGCCACCTCCGACACTCCACGTCTTCGGCGCCACCCGGGATGCAGAGCACCGCACCAGGGATGCGCCCTTTTCAGTGTGGTCTGATGCGCTCCGAAGGGGGATCTTCTCTTCTGCTACAGGATCCCGATCTGCGCCGTCCTCCCCGCTGTTCCACGCTGTCTTAATTAAGCCAGCCGGGGTCTTCTGCGGGTCCTTGCTCCGGTAAGCGGGTGTCCCCCGCGATGCCGATGCTCCCGTCACTGGTCAGTCTCCTCCCTTGCTGCTGGGTCCTGGTCTGCTAAAGGTTGAATGTCCTTCCCTGGTCCTGTGGCTCGCTGGACTCCTCTTCTGCGGTGTCTTCTCCACTCAGCGCGGATGGCTCTGGTCGCTCCGGTGACAGGCACAGGCGTGGGCAGCTCCTCCCTGGCGTTGGACCTCTCCTGGTCCTGCGGCCCGCTCCCTCGCGTCTCTTCAGCAGGTGCGCAGGTCTCCGCTCCTCCTCCGGTTAGTACTCCAGGGCTCCTTCCTACATGCTGCTTCTGTCTGTTAATTAAAATATATATATATATATATACTTCCGGGTCTGTGGAGAAGTGCCGCCACTTCGACCACTATATATATATATATATATATATATATATGGACAAAATACGGACCGGCACTCCTCCTTGAATGATCAGGTGCTCTGGTGCCTCCAGGAAACATGTGATGTACAAACGAGCAAGAAGGACTGCGGCACTCAGAGACTTAATGCAAAATTCTTAGTGTATTAAAACTAGTGATGAGCGGGTTCGGTTCCTCGGAATCCGAACCCCCCCGAACTTCAGCCTTTTTACACGGATCCGAGGCAGACTCGGATCTTCCCGCCTTGCTCGGCTAACCCGAGCGTGCCCGAACGTCATCATCCCGCTGTCGGATTCTCGCGAGGCTCGTATTCTATCGCGAGACTCGGATTCTATATAAGCAGCCGCGCGTCGCCGCCATTTTCACACGTGCATTGAGATTCATAGGGAGAGGACGTGGCTGGCGTCCTCTCCATTTAGATTAGAAGAGAGAGAGTGAGAGTGAGACACTTGATTTACTGGAGCTTAGGAGTACTCAGAGAGTGCAGAGTTTACTAGTGACTGACCAGTGACCACCAGTGCAGTTTTTTTATTATATTATTATTTAATATAATCCGTTCTCTGCCTGAAAAAAAACGATACACAGTGACACAGTAACAGTATACCATATCTGTGCTCAGCCTCGGTGTGCTGCATCATCTATGTATATCTGACTGTGCTGAGTGCTCAGTGCTCCAGTCTATATTAGCAGCAGACGCAGTACGGTAGTCCACGGCTGTAGCTACCTCTGTGTCGGCAGTCGCTCGTCCATCCATAATTGTATACCACCTACCTGTGGTGTTTTTTTTTTTTCTATCTTCTTGATACTACTAGTAGCTTACTTTAGGAGTCTGCAGTGCTGCTGACAGTGTCCAGCAGGTCCGTCATTATATAATATATACCTGTCCGGCTGCAGTAGTGATATATATATATTTTTTATATCATCATCCAGTCTATATTAGCAGCAGACGCAGTACGGTAGTCCACGGCTGTAGCTACCTCTGTGTCGGCAGTCGCTCGTCCATCCATAATTGTATACCACCTACCTGTGGTGTTTTTTTTTTTTTCTATCTTCTTGATACTACTAATAGCTTACTTTAGGAGTCTGCAGTGCTGCTGACAGTGTCCAGCAGGTCCGTCATTATATAATATATACCTGTCCGGCTGCAGTAGTGATATATATATATTTTTTATATCATTATCATCCAGTCTATATTAGCAGCAGACGCAGTACGGTAGTCCACGGCTGTAGCTACCTCTGTGTCGGCAGTCGCTCGTCCATCCATAATTGTATACCACCTACCTGTGGTGTTTTTTTTTTCTATCTTCTTGATACTACTAGTAGCTTACTTTAGGAGTCTGCAGTGCTGCTGACAGTGTCCAGCAGGTCCGTCATTATATAATATATACCTGTCCGGCTGCAGTAGTGATATATATATATATTTTTTATATCATTATCATCCAGTCTATATTAGCAGCAGACGCAGTACGGTAGTCCACGGCTGTAGCTACCTCTGTGTCGGCAGTCGCTCGTCCATCCATAATTGTATACCACCTACCTGTGGTGCTTTTTTTTTTTCTATCTTCTTGATACTACTAGTAGCTTACTTTAGGAGTCTGCAGTGCTGCTGACAGTGTCCAGCAGGTCCGTCATTATATAATATATACCTGTCCAGCTGCAGTAGTGATATATATATATATATTTTATATCATCCAGTCTATATTAGCAGCAGACGCAGTACGGTAGTCCACGGCTGTAGCTACCTCTGTGTCGGCAGTCGCTCGTCCATCCATAATTGTATACCACCTACCTGTGGTGTTTTTTTTTTTTTTCTATCTTCTTGATACTACTAGTAGCTTACTTTAGAAGTCTGCAGTGCTGCTGACAGTGTCCAGCAGGTCCGTCATTATATAATATATACCTGTCCGGCTGCAGTAGTGATATATATATATATTTTTTATATCATTATCATCCAGTCTATATTAGCAGCAGACGCAGTACGGTAGTCCACGGCTGTAGCTACCTCTGTGTCGGCAGTCGCTCGTCCATCCATAATTGTATACCACCTACCTGTGGTGCTTTTTTTTTTCTATCTTCTTGATACTACTAGTAGCTTACTTTAGGAGTCTGCAGTGCTGCTGACAGTGTCCAGCAGGTCCGTCATTATATAATATATACCTGTCCAGCTGCAGTAGTGATATATATATATATATTTTATATCATCCAGTCTATATTAGCAGCAGACGCAGTACGGTAGTCCACGGCTGTAGCTACCTCTGTGTCGGCAGTCGCTCGTCCATCCATAATTGTATACCACCTACCTGTGGTGTTTTTTTTTTTTTTCTATCTTCTTGATACTACTAGTAGCTTACTTTAGAAGTCTGCAGTGCTGCTGACAGTGTCCAGCAGGTCCGTCATTATATAATATATACCTGTCCGGCTGCAGTAGTGATATATATATATATATATTTTTTATATCATTATCATCCAGTCTATATTAGCAGCAGACGCAGTACGGTAGTCCACGGCTGTAGCTACCTCTGTGTCGGCAGTCGCTCGTCCATCCATAATTGTATACCACCTACCTGTGGTGTTTTTTTTTTCTTCTATCTTCTTGATACTACTAGTAGCTTACTTTAGAAGTCTGCAGTGCTGCTGACAGTGTCCAGCAGGTCCGTCATTATATAATATATACCTGTCCGGCTGCAGTAGTGATATATATATTTTTTTTTTATATCATTATCATCCAGTCTATATTAGCAGCAGACGCAGTACGGTAGTCCACGGCTGTTGCTACCTCTGTGTCGGCAGTCGCTCGTCCATCCATAAGTATACTAGTATCCATCCATCTCCATTGTTTACCTGAGGTGCCTTTTAGTTGTGCCTATTAAAATATGGAGAACAAAAATGTTGAGGTTCCAAAAATAGGGAAAGATCAAGATCGACTTCCACCTCGTGCTGAAGCTGCTGCCACTAGTCATGGCCGAGACGATGAAATGCCAGCAACGTCGTCTGCCAAGGCCGATGCCCAATGTCATAGTACAGAGCATGTCAAATCCAAAACACCAAATATCAGTAAAAAAAGGACTCAAAAATCTAAAATAAAATTGTCAGAGGAGAAGCGTAAACTTGTCAATATGCCATTTACCACACGGAGTGGCAAGGAACGGCTGAGGCCCTGGCCTATGTTCATGGCTATTGGTTCAGCTTCACATGAGGATGGAAGCACTCAGCCTCTCGCTAGAAAAATGAAAAGACTCAAGCTGGCAAAAGCACAGCAAAGAACTGTGCGTTCTTCGAAATCACAAATCCACAAGGAGAGTCCAATTGTGTCGTTTGCGATGCCTGACCTTCCCAACACTGGACGTGAAGAGCATGCGCCTTCCACCATTTGCACGCCCCCTGCAAGTGCTGGAAGGAGCACCCGCAGTCCAGTTCCTGATAGTCAGATTGAAGATGTCAGTGTTGAAGTACACCAGGATGAGGAGGATATGGGTGTTGCTGGCGCTGGGGAGGAAATTGACCAGGAGGATTCTGATGGTGAGGTGGTTTGTTTAAGTCAGGCACCCGGGGAGACACCTGTTGTCCGTGGGAGGAATAGGGCCATTGACATGCCTGGTGAAAATACCAAAAAAAATCAGCTCTTCGGTGTGGAAGTATTTCAACAGAAATGCGGACAACATTTGTCAAGCCGTGTGTTGCCTTTGTCAAGCTGTAATAAGTAGGGGTAAGGACGTTAACCACCTCGGAACATCCTCCCTTATACGTCACCTGCAGCGCATTCATCATAAGTCAGTGACAAGTTCAAAAACTTTGGGCGACAGCGGAAGCAGTCCACTGACCAGTAAATCCCTTCCTCTTGTAACCAAGCTCACGCAAACCACCCCACCAACTCCCTCAGTGTCAATTTCCTCCTTCCCCAGGAATGCCAATAGTCCTGCAGGCCATGTCACTGGCAATTCTGACGAGTCCTCTCCTGCCTGGGATTCCTCCGATGCATCCTTGCGTGTAACGCCTACTGCTGCTGGCGCTGCTGTTGTTGCTGCTGGGAGTCGATGGTCATCCCAGAGGGGAAGTCGTAAGACCACTTTTACTACTTCCACCAAGCAATTGACTGTCCAACAGTCCTTTGCGAGGAAGATGAAATATCACAGCAGTCATCCTGCTGCAAAGCGGATAACTGAGGCCTTGGCATCCTGGGCGGTGAGATTCCGGTATCCATCATTACTGCAGAGGCAACTAGAGACTTGTTGGAGGTACTGTGTCCCCGGTACCAAATACCATCTAGGTTCCATTTCTCTAGGCAGGCGATACCGAAAATGTACACAGACCTCAGAAAAAGACTCACCAGTGTCCTAAAAAATGCAGTTGTACCCAATGTCCACTTAACCACGGACATGTGGAAAAGTGGAGCAGGGCAGGCTCAGGACTATATGACTGTGACAGCCCACTGGGTAGATGTATGGACTCCCGCCGCAAGAACAGCAGCGGTGGCACCAGTAGCAACATCTCGCAAACGCCAACTCTTTCCTAGGCAGGCTACGCTTTGTATCACCGCTTTCCAGAATACGCACACAGCTAAAAACCTCTTACGGCAACTGAGGAAGATCATCGCAGAATGGCTTACCCCAATTGGACTCTCCTGTGGATTTGTGGCATCGGACAACGCCAGCAATATTGTGTGTGCATTAAATATGGGCAAATTCCAGCACGTCCCATGTTTTGCACATACCTTGAATTTGGTGGTGCAGAATTATTTAAAAAACGAGAGGGGCGTGCAAGAGATGCTGTCGGTGGCCAGAAGAATTGCGGGACACTTTCGGCGTACAGGCACCACGTACAGAAGACTGGAGCACCACCAAAAACGCCTGAACCTGCCCTGCCATCATCTGAAGCAAGAAGTGGTAACGAGGTGGAATTTAACCCTCTATATGCTTCAGAGGTTGGAGGAGCAGCAAAAGGCCATTCAAGCCTATACAACTGAGCACGATATAGGAGGTGGAATGCACCTGTCTCAAGCGCAGTGGAGAATGATTTCAACGTTGTGCAAGGTTCTGCAACCTTTTGAACTTGCCACACGTGAAGTCAGTTCAGACACTGCCAGCCTGAGTCAGGTCATTCCCCTCATCAGGCTTTTGCAGAAGAAGCTGGAGACATTGAAGGAGGAGCTAACACAGAGCGATTCCGCTAGGCATGTGGGACTTGTGGATGGAGCCCTTAATTCGCTTAACAAGGATTCACGGGTGGTCAATCTGTTGAAATCAGAGCACTACATTTTGGCCACCGTGCTCGATCCTAGATTTAAAACCTACCTTGGATCTCTCTTTCCGGCAGACACAAGTCTGCTGGGGTTCAAAGAAATGCTGGTGACAAAATTGTCAAGTCAAGCGGAACGCGACCTGTCAACATCTCCTCCTTCACATTCTCCCGCAACTGTGGGTGCGAGGAAAAGGCTCAGAATTCCGAGCCCACCCGCTGGCGGTGATGCAGGGCAGTCTGGAGTGACTGCTGATGCTGACATCTGGTCCGGACTGAAGGACCTGACAACGATTACGGACATGTCGTCTACTGTCACTGCATATGATTCTCTCCCCATTGAAAGAATGGTGGAGGATTATATGAGTGACCGCATCCAAGTAGGCACGTCAGACAGTCCGTACTTATACTGGCAGGAAAAAGAGGCAATTTGGAGGCCTTTGCACAAACTGGCTTTATTCTACCTAAGTTGCCCTCCCACAAGTGTGTACTCCGAAAGAGTGTTTAGTGCCGCCGCTCACCTTGTCAGCAATCGGCGTACGAGGTTACATCCAGAAAATGTGGAGAAGATGATGTTCATTAAAATGAATTATAATCAATTCCTCCGTGGAGACATTGACCAGCAGCAATTGCCTCCACAAAGTACACAGGGAGCTGAGATGGTGGATTCCAGTGGGGACGAATTGATAATCTGTGAGGAGGGGGATGTACACGGTGATATATCGGAGGATGATGATGAGGTGGACATCTTGCCTCTGTAGAGCCAGTTTGTGCAAGGAGAGATTAATTGCTTCTTTTTTGGTGGGGGTCCAAACCAACCCGTCATTTCAGTCACAGTCGTGTGGCAGACCCTGTCACTGAAATGATGGGTTGGTTAAAGTGTGCATGTCCTGTTTATACAACATAAGGGTGGGTGGGAGGGCCCAAGGACAATTCCATCTTGCACCTCTTTTTTCTTTCATTTTTCTTTGCGTCATGTGCTGTTTGGGGGGTGTTTTTTGGAAGGGCCATCCTGCATGACACTGCAGTGCCACTCCTAGATGGGCCAGGTGTTTGTGTCGGCCACTAGGGTCGCTTAGCTTACTCACACAGCTACCTCATTGCGCCTCTTTTTTTCTTTACGTCATGTGCTGTTTGGGGAGTGTTTTTTGGAAGGGCCATCCTGCGTGACACTGCAGTGCCACTCCTAGATGGGCCAGGTGTTTGTGTCGGCCACTAGGGTCGCTTAGCTTACTCACACAGCTACCTCATTGCGCCTCTTTTTTTATTTGCGTCATGTGCTGTTTGGGGAGTGTTTTTTGGAAGGGCCATCCTGCGTGACACTGCAGTGCCACTCCTAGATGGGCCAGGTGTTTGTGTCGGCCACTAGGGTCGCTTAGCTTACTCACACAGCTACCTCATTGCGCCTCTTTTTTTCTTTGCGTCATGTGCTGTTTGGGGAGTGTTTTTTGGAAGGGCCATCCTGCGTGACACTGCAGTGCCACTCCTAGATGGGCCAGGTGTTTGTGTCGGCCACTTGGGTCGCTTAGCTTAGCCATCCAGCGACCTCGGTGCAAATTTTAGGACTAAAAATAATATTGTGAGGTGTGAGGTGTTCAGAATAGACTGAAAATGAGTGGAAATTATGGTTATTGAGGTTAATAATACTTTGGGATCAAAATGAACCCCAAATTCTATGATTTAAGCTGTTTTTTAGGGTTTTTTGAAAAAAACACCTGAATCCAAAACACACCCGAATCCGACAAAAAAAATTCGGTGAGGTTTTGCCAAAACGCGTTCGAACCCAAAACACGGCCGCGGAACCGAACCCAAAACCAAAACACAAAACCCGAAAAATTTCCGGTGCTCATCACTAATTAAAACAAATATCTGAAATCCAACGTTTCGGGGTTGGCACACCCCTTTGTCAAGGAGAAACAGCAATTTCAGATGTTTGTTTTAATACACTAAGAATTTTGCATTAAGTCTCTGAGTGCCGCAGTCCTTCTTGCTCGTTTGTATATATATATATATATACACACACACACACAGCCATAGAACACATACACTTACTTATACACACACATACATGGAACACATACATAGGAGATACACAATTATACACAAACACACTGAACACATACACACATAAATATACACACAGATAGAAAATATACACACACATAGAAGACATACACACAAACATTATGTACACAAACACACACTTACACTGTCAGTATCACCACCACTGTGTCCTCTTCCAGCGGTCCTAGGGGTTCCAGTCCTGAACTGCGGCAGTGTAGGGCAGGCGGGAAGGAATGGAGGGAGGATGCGCGGTG
This sequence comes from Pseudophryne corroboree, assembly GCF_028390025.1. NCBI lineage: Eukaryota > Metazoa > Chordata > Amphibia > Anura > Myobatrachidae > Pseudophryne > Pseudophryne corroboree. Next base: position 463,346,814 of record NC_086451.1, on the reverse strand, counting down.
TGACGTGCTGACGTCATGCCATGAGGAAATGACGGTGGGTGGGCTGGGCTGTACGGCCAGCCACTCACAATGGACTCTGACTGGCAGCGGCGCAGTGGGCAGCGATGCAGGACACAGGAGGCGATCCGATTATCGCTATCAGTGTGCTGCTGTAGTAGCTGATCACAGGGGTGACGTGCGGTTGGGGAGGGGTGCCGGACCATTATGGGCAGAGCAATAGTAGCGGGGACGAGTGGGCATGATGCCCTGGATGCCTGGCGGCACCCCCTCTGCTGGACCTGCCAAGGCACCCAGGGCACGTGCCCTGCTCGATCCCCCTTAGTTACGCCTCTGCTACCGATCATTTTGACCTTTTCCATGTGTTGACCTCCTGCATGTCAACCAATAGTGGTCGACCTAATGAGTGTCGACCTAAATAGGATGGACCCATCAAACCCATTCCTTACAACTATAGGCCATGTAGAAAGAGAAGAGAGGAGGACTCTGTAGATTCAGATTTTTTGAATCTTGTTTTTTTTGCGACAGGCTTCCACTATGGATGTGTATTAACGACTATTATTGAAGGCTAAGTTTTATTTTTAGTTGGGTAGCGTGAACGCCCCAACTGAGAGAGTATTTTTCTCTTCTCTTTCTACATACTATTAGAGATGAGCGGGTTCGGTTCCTCGGAATCCGAACCCGCCCGAACTTCATGTTTTTTTTCACGGGTCCGAGCGACTCGGATCTTCCCGCCTTGCTCGGTTAACCCGAGCGCGCCCGAACGTCATCATGACGCTGTCGGATTCTCGCGAGGCTCGGATTCTATCGCGAGACTCGGATTCTATATAAGGAGCCGCGCGTCGCCGCCATTTTCACTCGTGCATTGAGATTGATAGGGAGAGGACGTGTCTGGCGTCCTCTCCATTAGAATAGAGATAGATTAGATAGAGAGAGAGAGATTGTGCAGAGTCGCAGACAGAGTTAGTTTACCACAGTCAGTGACCAGTGCAGTTGCTAGTTAACTTTTATTTAATATAATATATCCGTTCACTTCTCTCTGCTATATCCGTTCTCTGCCTGAAAAAAAAAACGATACACAGCACAGTCAGTCACACAGTGTGACTCAGTCTGTGTGCACTCAGCTCAGCCCAGTGTGCTGCACAGTCATCAATGTATAAATTAAAAGCTTATAATTAATTGTGGGGGAGACTGGGGAGCACTGCAGGTTGTTAGCAGGAGCCAGGAGTACAATTATATTAATTAACAGTGCACACTTTTGCTGCAGGAGTGGTGACCAGTGCCTGACCACCAGTATAGTATTGTTGTATACTACTAATATCTCTTTAAATATCAACCAGTCTATATTAGCAGCAGACACAGTACAGTGCGGTAGTTCACGGCTGTGGCTACCTCTGTGTCGGCACACGGCAGGCAGTCCGTCCGACCAGAATTGTATTATTTATTATTATATACCTACCACCTAACCGTGGTTTTTTTTTCATTCTTTATACCGTCATAGTGTCATCCTAATTGTTACGAGTATACTACTATCTCTTTATCAACCAGTGTACAGTGCGGTAGTTCACGGCTGTGGCTACCTCTGTGTCGGCACACGGCAGGCAGTCCGTCCGACCAGAATTGTATTATTTATTATTATATACCTACCACCTAACCGTGGTTTTTTTTTTCATTCTTTATACCGTCATAGTGTCATCCTAATTGTTACGAGTATACTACTATCTCTTTATCAACCAGTGTACAGTGCGGTAGTTCACGGCTGTGGCTACCTCTGTGTCGGCACACGGCAGGCAGTCCGTCCGACCAGAATTGTATTATTTATTATTATATACCTACCACCTAACCGTGGTTTTTTTTTTCATTCTTTATACCGTCATAGTGTCATCCTAATTGTTACGAGTATACTACTATCTCTTTATCAACCAGTGTACAGTGCGGTAGTTCACGGCTGTGGCTACCTCTGTGTCGGCACACGGCAGGCAGTCCGTCCGACCAGAATTGTATTATTTATTATTATATACCTACCACCTAACCGTGGTTTTTTTTTCATTCTTTATACCGTCATAGTGTCATCCTAATTGTTACGAGTATACTACTATCTCTTTATCAACCAGTGTACAGTGCGGTAGTTCACGGCTGTGGCTACCTCTGTGTCGGCACACGGCAGGCAGTCCGTCCGACCAGAATTGTATTATTTATTATTATATACCTACCACCTAACCGTGGTTTTTTTTTCATTCTTTATACCGTCATAGTGTCATCCTAATTGTTACGAGTATACTACTATCTCTTTATCAACCAGTGTACAGTGCGGTAGTTCACGGCTGTGGCTACCTCTGTGTCGGCACACGGCAGGCAGTCCGTCCGACCAGAATTGTATTATTTATTATTATATACCTACCACCTAACCGTGGTTTTTTTTTTCATTCTTTATACCGTCATAGTGTCATCCTAATTGTTACGAGTATACTACTATCTCTTTATCAACCAGTGTACAGTGCGGTAGTTCACGGCTGTGGCTACCTCTGTGTCGGCACACGGCAGGCAGTCCGTCCGACCAGAATTGTATTATTTATTATTATATACCTACCACCTAACCGTGGTTTTTTTTTTCATTCTTTATACCGTCATAGTGTCATCCTAATTGTTACGAGTATACTACTATCTCTTTATCAACCAGTGTACAGTGCGGTAGTTCACGGCTGTGGCTACCTCTGTGTCGGCACACGGCAGGCAGTCCGTCCGACCAGAATTGTATTATTTATTATTATATACCTACCACCTAACCGTGGTTTTTTTTTTCATTCTTTATACCGTCATAGTGTCATCCTAATTGTTACGAGTATACTACTATCTCTTTATCAACCAGTGTACAGTGCGGTAGTTCACGGCTGTGGCTACCTCTGTGTCGGCACACGGCAGGCAGTCCGTCCGACCAGAATTGTATTATTTATTATTATATACCTACCACCTAACCGTGGTTTTTTTTTCATTCTTTATACCGTCATAGTGTCATCCTAATTGTTACGAGTATACTACTATCTCTTTATCAACCAGTGTACAGTGCGGTAGTTCACGGCTGTGGCTACCTCTGTGTCGGCAGTCGGCAGGCAGTCCGTCCATCCATAATTGTATTATTATTATAATATATACCACCTAACCGTGGTTTTTTTTTCATTCTTTATACCGTCGTCATAGTGTCATACTAGTTGTTACGAGTATACTACTATCTCTTTATCAACCAGTGTACAGTGCGGTAGTTCACGGCTGTGGCTACCTCTGTGTCGGCAGTCGGCAGGCAGTCCGTCCATCCATAATTGTATTATTATTATAATATATACCACCTAACCGTGGTTTTTTTTCCATTCTTTATACCGTCGTCATAGTGTCATACTAGTTGTTACGAGTATACTACTATCTCTTTATCAACCAGTGTACAGTGCGGTAGTTCACGGCTGTGGCTACCTCTGTGTCGGCAGTCGGCAGGCAGTCCGTCCATCCATAATTGTATTATTATTATAATATATACCACCTAACCGTGGTTTTTTTATACCACCTAACCGTGGCAGTCCGTCCATAATTGTATACTAGTATCCAATCCATCCATCTCCATTGTTTACCTGAGGTGCCTTTTAGTTCTGCCTATAAAATATGGAGAACAAAAAAGTTGAGGTTCCAAAATTAGGGAAAGATCAAGATCCACTTCCACCTCGTGCTGAAGCTGCTGCCACTAGTCATGGCCGAGACGATGAAATGCCAGCAACGTCGTCTGCCAAGGCCGATGCCCAATGTCATAGTACAGAGCATGTCAAATCCAAAACACCAAATATCAGAAAAAAAAGGACTCCAAAACCTAAAATAAAATTGTCGGAGGAGAAGCGTAAACTTGCCAATATGCCATTTACCACACGGAGTGGCAAGGAACGGCTGAGGCCCTGGCCTATGTTCATGGCTAGTGGTTCAGCTTCACATGAGGATGGAAGCACTCAGCCTCTCGCTAGAAAACTGAAAAGACTCAAGCTGGCAAAAGCACCGCAAAGAACTGTGCGTTCTTTGAAATCCCAAATCCACAAGGAGAGTCCAATTGTGTCGTTTGCGATGCCTGACCTTCCCAACACTGGACGTGAAGAGCATGCGCCTTCCACTATTTGCATGCCCCCTGCAAGTGCTGGAAGGAGCACCCGCAGTCCAGTTCCTGATAGTCAGATTGAAGATGTCAGTGTTGAAGTACACCAGGATGAGGAGGATATGGGTGTTGCTGGCGCTGGGGAGGAAATTGACCAGGAGGATTCTGATGGTGAGGTGGTTTGTTTAAGTCAGGCACCCGGGGAGACACCTGTTGTCCGTGGGAGGAATATGGCCGTTGACATGCCAGGTGAAAATACCAAAAAAATCAGCTCTTCGGTGTGGAGGTATTTCACCAGAAATGCGGACAACAGGTGTCAAGCCGTGTGTTCCCTTTGTCAAGCTGTAATAAGTAGGGGTAAGGACGTTAACCACCTCGGAACATCCTCCCTTATACGTCACCTGCAGCGCATTCATAATAAGTCAGTGACAAGTTCAAAAACTTTGGGTGACAGCGGAAGCAGTCCACTGACCAGTAAATCCCTTCCTCTTGTAACCAAGCTCACGCAAACCACCCCACCAACTCCCTCAGTGTCAATTTCCTCCTTCCCCAGGAATGCCAATAGTCCTGCAGGCCATGTCACTGGCAAGTCTGACGAGTCCTTTCCTGCCTGGGATTCCTCCGATGCATCCTTGCGTGTAACGCCTACTGCTGCTGGCGCTGCTGTTGTTGCCGCTGGGAGTCGATGGTCATCCCAGAGGGGAAGTCGTAAGCCCACTTGTACTACTTCCAGTAAGCAATTGACTGTTCAACAGTCCTTTGCGAGGAAGATGAAATATCACAGCAGTCATCCTACTGCAAAGCGGATAACTGAGTCCTTGACAACTATGTTGGTGTTAGACGTGCGTCCGGTATCCGCCGTTAGTTCACAGGGAACTAGACAATTTATTGAGGCAGTGTGCCCCCGTTACCAAATACCATCTAGGTTCCACTTCTCTAGGCAGGCGATACCGAGAATGTACACGGACGTCAGAAAAAGACTCACCAGTGTCCTAAAAAATGCAGTTGTACCCAATGTCCACTTAACCACGGACATGTGGACAAGTGGAGCAGGGCAGGGTCAGGACTATATGACTGTGACAGCCCACTGGGTAGATGTATGGACTCCCGCCGCAAGAACAGCAGCGGCGGCACCAGTAGCAGCATCTCGCAAACGCCAACTCTTTCCTAGGCAGGCTACGCTTTGTATCACCGCTTTCCAGAATACGCACACAGCTGAAAACCTCTTACGGCAACTGAGGAAGATCATCGCGGAATGGCTTACCCCAATTGGACTCTCCTGTGGATTTGTGGCATCGGACAACGCCAGCAATATTGTGTGTGCATTAAATATGGGCAAATTCCAGCACGTCCCATGTTTTGCACATACCTTGAATTTGGTGGTGCAGAATTTTTTAAAAAACGACAGGGGCGTGCAAGAGATGCTGTCGGTGGCCAGAAAAATTGCGGGACACTTTCGGCGTACAGGCACCACGTACAGAAGACTGGAGCACCACCAAAAACTACTGAACCTGCCCTGCCATCATCTGAAGCAAGAAGTGGTAACGAGGTGGAATTCAACCCTCTATATGCTTCAGAGGTTGGAGGAGCAGCAAAAGGCCATTCAAGCCTATACAATTGAGCACGATATAGGAGATGGAATGCACCTGTCTCAAGTGCAGTGGAGAATGATTTCAACGTTGTGCAAGGTTCTGATGCCCTTTGAACTTGCCACACGTGAAGTCAGTTCAGACACTGCCAGCCTGAGTCAGGTCATTCCCCTCATCGGGCTTTTGCAGAAGAAGCTGGAGGCATTGAAGAAGGAGCTAACACGGAGCGATTCCGCTAGGCATGTGGGACTTGTGGATGCAGCCCTTAATTCGCTTAACAAGGATTCACGGGTGGTCAATCTGTTGAAATCAGAGCACTACATTTTGGCCACCGTGCTCGATCCTAGATTTAAAGCCTACCTTGGATCTCTCTTTCCGGCAGACACAGGTCTGCTGGGGTTGAAAGACCTGCTGGTGACAAAATTGTCAAGTCAAGCGGAACGCGACCTGTCAACATCTCCTCCTTCACATTCTCCCGCAACTGGGGGTGCGAGGAAAAGGCTCAGAATTCCGAGCCCACCCGCTGGCGGTGATGCAGGGCAGTCTGGAGCGACTGCTGATGCTGACATCTGGTCCGGACTGAAGGACCTGACAACGATTACGGACATGTCGTCTACTGTCACTGCATATGATTCTCTCAACATTGATAGAATGGTGGAGGATTATATGAGTGACCGCATCCAAGTAGGCACGTCACACAGTCCGTACTTATACTGGCAGGAAAAAGAGGCAATTTGGAGGCCCTTGCACAAACTGGCTTTATTCTACCTAAGTTGCCCTCCCACAAGTGTGTACTCCGAAAGAGTGTTTAGTGCCGCCGCTCACCTTGTCAGCAATCGGCGTACGAGGTTACATCCAGAAAATGTGGAGAAGATGATGTTCATTAAAATGAATTATAATCAATTCCTCCGCGGAGACATTGACCAGCAGCAATTGCCTCCACAAAGTACACAGGGAGCTGAGATGGTGGATTCCAGTGGGGACGAATTGATAATCTGTGAGGAGGGGGATGTACACGGTGATATATCGGAGGGTGAAGATGAGGTGGACATCTTGCCTCTGTAGAGCCAGTTTGTGCAAGGAGAGATTAATTGCTTCTTTTTTGGGGGGGGTCCAAACCAACCCGTCATATCAGTCACAGTCGTGTGGCAGACCCTGTCACTGAAATGATGGGTTGGTTAAAGTGTGCATGTCCTGTTTTGTTTATACAACATAAGGGTGGGTGGGAGGGCCCAAGGATAATTCCATCTTGCACCTCTTTTTTCTTTTCTTTTTCTTTGCATCATGTGCTGATTGGGGAGGGTTTTTTGGAAGGGACATCCTGCGTGACACTGCAGTGCCACTCCTAGATGGGCCCGGTGTTTGTGTCGGCCACTAGGGTCGCTAATCTTACTCACACAGTCAGCTACCTCATTGCGCCTCTTTTTTTCTTTGCGTCATGTGCTGTTTGGGGAGGGTTTTTTGGAAGGGACATCCTGCGTGACACTGCAGTGCCACTCCTAGATGGGCCCGGTGTTTGTGTCGGCCACTAGGGTCGCTAATCTTACTCACACAGTCAGCTACCTCATTGCGCCTCTTTTTTTCTTTGCGTCATGTGCTGTTTGGGGAGGGTTTTTTGGAAGGGACATCCTGCGTGACACTGCAGTGCCACTCCTAGATGTGCCCGGTGTTTGTGTCGGCCACTAGGGTCGCTAATCTTACTCACACAGTCAGCTACCTCATTGCGCCTCTTTTTTTCTTTGCGTCATGTGCTGTTTGGGGAGGGTTTTTTGGAAGGGCCATCCTGCGTGACACTGCAGTGCCACTCCTAGATGGGCCCGGTGTTTGTGTCGGCCACTAGGGTCGCTTATCTTACTCACACAGCGACCTCGGTGCAAATTTTAGGACTAAAAATAATATTGTGAGGTGTGATGTGTTCAGAATAGGCTGAAAATGAGTGTAAATTATGTTTTTTGAGGTTAATAATACTTTGGGATCAAAATTACCCCCAAATTCTATGATTTAAGCTGTTTTTTAGGGTTTTTTGAAAAAAACACCCGAATCCAAAACACACCCGAATCCGACAAAAAAAATTCGGTGAGGTTTTGCCAAAACGCGGTCGAACCCAAAACACGGCCGCGGAACCGAACCCAAAACCAAAACACAAAACCCGAAAAATTTCCGGCGCTCATCTCTACATACTATTTTACTTTCCTGGGTGCATCTCCAATACTGAATTGTCTTACCTGCATTGAGTGTTAGTACATACTTGCCTACTTTTAAAAACTAGAATCAGGGAGATTACAGTAGGACGTGCGCGCAAAGCACGGCGTGGCGCCGAGGTGGCATATCATCAGCTGCTAAAAGGATGTGTCTAGTTCCACAAATGGGCGTGTCTATGCTTAAATGCTTGTTGTTGCAAGATATTTCAATATAACATTAGTAACAATATTTTGGGAAGTTTTGCAAGTATTGATACTAACACTGCTGTCCGCAATATGGAATTTCTTGTTTGCAGTATATATTCGCTGAGATATTTCTTTTCTTTTCACTAAGCACAATGGGGGTGATTCCGAGTTGTTCGCTCGTTGCCGATTTTCACAACGGAGCGATTAATGCGAAAATGCGCATGCGCATGGTACGCAGTGCGCATGCGCTAAGTATTTTAGCTCAATACTTAGTAGATTTACTCACTGCAGAACGAAGCTTTTTCATCGCTCTGCTGATCGTAGTGTGATTGACAGGAAGTGGGTGTTTCTGGGCAGAAACTGGCCGTTTTATGGGAGTGTGCGGAAAAACGCAGGCGTGCTAGTTGAAAACGCAGGAGTGTCTGGAGAAACGGGGGAGTGGCTGGACGAACGCTGGGTGTGTTTGTGACGTCAAACCAGGAACGAAAAGGACTGAGCTGGTCGCAATGGCAGAGTAAGTCTGGAGCTACTCAGAAACTGCGGGGTAATCGTTACGAGAAAATTAGCGAATCTTTCGTTCGCAATTCTGCTATGCTAAGATACACTCCCAGTAGGCGGCGGCTTAGCGTGTGCAATGCTGCTAAAAGCAGCTAGCGAGCGAACAACTCGGAATGACCTCCAATATACATGATAAATGTGATGCCTATGCAATACATTCTATCATCCCTAAACATGTAAGTAAATTATGATTTTGGTGTATTAGATGTTATTTTATTGTGAACACTGGGTTATCTGCATCTTGTAGGCACTACCTATATTTACTGGATGTGCTGTTTTCCATACCATTACAGCAGGGCAGTAACTACGTGTGTGCCAAATGGGCTTGGCACACAGCGCAGTTGCCCTGAGGGCGCACGGCCAGCGGCATGTAATGAGAAGAGATGAGCGCCTGAAATTTTCGGGTTTTGTGTTTTGGTTTTGGGTTCGGTTCCGCGGCCGTGTTTTGGGTTCGAACGCGTTTTGGCAAAACCTCACCGTATTTTTTTTGTCGGATTCGGGTGTGTTTTGGATTCGGGTGTTTTTTTCAAAAAACACTAAAAAACAGCTTAAATCATAGAATTTGGGGGTCATTTTGATCCCAAAGTATTATTAACCTCAAAAACCATAATTTACACTCATTTTCAGTCTATTCTGAATACCTCACACCTCACAATATTATTTTTAGTCCTAAAATTTGCACCGAGGTCGCTGTGTGAGTAAGATAAGCGACCCTAGTGGCCGACACAAACACCGGGCCCATCTAGGAGTGGCACTGCAGTATCACGCAGGATGTCCCTTCCAAAAAACCCTCCCCAAACAGCATATGACGCAAAGAAAAAAAGAGGCGCAATGAGGTAGCTGTGTGAGTAAGATTAGCGACCCTAGTGGCCGACACAAACACCGGGCCCATCTAGGAGTGGCACTGCAGTGTCACGCAGGATGGCCCTTCCAAAAAACCCTCCCCAAACAGCACATGACGCAAAGAAAAAAAGAGGCGCAATGAGGTAGCTGTGTGAGTAAGATTAGCGACCCTAGTGGCCGACACAAACACCGGGCCCATCTAGGAGTGGCACTGCAGTGTCACGCAGGATGGCCCTTCCAAAAAACCCTCCCCAAACAGCACATGACGCAAAGAAAAAAAGAGGCGCAATGAGGTAGCTGTGTGAGTAAGATTAGCGACCCTAGTGGCCGACACAAACACCGGGCCCATCTAGGAGTGGCACTGCAGTGTCACGCAGGATGGCCCTTCCAAAAAACCCTCCCCAAACAGCACATGACGCAAAGAAAAAAAGAGGCGCAATGAGGTAGCTGTGTGAGTAAGATTAGCGACCCTAGTGGCCGACACAAACACCGGGCCCATCTAGGAGTGGCACTGCAGTGTCACGCAGGATGTCCCTTCCAAAAAAACCCTCCCCAATCAGCACATGATGCAAAGAAAAAGAAAAGAAAAAAGAGGTGCAAGATGGAATTGTCCTTGGGCCCTCCCACCCACCCTTATGTTGTATAAACAAAACAGGACATGCACACTTTAACCAACCCATCATTTCAGTGACAGGGTCTGCCACACGACTGTGACTGATATGACGGGTTGGTTTGGACCCCCCCCAAAAAAGAAGCAATTAATCTCTCCTTGCACAAACTGGCTCTACAGAGGCAAGATGTCCACCTCATCTTCACCCTCCGATATATCACCGTGTACATCCCCCTCCTCACAGATTATCAATTCGTCCCCACTGGAATCCACCATCTCAGCTCCCTGTGTACTTTGTGGAGGCAATCGCTGCTGGTCAATGTCTCCGCGGAGGAATTGATTATAATTCATTTTAATGAACATCATCTTCTCCACATTTTCTGGATGTAACCTCGTACGCCGATTGCTGACAAGGTGAGCGGCGGCACTAAACACTCTTTCGGAGTACACACTTGTGGGAGGGCAACTTAGGTAGAATAAAGCCAGTTTGTGCAAGGGCCTCCAAATTGCCTCTTTTTCCTGCCAGTATAAGTACGGACTGTGTGACGTGCCTACTTGGATGCGGTCACTCATATAATCCTCCACCATTCTATCAATGTTGAGAGAATCATATGCAGTGACAGTAGACGACATGTCCGTAATCGTTGTCAGGTCCTTCAGTCCGGACCAGATGTCAGCATCAGCAGTCGCTCCAGACTGCCCTGCATCACCGCCAGCGGGTGGGCTCGGAATTCTGAGCCTTTTCCTCGCACCCCCAGTTGCGGGAGAATGTGAAGGAGGAGATGTTGACAGGTCGCGTTCCGCTTGACTTGACAATTTTGTCACCAGCAGGTCTTTCAACCCCAGCAGACCTGTGTCTGCCGGAAAGAGAGATCCAAGGTAGGCTTTAAATCTAGGATCGAGCACGGTGGCCAAAATGTAGTGCTCTGATTTCAACAGATTGACCACCCGTGAATCCTTGTTAAGCGAATTAAGGGCTGCATCCACAAGTCCCACATGCCTAGCGGAATCGCTCCCTTTTAGCTCCTTCTTCAATGCCTGATGAGGGGAATGACCTGACTCAGGCTGGCAGTGTCTGAACTGACTTCACGTGTGGCAAGTTCAAAGGGCATCAGAACCTTGCACAACGTTGAAATCATTCTCCACTGCACTTGAGACAGGTGCATTCCATCTCCTATATCGTGCTCAATTGTATAGGCTTGAATGGCCTTTTGCTGCTCCTCCAACCTCTGAAGCATATAGAGGGTTGAATTCCACCTCGTTACCACTTCTTGCTTCAGATGATGGCAGGGCAGGTTCAGTAGTTTTTGGTGGTGCTCCAGTCTTCTGTACGTGGTGCCTGTACGCCGAAAGTGTCCCGCAATTTTTCTGGCCACCGACAGCATCTCTTGCACGCCCCTGTCGTTTTTAAAAAAATTCTGCACCACCAAATTCAAGGTATGTGCAAAACATGGGACGTGCTGGAATTTGCCCATATTTAATGCACACACAATATTGCTGGCGTTGTCCGATGCCACAAATCCACAGGAGAGTCCAATTGGGGTAAGCCATTCCGCGATGATCTTCCTCAGTTGCCGTAAGAGGTTTTCAGCTGTGTGCGTATTCTGGAAAGCGGTGATACAAAGCGTAGCCTGCCTAGGAAAGAGTTGGCGTTTGCGAGATGCTGCTACTGGTGCCGCCGCTGCTGTTCTTGCGGCGGGAGTCCATACATCTACCCAGTGGGCTGTCACAGTCATATAGTCCTGACCCTGCCCTGCTCCACTTGTCCACATGTCCGTGGTTAAGTGGACATTGGGTACAACTGCATTTTTTAGGAGACTGGTGAGTCTTTTTCTGACGTCCGTGTACATTCTCGGTATCGCCTGCCTAGAGAAGTGGAACCTAGATGGTATTTGGTAACGGGGGCACACTGCCTCAATAAATTGTCTAGTTCCCTGTGAACTAACGGCGGATACCGGACGCACGTCTAACACCAACATAGTTGTCAAGGACTCAGTTATCCGCTTTGCAGTAGGATGACTGCTGTGATATTTCATCTTCCTCGCAAAGGACTGTTGAACAGTCAATTGCTTACTGGAAGTAGTACAAGTGGGCTTACGACTTCCCCTCTGGGATGACCATCGACTCCCAGCGGCAACAACAGCAGCGCCAGCAGCAGTAGGCGTTACACGCAAGGATGCATCGGAGGAATCCCAGGCAGGAGAGGACTCGTCAGACTTGCCAGTGACATGGCCTGCAGGACTATTGGCATTCCTGGGGAAGGAGGAAATTGACACTGAGGGAGTTGGTGGGGTGGTTTGCGTGAGCTTGGTTACAAGAGGAAGGGATTTACTGGTCAGTGGACTGCTTCCGCTGTCACCCAAAGTTTTTGAACTTGTCACTGACTTATTATGAATGCGCTGCAGGTGACGTATAAGGGAGGATGTTCCGAGGTGGTTAACGTCCTTACCCCTACTTATTACAGCTTGACAAAGGGAACACACGGCTTGACACCTGTTGTCCGCATTTCTGGTGAAATACCTCCACACCGAAGAGCTGATTTTTTTGGTATTTTCACCTGGCATGTCAACGGCCATATTCCTCCCACGGACAACAGGTGTCTCCCCGGGTGCCTGACTTAAACAAACCACCTCACCATCAGAATCCTCCTGGTCAATTTCCTCCCCAGCGCCAGCAACACCCATATCCTCCTCATCCTGGTGTACTTCAACACTGACATCTTCAATCTGACTATCAGGAACTGGACTGCGGGTGCTCCTTCCAGCACTTGCAGGGGGCGTGCAAATGGTGGAAGGCGCATGCTCTTCACGTCCAGTGTTGGGAAGGTCAGGCATCGCAACCGACACAATTGGACTCTCCTTGTGGATTTGGGATTTCAAAGAACGCACAGTTCTTTGCGGTGCTTTTGCCAGCTTGAGTCTTTTCAGTTTTCTAGCGAGAGGCTGAGTGCTTCCATCCTCATGTGAAGCTGAACCACTAGCCATGAACATAGGCCAGGGCCTCAGCCGTTCCTTGCCACTCCGTGTGGTAAATGGCATATTGGCAAGTTTACGCTTCTCCTCCGACAATTTTATTTTAGGTTTTGGAGTCCTTTTTTTACTGATATTTGGTGTTTTGGTTTTGACATGCTCTGTACTATGCCATTGGGCATCGGCCTTGGCAGACGACGTTGCTGGCATTTCATCGTCTCGGCCATGACTAGTGGCAGCAGCTTCAGCACGAGGTGGAAGTGGATCTTGGCCCTCATTCCGAGTTGTTCGCTCGGTATTTTTCATCGCATCGCAGTGAAAATCCGCTTAGTACGCATGCACAATGTTCGCACTGCGACTGCGCCAAGTAACTTTACTATGAAGAAAGTAATTTTACTCACGGCTTTTTCTTCGCTCCGGCGATCGTAATGTGATTGACAGGAAATGGGTGTTACTGGGCGGAAACACGGCGTTTCAGGGGCGTGTGGCTGAAAACGCTACCGTTTCCGGAAAAAACGCAGGAGTGGCCGGGGAAACGGTGGGAGTGCCTGGGCGAACGCTGGGTGTGTTTGTGACGTCAACCAGGAACGACAAGCACTGAAATGATCGCACAGGCAGAGTAAGTCTGGAGCTACTCTGAAACTGCTAAGTAGTTAGTAATCGCAATATTGCGCATACATCGGTCGCAATTTTAAGAAGCTAAGATTCACTCCCAGTAGGCGGCGGCTTAGCGTGTGTAACTCTGCTAAATTCGCCTTGCGACCGATCAACTCGGAATGAGGGCCCTTGATCTTTCCCTAATTTTGGAACCTCAACATTTTTGTTCTCCATATTTTAATAGGCACAACTAAAAGGCACCTCAGGTAAACAATGGAGATGGATGGATTGGATACTAGTATACAATTATGGACGGGCTGCCGAGTGCCGACACAGAGGTAGCCACAGCCGTGAACTACCGCACTGTACTGTGTCTGCTGCTAATATATAGACTGGTTGATAAAGAGATAGTATACTCGTAACTAGTATGTATGTATAAAGAAAGAAAAAAAAAACACGGTTAGGTGGTATATACAATTATGGACGGGCTGCCGAGTGCCGACACAGAGGTAGCCACAGCCGTGAACTACCGCACTGTACTGTGTCTGCTGCTAATATATAGACTGGTTGATAAAGAGATAGTATACTCGTAACTAGTATGTATGTATAAAGAAAGAAAAAAAAACCACGGTTAGGTGGTATATACAATTATGGACGGGCTGCCGAGTGCCGACACAGAGGTAGCCACAGCCGTGAACTACCGCACTGTACTGTGTCTGCTGCTAATATATAGACTGGTTGATAAAGAGATAGTATACTCGTAACTAGTATGTATGTATAAAGAAAGAAAAAAAAACCACGGTTAGGTGGTATATACAATTATGGACGGGCTGCCGAGTGCCGACACAGAGGTAGCCACAGCCGTGAACTACCGCACTGTACTGTGTCTGCTGCTAATATATAGACTGGTTGATAAAGAGATAGTATACTCGTAACTAGTATGTATGTATAAAGAAAGAAAAAAAAACCACGGTTAGGTGGTATATACAATTATGGACGGGCTGCCGAGTGCCGACACAGAGGTAGCCACAGCCGTGAACTACCGCACTGTACTGTGTCTGCTGCTAATATATAGACTGGTTGATAAAGAGATAGTATACTCGTAACTAGTATGTATGTATAAAGAAAGAAAAAAAAACCACGGTTAGGTGGTATATACAATTATGGACGGGCTGCCGAGTGCCGACACAGAGGTAGCCACAGCCGTGAACTACCGCACTGTACTGTGTCTGCTGCTAATATATAGACTGGTTGATAAAGAGATAGTATACTCGTAACTAGTATGTATGTATAAAGAAAGGAAAAAAAAACACGGTTAGGTGGTATATACAATTATGGACGGGCTGCCGAGTGCCGACACAGAGGTAGCCACAGCCGTGAACTACCGCACTGTACTGTGTCTGCTGCTAATATAGACTGGTTGATAAAGAGATAGTATACTACTAATATTATATACTGGTGGTCAGGTCACTGGTCACTAGTCACACTGGCAGTGGCACTCCTGCAGCAAAAGTGTGCACTGTTTAATTTTAATATAATATTATGTACTCCTGGCTCCTGCTATAACCTATAACTGGCACTGCAGTAGTGCTCCCCAGTCTCCCCCACAATTATAAGCTGTGTGAGCTGAGCAGTCAGACAGATATATAATATATATAGATGATGCAGCACACTGGCCTGAGCCTGAGCAGTGCACACAGATATGGTATGTGACTGACTGAGTCACTGTGTGTATCGCTTTTTTCAGGCAGAGAACGGATATATTAAATAAACTGCACTGTGTGTCTGGTGGTCACTCACTATATAATATATTATGTACTCCTGGCTCCTGCTATAACCTATAACTGGCACTGCAGTAGTGCTCCCCAGTCTCCCCCACAATTATAAGCTGTGTGAGCTGAGCAGTCAGACAGATATATAATATTATATATAGATAATAGATGATGCAGCACACTGGCCTGAGCCTGAGCAGTGCACACAGATATGGTATGTGACTGAGTCACTGTGTGCTGTGTATCGCTTTTTTCAGGCAGAGAACGGATTATAAATAAAAGTGGTGGTCACTGGTCACTATCAGCAAAACTCTGCACTGTACACTACTGAGTACTCCTAATGCTCCCCAAAATTAGTAAATCAAGTGTCTAAACGGAGAGGACGCCAGCCACGTCCTCTCCCTATCAATCTCAATGCACGTGTGAAAATGGCGGCGACGCGCGGCTCCTTATATAGAATCCGAGTCTCGCGATAGAATCCGAGCCTCGCGAGAATCCGACAGCGTCATGATGACGTTCGGGCGCGCTCGGGTTAACCGAGCAAGGCGGGAAGATCCGAGTCGCTCGGACCCGTGAAAAAAAACATGAAGTTCTGGCGGGTTCGGATTCAGAGAAACCGAACCCGCTCATCTCTAGTAATGAGTCAAATTGACTCATTACATGCCGCCTCTGCTGTGTGTGCGCCGCGCTGTGGAGGGAGAAGAGGACCAGCGCCGGGCAGCGGAGAAGGAGGAGGAGGGAGGGGGAGCAGGGAGCCGCAGCAGCGCTATGTCATTGGTAGTAAGCGCCGCTGCAGCATCCCCCTCTCTTCTGTATTGGCTGCCCGGCGCTGCTGTGGATGCTGGGATGCGGTTCCTCCATCCCAGCATCCACAGCAGCGCCAGGCAGCCAATACAGAAGTAGAGGGGGATGCTGCAGCGGCGCTTACTACCAATGACATAGCGCTGCTGCGGCTCCCTGCTCCCCCTCCCTCCTCCTCCTTCTCACCTCACTGCCTACACCGAGGGAGCTGCACGAGGAGCCTGACTGCCAGCAGGGAGATGGTAAGTATATCTCTCTTTCTCTTTCTCTCTCTCTCTCTCTCTCTCTCTCAGGGGGTCACCGTCTGCCGCAATGTGTAAAAAGGGGGATGGCTGCCGCAATGTGTAAAAAGGGGGACTGGCTGCCGCAATGTGTAAAAAGGGGGCCTGGCTGCCGCAATGTGTAAAAAGGGGGTCTGGCTGCCGCAATGTGTAAAAAGGGGGACTGTCTGCTGTAATGTGTAAAAGGGGCTCTACCTGGTGTAGTGGCGCTACTGTGCAGCGTAATTTGAATAATGTAGACTACTGTGCACCGTAGTATGAAATGCTATTATTTTGTGGCCACGCCCCTTCCCCGTGAAGCCACGCCCTATAAATTTTTCGCGCCCCTGCGGCGCGCACTGCCCCTATCTTACATGGGGGGGGGGGCGCCACTGTCGTTTCTTGCACACAGCGCTAAAATGCCTAGTTACGGCACTGCATTACAGCATTAGCCAAATCATTACACACACCAGATATTCTAAATAAACAAATGTGTCATACTAAAGAAAGATTCCTAACAATAATTCTTACCCCAACAGCTGACTATAAGCAGCAGCAGCAGAACTCCATGGATGAGTGCACACCAGCACAGATAGGAAGAAGACCCTGTGTATATCATGTGCTGCTGTCTCTTTCTCCTGTCAGGGTTCCCACAAGGGGGTATAATGAGAGTTGTCAGCAGTGACTCCTGAGCAGCTACAGCAAATAGCTGTTGTTTTTGCAAAATAACTCCTTAGTAGAATCCGGGAGATGTGACCTACAAGACAGCGCAGCAGGAGATTTATGGCTGAAATGGGAGCCTCCTGCAGAATGAGGGAAGGAAGGCAACTATGGGGGTCATTCCCAGTTGTTCGCTCGTTAGTTTTTTTCGCAACGGAGCGATTAGTCGCAAACTGCGCATGCGCAATGTTCGCAGTGCGCCTGCGCAAAATAAATTAGCACAAAAGTTTGTTATTTTACTCACGGCCAAATGAAGTTTCTTCATCGTTCTGGTGATCGTAGTGTGATTGACAGGAAGTGGATGTTTCTGGGCGGAAACTGGCCGATTTATGAGAGTGTGCGAAAAAACGCTGGCTTTTCTGGGAAAAATGCGGGAGTGTCTGAAGAAACTGGGGAGTGTCTGGGCGAACGCTGGGTGTGTTTGTGACGTCAAACCAGGAACGAAACTGACTGAACGGATTGCAGTGTAGGAGTAAGTCTCGAGCTACTCAGAAACTGCTAAGAAATTTCTATTTGCAATTCTGCTAATCTTTCGTTCGCAATTCTGCTATGCTAAGATACACTCCCAGAGGGCGGCGGCTTAGCATGTGCAATGCTGCTAAAATCTGCTAGCGAGCAAACAACTCGGAATGAGGGCCAATGTGTTAATATTTTGGATAAGACCAACCGCTTCTTACAGATGTGACCTGTTATATCCTTGTGGCATTTGTGGGAATGCTATTCCGTGGGAGGCTGCGAGCGTTCACAGCTACAGCTTTCCTATTGAAGTGAATGGTACACAACTGAGTGCATATGCTAGCACCCGCAAATCTCGGGAGTTGCGCCGATGTGCGTCTGAAGGTTGTGTCTTTGTACACAAGCGGCGGATCTGAGACATCTGCTGATCTGAGACGCTCCCAGGCATGTGATAAAATTGATTTGTGTACTTAGGGCCTAATTGAGCTTAGATCGCTATGGACACAGAAATTGCGATTTTCTCAATCCAGCTTCTGCTAAAAATTGCCTATGAAGAGCCACCCAGAAAGGTAAAAGCTGCCCATCGATGAAATCACAGAAATTGAGTACCATCGGCAATTGTGGTTGCTCCTGGGCTACTCAAAAAAAATGAGAATGCAGTCACATCGGGGCCATATTTTTAGTCGCAATCCATTGCAACTGACGTCAGATATAAACCCTGAAAATGGCCATTATCCACCTATGTTTTTCCAATCACACCCCACAAATGCCATGTTAACACCCACAAGCGGTCACTACCTGTCAATCAAATTGCAATCGCATTTCACTAAATTGCAATCACAAATTACCCTTCGCCCTTGCGCAATGTGTTCGCAGCGCCTATGTAGTCTGACGATAATTGCCTGATTTGCGATTTTGAAATTTCGCAACTGAAGCTGAATTAGGCCCTCAGTATGCAAGCTGCGTACTCTTTGGATTTATTTTTTTCCCTATTTCAAAAGGAAGCTTCCGGTGTCCCTCAGGATAGGTTCGCACCATGCGGCTATTAAATATGATTGATACAAAGTTCTTACATTAAAACTGTAGTTAAAGTATGCACTATCAACTAGGGGCCTAATTCAGACTGACCGCAGCAGCAAAATTTTTCTTTAATGGGCAAAACCATGTACACTGCAGGTGGGGCAGATGTAACATGTGCAGAGAGTTAGATTTTGGTGTGGTGTGTTCAAACTGAAATCTAAATTGCAGTGTAAAAATAAAGCAGCCAGTATTTACCCTGCACAGAAAGAAAATAACCCACCCAGATCTAACTCTCTCTGAACATGTTACATTTGCCCCACCTGCAGTGCACATGGTTTTGCCCATCAGAGAAAGATTTTGCTGCTGCGATCAGGTCTGAATTAGGGCCCTCATTCCGAGTTGTTCGCAGCGGATCATCGCATCGCAAACGGCAGGAAAACCACAAACTGCGCATGCGCAAAAGCGTAAATACGCATGCGCAAGCATAGCGATACGACACTTGTGCAGAATTACTACAAAGAAAACTGCTCGGAATACACAACGAAAACGGGGAGTGACGGAGGCGTGGCAGAGGCACGGCTTCGCAATCCTACGACATGGGCGTGAAAGTGGGCGGCTAGTGTGGGAGTATGCATCCAGCAGTAGGCGTGTTTTTGGCAAAAATGCGTATCCTATGTTAAAAGTACTTGACAAATTTTCACAATCTACACGCAGCAGAAGAGTGAGTCTGCAGCTACTCAGCACTTGCGAAGTACTGTTACAAGCGTGTCTGCTCTAATTAGCAATTAATTAGCAACTGAATTCACCTGTTGAGCATTTACTTGCAAAACACTGCTCTTACTAAATAATACAAGTAGCAAGCATATGACCACTTCAGATTTGTTTTTTTAGGCCAAACAAATCTGACACACTCACAAATAATGCACTGCATTTTTTGAACCAATAAAAATTAACTGATGTTAAATGCATGTTTAATTTTTTTGTTTTATAATCTCAAATGTCACTAAACTAACTAATAAACTACATCAGCTAAATCTTCTCAACATAGACATATTCCTTTGTACATACCAATTAACATGAGCACCATAAGGCAGCCTACATTTAATGTGTTTTTTATTTAAAAAAATATATATATTTTAACAATATGTGTCCATATCTAATACTATGGCATGTTGCCCCTAGTAACCCTTTTTTTTTTTTTTTTGTATATGTTAATTTAAGTGTTGTGCAAGGCATACAGATCATACTTGCCTACCTGACCCTCTCCATGAGGGAGAAACTGCTCTGTTCCTGGACTTTCCTGGTAATGTAGGATTGCCATCACCTGTGGTGAGCTAGTTAATTGATAAGAAAGGTGTTTCACCACAGGTGATGGCAATCATACATTACCAGGAAAGTCCAGGAACAGAGCATTTTCTCCCTCATGGAGAGGGTCAGGTAGGCAAGTATGATACAGATTAAAAATTACACTATGCAATGTTTGTCTTAATATTCTGATTGTTCCCTTGTTCCACAAATGTCAATATGCCATGTTCAAGTTTACAGAGCACAGTTTTCATGAGTGCATAACCTTTAATAAAACACACAAACAAATGTAAAGTAATTTTTTTTTTACTTCAAATAAAGGACAAAATCAACACAACATGGCTACAAATGAGCATCACATACAGAGATGGACATAACAGCAAGCAGATGGCATTGGGCAAGTGCACAGAGCAGAACCCAGTACTATGGTAACCCCTTATTCTGCCAGAATTTGTTTTTATCAATTAAGTAAGTGAACCCCCAGCCAGACTAAACTTTTAGGGGAACTGAGGTAGATTCCGGAACAAACACACAAACACAAACATACACAGCACGCTAGGAAGAGGAAGATGGCTCAGGTGTAGGCACAAATAACTCACAGGCTACAATTATAACAAAACATTTCACTTTGAGGGAGTTCTACATTCTGGCCACACAAGCCAAAATCAAAAAATACATTGAGGCAACATGTAAAACATGGGTGCTGCCCATCTGGAGAGACATCACTTTCTCTTTTTTTTCCCCGCCTGATGATGTTCTTCTTGGCTTGGTCTGCGGAGCGACCTTCGAGGGCCCTGCCCAGTGGGATGTTCTTCCTGGGCAGAAAGAGGGGAGGGAGCTGATGTGGCTGGCTCTCTGCCACTGTGGGCAAGGGAAACAGCGATGTCCTGGAGCCCTTGCCGAATGGAATTGGCAAGTTCATGGAAGGAGGAGGCGAGTTGATCTTGTCCCTGCCTGATCTCTGCCAGACCTTGGCAGATTTGAGCTACACCTTGCTCCACACTGGTTCTGTGCTCAGTGAGCCGGACAGGTATCTGGCTTACCTCCCGGAGCATCCTGTCCTGAAAAGCATTCAGGCTCTCACCATACCTGGCTATTTCAGTCAGGATTTCCGGGATAGCAGAGGGTTGGGTGGGGGGGCCAGTTGGAATCTGGATGGGTGGGATTTGTGGTCCCACACTGCCAGACACACTAGGTCCCTCCACCTCAGCCTCAGCCACATAACCCTCCTGTGACTCTACCTGCTCACCCCCCTGTGCTGTGTTATGTGCAAAGCAAATAGAAGAATGAGTGGAAAAAGAGTAGAGAAAAACAATATGAGACTTTTGTTTACATTTTAAATAAAAAATAAAAAAAGTGTGTAAACTTACCTGGCAAGTCATGTGCATGGAGTATTTCAGGCAGGTCCGTGTCCATATAAGACACCCCAACCCCCTCCTCGTAGCTCACACAGTCCATCGCTATCTCCTCCAGATCTGTGTATTCCACAGTGGCAGCTGGTCCTCCCCCTGTTGCCCTCGAGGCATTCCACTCCGCAGACCTCTTGCCCTTCAGGCGGGATTTGAAGTCGGCCCAACTACATATGTGGTGAAAAACAGGGGCAAGGTAGTGTTAAATTTTGGAAACCTGCTTTAATATATAGTACACATGCTATGCATTTGGTTGCTATAGGCAACATCACATCTAAGTTACTTTATAATAATACTTGGCACAGAAAATGGACTGGCAATATACACTTACCGTCTTTGAACTTCCTGCGAGGTGCGGACTATTGAGCCGACTTCATTAATAGAATTAGTGATGTCCCTCCAAATTCTGTCTTTGGTTGCAGCACCCATGTTTTTGGGTCCTCAATGTATTTTTTGCATGGCCTGTGTGACCAAAATCCGTAACTCCCTCTTAGTGAATGCGGACTGTCTCTTTTTTTTCTGGAAGTAGCCTGTGAGCTATCATCCTGACCTACATCACCATCTTCCTCTTCACTAGCTGCTTGTGTAGTTTGTGTTGGAGCTGCTAGTCCAGAATCACCCTCAGTTTACCCACTAGCTATGTCTGGCAGGGGATTCACTCCTAACTCCTGGGTAGCAGAAGAAGTTTGTATAGTACTGGGTCCTGGAATTTGAGAGTCTACATTTGCAAAATCAAGCATCTGCCTCTGCAGTGCTAATCTTCTCTGGGTTAGTGCTTCCATCTGCTTCTGCACCTCGTCCATCTCTGCTGCCGTCTGCTCACAAGTAGCCATGTTGCTAGTAGCATGTGTGTATGCACGAGTGTTCGGGTATTTATAGCTGCTTGCATTTTCCGGTGCGGAATTCCGTGCAGGTGTATATTTTGCTAATTGGTCCAGTAATTGCTGCATTGGCTATGTGAACGCCCTGCATGCACCTGTGTGGGTGTATGCGTAAAATTAATGAAGCACGGTGGACATTTCTGAGCACATTTCTGAGTGACTTTAGTGAATATTTTATATTGTTTCAGTAGTTTTATTTATATAATATTCTCCTTTCCATATATGTTGTGGAAGATTGTTGTATCCAATGGTTTGTATTAATAACAAACTGTTATTTTTTAAGATATATTTGAAGTATAACCTGTTTTTGATGAGAATCCATATGAGTGTGTGTGTGTGTGTGTGTGTGTGTGTGTGTGTGTGTGTGTGTGTGTGTGTGTGTGTGTGTGTCCGTCCGCGGGTGCGAATCTCCGCACATGAGAACTGTACAAACTGTCCTGCACATCAATGTACACATATCAATAAAGTTGATTACAGATGACACCATACATTTCCAACCAATCACATGCAACCAAAAACTATAAATATAAGCCCATATATGGAAAACGCCATTGCCATGATGCGCGCAGCAGCTTTCACGCGCCACGAGCTGCGCGTCCTGGTAGCGGTGATGGACCGCCGCGTAGGCCGCGCAGGGCCCTTTGTCCCAAATAGGGTAAAGCACGAGGCCTACGCGGAGGTCCGCCGCTTATTGCGGACCCGCGTCCGCAGCCGGAGGTCCGTGATCCAGCTCGAGAGGCGCTGGAGCGATCTCCGCAGGCGTACGCCAGACCTGTTGGCGGAGCTGAGACAACAAATCCGGACCCTACGTGGGCGCAGTAAGTAAATATTACAGTGCATAACACATTTTCGCAAATACTTTGCATACTTTCACTAAGTGAGAGTGTGAAAATTAGCACACTTACAATAAACTTGTAGAATAAACATGAGGGTGTGTGGGTAGGACAAGCAGTACTGACTGTGTAGCAAGGTGCTTCTGAAAAAGTGCATGTTGTTGTACAGAGTTGCTACACAGGCTGTCAACTGAACCCACTAACTTGCTCAGTGCGGTAATTTTATTTGTTTTTTTTTTTTAAAGAACTGGAGATGTTGCCTATAGCAACCAATCAGATTCAATCTATTATATTCTAGAAGCAGCTTAATAAATGTTACATATAATCTGTTTGGTTGCTATGGGCAACCTCACCAGTCAAAATTAGAAAAAACTATTAATGTTACCCCTGTGTCTTTAACATGGGACAGAACAGAGTAATAGAAAAATGCTGTTGTTATAAATTTTCATGCTACAAACAAAATATTACATATGTCATTCTAGGCCGAGCACAACGGCAAGCTGCTGCTGCTGCTGGGAGCCCCGACCAGTCCAATTCTGAGCCCCCCTCCCCTTCTCACACCCATTCCCCCTCTCCTTCCCAGTCCCCTTCTGAGCCCCCCTCCCTTCTCACACCCATTCCCCCTCTCCTTCCCAGTCCCCTTCTGAGCCCCCCTCCCCTTCTCACACCCAAACCCCCACTCCTTCCCAGTCCCCTTCTGAGCCCCCCTCCCCTTCTCACACCCAATCCCCCTCTCCTTCCCAGTCCCCTTCTGAGCCCCCCTCCCCTTCTCACACCCAATCCCCCTCTCCTTCCCAGTCCCCTTCTCAGCCCCACTCCCCCTCTCTTTCCCATTCCCCCTCTCTGTCCCCCTCCACCTCTGTAGGACCAAGCACCACTCCGCCCACCTCACCCTCTCTTTCACATTCCCCCTCTCTGGCCCCCTCCCCCTCCGTGACCCAACCCACCTCTCCGCCACCCTCCCCCTCTCAATCTGACCCACCCTCTGTACCAAGCTCCCCCTTCCAGCCTCCTTCCTCCATCCAGCCTCCTACCCCCATCCAGCATCCTTCCCCGATCCAGCCTCCTTCCCCCATCCAGCCTCCTACCCCCATCCAGCCTCCTTCCCCCATCCAGCCGCCATCCCCCATCCAGCCGCCATCCCCACCTTCCGAATGGGCAGCAGGGGCCCCGGAGGCACTTCTGGGAGGAGAACAAGTGCCACGGGACAGTAAGTTGACACTCATTGACATTAAATTTGTAACCGAATTTAACTACACATTCTAATAAATGCAGTGTTGTACTGGCTAAAATCTTTTGCCAAGGTAAAATGTTTGTCTTCTTCATCATGGTATGGATGTTGCATTTACATTTGTGTGAGGAACATTAGATGTACAGTGTCTACGTGGGCAATGTTGAGGATGCCCACTCTAAGTCGACACTCATTATGTCAACAGGGTTGCCCAGGACAACAGGGTTTGTATGTGCAACATTATCTGCTAAACAGTTAGATGTGAGTGGAGTGTAGTATGTTGTTGGACTTTTACACTTGTGGTTGGGTATTCCAATATTTGCACATTGAATTCGCATGCTTCACTTTGTTAGGCTGGCTAAGGACACAGTGATTTTAGTTTGGAAATTTACACTCCAAAAAAAAAAATAATAATTTAAAAACATGTTGGACCTTATGTAGTAAGTAAGGCAGGCTTTCAGGGAGTGTGGGTATGCAACGATATGTTGTCCTTCTGAAGATGTTGATATGCAGTGTGATGATGCAGGGCCAACCCCCAAAAAGATAAGTCAACTTCACTCCAGATGTGAATGAATGCCAACATGATGTTACATTTACTAAGATGGTAGTTCTCTTTAAGATGTGATGTTGCCCATAGCAACCAATAAGATTATACTTGTAATTTTTGTGGGTCCTTCTACAAGATAATATGTTGAATTTGATTGGTTGCTATGGTCAACGTCCCATCTTAAATAGAACTCACATATTAGTAAATGTACCCCATGGTGTGGTACACTTTAAAATAATTAGAACATAAAAAACAAACATTGCTGGACAGGCTTCTGTGTTGTTCTGCTACTAATTTATCCTTAAAACAGACATGATGTAATCACTTAGGCATTAAAGCAGGACTGTCCAAACTGCGGGCCTCCAGCTGCTGAGAAACTACACATCCCAGCATGCCCTGACACAGTTTTGATTTATCTGACCACAAAACTGGGTCAAGACATCTCCTATATAATAGCCCTATTCTGTGACCTTGTGATTCATTTGCTAACGCTGGGCGGAGTCACAACACTGGGCGGAGTTAGTCAAATGAGTCACAGAGATCTGGCCAAATCTACAGGAGACTAGGAGCAGAAGCAGATAGCATGGGCATTGGGCATGTCACAGGCAGGGGTGCAGACCTCCCAGCTTTCTGCAGGAGCTTTCTTCAGGCAGAAGGAGGGACACACACTCGGCGAAAAGGGGGCGTGGCTTCACGGGAGGGTCCCCGTTTTCGGCAGTGAGGGGGCATGCCCAGCGCTCTGTGAGCTGCTGGCATGCTCCCAGGGGCTGATTATGAGTCCGGGGGGCCCAGGGCACTTGTGACAGGGGAGCCCTATCTCATTGCTGTGCCTGCTGTGGGGTTGGGGGCGTGGCCTAATCGCGGCCCTCGCGGCCACGCCCCCTTATGCAAATTCCGATTTTTAATTTTATTTTTTAAATGGGATTTTGGCCCCTCAGCTAGGGCTAAATCCAGAGGAGGTGGTTGCTCCCCCCTACACACCCGCACAGGCAGAAGAAAGCAGGGAGACTGCTGCCTCCCTGCAACACCACAGACCTGCCAATATGCAGCAGCGTGTGCTGACTTGCACAATGCTGCCGCTGTTGCTGGCAGGACGGGGGGGGGGGGGAGCTTCTGAGCTGGGACAGAGCTACTCCAGCCAGGGGGCCCCCTAAAACTGTGGGGCCAACGGTACGTATCCCCTGCCCCCCCCCCTTAATCCGGCTCTGCTGCTGGAACCCCCCCATTAATCCGTACCCCCTGATGCCCCCTCTCCCTCTGTCTCCACTATTCACCGCTGCTCTGCTAAGCAGAGCAGCGAGTACAGGAGCTTTCCAACTGCCCCACACACCGCCGGACACTGCGACCCGCGGGTGGGACAGCGGGACAGACCCCAAAAAATGGGACTGTCCCGCGAATATCAGGACATTTGGGAGGTATGGGGGTGTGTGAGGGGTATGTCATACAGACAGACGGGCACCGGCTCACTGTGTGCTTGACCCCCCACATCGGCATACTCAGCAGGGTCTCTCTGGTGCGGAGGAGCGTCACTTTCTGGAACACTCCACGCTTCTTAACTGCAGTTTAGTGGGGCACCTGCCGCTGTGCAGGTTCCATACTGCCTCTGTTATCTCCAGCCCCGGCAACCCCACCGCTAGCTGCAGCGCTGCCACCCGCAGTGGAGTGTGCCCAACTCATTCACACACTGTAGCTGGCGGGTAGCGCTGCAGAAATCCGAGCTGCTTGCAGGCTCTGACCCACTCCTCCCTCCAGCCGCAGCGTCTCCTGGGAGCTAACCAGTCACTCCCAGTCTCCCCTTACCACAGTGCCCGGAAGCCGTGAGGTCCGCGCCACGTGCATGCTATGACCCCCTCCTCCCTCCAGCCGCAGCATCTCCTGGGGGCTAACCAGTCATTTCCAGTCTCACCTTACCACAGTGCCCGGCAGCTGCGCGAGGTTTGCGGTGTGTGACTGAGGAGGGGGGGAGGGATGCGGACGGGCAGAGAAAGCAGGACTCCAGCCTGAGAGAGTCAGCCATGCCAAGTCTCCAGCAGCAGCAGATCCCAACAGGTTGGAGTGGAACAGCAGCAGCCAGCAGCAGTGACTCCGGTAAGACACATCTGTCTGTCACCACTGTTTTGTCCCTAATACCAATCTCTCCCGTGCCCTGTGTTCTGTCATGTCCCTGTCACCCCTGGCCTTGCCCTTTCACCCTTATCCTGGCCCTTTCACCCTTATCCTGGCCCTGTCACCCTTATCCTGGCCCTGTTACCCCTATCCTGGCCCTGTCACCCCTGTGCTTGCCCTGTCAACCCTATACTGGCCCCGTCACCCCTGTCCTGGTCCTGCCACCCCTACCCTGGCCCTGTCAGCCCTATCCTGTCCCTATCATTTCTGTCCTGGCCCTGTCACCCCTCTCCTGGCCCCGTCACCCCGGTCCTGGCCCCGTCACCCCTGTTCTGACCCTGTCACCCCTGTCCTGGCCCCGTCAACCCTGTACTGACCCTGTAACCCCTGTCCTGGCCCTGTTACTGCATACCCTCCAACTACCTTTTATGGCATGTACAGTACCCGCAGCGCCTCCATACCTCTCCCCAATGCACCACACCTCCGCACCTTTCCCTCCACCACATGCGGCACTCCACCCCTCCCCCACATGCTGTGCCTCCAGACCCCCTACACCACCCGTGGCTCCCACTCCTCCACCCCATCACCACCCACAGCACCTCCAGGCCCCTTCCACCATTCACCCCCCTTATATGTCTCCCCCCACACCTGCCCCCCTCCACCCGCAGCATCTGCAGACACCCTCCTCCATCAGTGGTCCCCCCCTCACCCACCCCTCCCCCACCAATGGCACCCCCGCACCTGCCCCTCCACCACCTGCAGCACCTCCGGACCTCCTTTCCCATCCGCCGCAACACCCGTACCTGCCCCTACCCTACCCATGGTGCCTGCGGTCCCCTACCCAACCCACAGCACCTCCAGAACCCTTCACCCATCCACAACATCCCCACACCTGCCCCTCTCCCACCCATGGCACCCCTGCCCCTCCCCCACCTGCAGTGCCTCCGGACCCCTCCCCCATCTGCATCCCCCACTCCTCTGCCCCTCCCCCACGCGCAGCACCTCCCGAACCTTCCCCATCCGGGCCCCACCCCCACTTCTGCCTCCCCTCCACCCGCAGCATCTACAGACACCATCCGCAGTCCCCCCCGCACCCGTTACATTCTGTACATCGTGCCCTGCAGGTGCTGTTCACTCCGTCGCAAGGGGCTGCGCCTCCTTCCCCATCGCACGCCCTTTCATTGTGCAATATTTAACCACTAACAAAGGAATGCAGGTAATACTCCATATAATACAAATATTAAACCCCAGAAAGGCATGCAAGGGTTAAGGGGGCGTAGCCCCTTGCGACGGTGTGAAAAGCGCCCGTAGGGCGCGATGAAGCACCTAGTGTTGGTATATGTAGTTTAACAACAGCTAGAGGGCCTCAGTTTGTACATGCCTGCATTAAAGTGTGCTTTGTGCCTTGCTTGTATAATAGGTAATGTGAGTAAGTTAGTAATGTTTATGTTGCCTCTTAATTTCAGATGTTGCAGTTGGAGATCCCACTACTTTTAGGGGCATTCTTGCCACCATGCGAGAACACCTGCAGGGATTGCTGAGGAGTGTGGAGCAGCTGGAGAAGTTTGCCTAATTTTTTATTTTAAACATTTTATTGTTGTTAAAAAAAAAAAAAACACAAATAAAAAAATATATTTTCAACTTAAGCGGGTGTTGTGTTTATTAATGCAATAAATGAACAGCAGATTGGCTAGCAGAAATTGATTACCTTAAAAAAAACACACATCTTACGTAAGTTTATAAAAACAAAACAAAACAGTTAGGAGGTTATTGTGTTAAAAAACATGTAAACACCTTCATTCACAAACTACACCTCTACAGAAAAAAAAAATAGACCAGGCACATTTAAAACATCTATATTTTTAGTTTAAACATTTAAATGTTGATGGCCAATTATGCCTACAAAGTGTACTTCAGGTATTTTTTGTAGACTTAATTGGTCATGACCATTATCATTCATTACACTAATTGGAATCGTAATTGAGGAGGGCTTGTGGACTTGAAACTAAAAGGTGTAATTTCACTTAATAGAAAAAAAAAACCAATTGTTGTGCGTTTTTCCGCAAAAATGTGCACTTTTAAGAAGAATGTGTAAATCTACGAAAACTTAGTATTTTTACGTTGGGGTTTGTGTTAATGCGATGCCTTCGCATTGTTGCGCTGTTATTTGGCTTACGCCCACATTGTGTAATATTGCAAACGAACTAGCAAAACACCGTTTGGGGCGGATATTCGCAATTTTGCAACATGTTCGCAATTTTGCACATACCTTGTGCGAACTAAAAAAATAGCGAACAACTCGGAATGACCCCCTAGGCCCTGTATTATATAGGTCTGTAGCAGGGAGCCTGAGGGGATACATGTCATATGGCAGAACAAAACTCACTCCAGAGGACAAAGACCAAAAGAGGTGACCTACAGTATGGGATATCTAGTTCTTGGGATGTCCAGACTGTTATATATATATTGACCTCTTTTGTAACAGTAGTATGTTTACAGTTGTGATGTCACAGCCTTTTTCATTGTGAAATGTATACATCTGTAAACCTCTGACTCTAAAAGTTAGAGCGTTATGTATTGAAGTTTGGGCAGTGCTGTCCGTGCGCATGCGTATGTAATTGGTGGTACTTATACTTTATAAAAAAAAATTTAAATGGCTCTTGTCTTTTTGGAACCACAACAATCGGATTGGACTATCTTTTGCTGCAAAAGTACACAGTTTTAACATCCTCTAAATTACCCCCCATCTGGTCAACCTGCAAAAGGTCGACAGTGCTTAAGGTCGACAGGTTAAAATAGTCAACATGACAATGGTCAACACACATATGATCGACACACTTTTTTTAAAAAAATCTCTTTTTTTTTCACTTTTTCATACTTTAACATCCACGTGGACTACAATTGGGAATAGTAACCTGTCCCGGAAGCAGCGGTAACAGAGCAAAGTATGGTGAGCAAGGCGAGCCAATGAGGGTGCGCATTTCCACAAAATTTGGCTTTTACATGGTTCAATACACAACATGACCCTTCTCCCCCCCAAAAAAAAAAACAAAAAACCTGTCGAGCATTTTCATGTTGACCTTTTCACCATCTTGACCTATTGACCTTTTCAGGTGTCTACCTTTCACATGTGTAGAAATTGACCCTGTCGACTTTTTGACCCAGTTGGCCATGTGTGTATCGACCTAATGATCCACCCCCCCACCCCCCCTCCCGATCTGGAGACCTAGATCAATTGAGATCCTAGCGATGCCTCTGGACAACAAACATGAAATGAACGACGTATAAATAATTTCGGTAAATAAATATATTTATATTCATGCACAGACATAATCTGTAACAAGATCAGAGAAGACCCGAAGCCTAACAAAAAGCCACATAAGTTTAACAAACAATGGACGACAAAGTGGTGTCTGGTAATGCAAAGTTTATTTCCTTTTTTACTTGATAAAAAGTTGACAACATTTCTGGAAAGTGAACTATTATTTATCACAGTTGCAGTTACAAAAACACCGCTGTGCCTGCTAGGCAGCCGGAAGTGGAACAGCGAGGATTTTTTGTTCTCACCCTTTGGAAGATGCAAATTGCACGGGTAACATCAAAACATTGTATCGTTACTAGGTTCTTGTGAGAAGTGTAAATTGATGTAAAGTAGCGAGCACATGCTTTAGTGCTGAAATCATCTCTCGGCCATTATTTCATAGCAGAGTGATATTCCACACTGCTGTATGTCTGCAGAATAAATATGGAGCCAATCAGACGCCTCCCGGATGGTATTGCATGATGGATAAGTACCTGTCTGTATTCCTCAGCTGACACAGGTTATAATAAATGAGCTTACACAGGGGTGCATGAGAAGAGGAAGCAATTAGCTATACCGACACCAAACGGGATGCCGGCATCAAAATACCACCAGTCGGCATCCCGATCGTCCAGAGCGCGGGACACACTGCCGTCCTGCCGCAAGGTTGGGGAGGGATAGGGTCAGGCACCACCCAGGAGGGTTGGGGTTAGGAACCCACAAGGAAGGGTTTGGGTTAGGGTAGGGAAAAGCTAAGGGTTAGGGGGCTTCCTGGGGCTGTCGGGATTTTGACGGTCAGTATCCATAAGCAAATCATACTGATCCAATGAGAAGATGTGATCACAAAAAGCTTAATTTAAAAAAAACCCATATATATATATATATATATATATATATATATATAATAAACAAAAAGCATTAATCCACTGCACTCACCATTTCTAGGTTTGGGGTGCAAAATGGTATGTGACCACATTACTTAAATAAAAGAAACACAGAGGTCAGCACTCACCATAAGAAACAGTGGGGTTTTGGTTCATATATTGATCAATACATTTAAGCTTGCAGCCCACATCAAGGGACCCCGTTTTCTCTGCATGTTTCTTGTTCGTCAATCAGCATTATAAAGATGGCAACTTGCTATCACATCAGAATTAAGCTTAAAGTATGCTAACTGGTTAAAGTTTACCTGTCAACTGGCTTTGAAAAGCTGAGACAGTCACCAAGTACTGTATATCTATTATGTAACACATAGGAAAACTGCTGACGCAAGTTAAATAAGTTTTCACAGGAGTGTATGAGAAGATGTAATCACAAAAAGATTAATTTAAGACTAAGGCTGCCATTTATCAAGCCTTGGAGAGTGATAAATAGGACGGTGATAAAGTACCAACCAACCAGCTCCTATCTGTCATATTACAGGCTGTGTTTGAAAAATGACAGTTAGGAGATGATTGGTTGGTACTTTATCTCTGTGCAATTTATCACTCTCCAAGGCTTGATAAATCTGGGCCCTAGGTAGTTGAATAAACTGCTTGATGTAAAAAAAAAAGCTATTACCAGTTGGGTCTGATTCTGGGTTGCATGCAATTCCGACCGAGGATGCACCAAGTGATTTTTGGTAACTGGCACGTGTCACGTCCTTTAAACGCATCCTAAAGTGCTTTGAAGTGAGTCTGCGTCACTTCTCACTTTCAGGCCGGATGCTCATTACTGGGGGACAACAGGGCAGTAAAGGAATGTTCCTGCACCAAGGATGGCAATGGTGAAAATGCTGGTGATAATGGTAGAGGCTGCTATTCTAGCAAAGGACTGTGGGCAAAGCGGTCGCATAGATGCAGCGGCTGTAGTACCCATGGGAGTTGCGATTGCAGAAGGGGGTCACTGTTGCGAATCAGGTCCTCTCTATCTGTCATGTACAGTTTAGAAAATAAGAAGATAGGCTACTGGTTGCTATCCGTGACGCTGCCTTCTTACAATGTTAATTGTAGAGCAATTTTCACCAGTGTCCCCCACTATCATTCACTAAATGCAAATTGGTAAGATAAGATCGTGTTCCATTATACAGGCACCCAGAGCCGTCCCTAACCAATACCATGCCCTAGGTAGATTTTAGCTGGTGCCCCATAGCACCGCCGCTAGTTCCGCCTCTGACCTTGCACCCAGTGCCAGATTAAGGTCCTCATGGGCCTGGAACTGAAAATTATAATGGGCCTATCATGCACCGCCGCAAGGGGCATGACCAGCATGGCAGGGGTGTAATTATTAATATGGGGGAGCGACCAGTGCTGTCGGGTGTAGTATGTGCCGTGGGGGGCTGCTTGCACCATGGAATGCATAGCTACCCACCTACCTTCAACCAACTCAATCTCCCTCCGCTCTGCATCACAGATCACAGCCTGCATCACAGGCTTTTTTCAATATACCAGACTGCTGAGTGCCGCCGTTACACAGATACTACATTTGGATGGCAACATTCCCGGATGGCACCGCAGCAAGTAATTAGCGCCCAAAAGTGAGTGCCGAGCCTGCCAGCTTTGTCTATATATATATATATATATATATATATATATATATATATGATGTAAGGCTTTTTGCTGTTTTCATCTTTCCAAAATGTCTCAAATGTTCCTGCAGTATCTCTAACATCTACCCTTTGTTCACCGCTCTCTGTTTTCCATGTCTCTTCCTCTTTCCCTTACCTATTTCTTTTGTCTGTCACTCTCCTTATGTGCCAATATCTTCATCCAAGGTAACTATGGGGGTCATTCCGAGTTGTTCGCTCGTTATTTTTTTCCGCTACGGAGCGATTAGTCGCAAACTGTGCATGCGCAATGTACGCAGTGCGCCTGCGCTAAGTAAATTAGCACAAAAGTTTGGTATTTTACTCACGGCATAACAAATTTTTTTCATCGTTCTGCTGATCGGAGTGTGATTGACAGGAAGTGGGTGTTTCTGGGCGGAAACTGGCCATTTTCTGGGAGTGTGCGGAAAAACGCAGGCGTTTCAGGGAAAAACGCGGGAGTGTCTGGAGAAACGGGGGAGTGGCTGGCCGAACGCTGGGCGTGTGTGTGACGTCAAACCAGGAATGAAACTGACTGAACTGATCGCTATTTGTGAGTAGGTCTGGAGCTACTCAGAAACTGCTAAGAAATTTCTATTCGCAATTCTGCTAATCTTTCGCTCGCAATTCTGCTAAGCTAAGATCCACTCCCAGTAGGCGGCGGCTTAGCGTGTGCAATGCTGCTAAAAGCAGCTACCGAGTGAACAACTCGGAATGAGGGCCTATATCACTCCACACATGCTCTCCTTGCGCCCTTACACCTCTCACTTCTTCCATCCCTCTCTCATCACCTGCTCCCCCTCTCACCCAATGCTTCCCTCACTCAAAGCCTAATTCAGAACTGATCGCAGCAGCAAACTTGTAAGCACATGGACAAAACCATGGGGGTAATTCAGAGTTGATCGCAGCAGCAAATTTGTTAGCAGTTGGGCAAAACCATGTGCACTGCAAGGGGTGGGGGGGGCAGATATAACATGTGCAGAGAGAGTTATATTTGGGTGGGGTGTGTTCAAACTGAAATCTAAATTGCAGTGTAAAAATAAAGCAGCCAGTATTTACCCTGCACAGAAACAATATAACCCACCCAAATCTAACTCTCTCTGCCCATGTTATATCTGCCCCTCCCCCTGCAGTGCACATGGTTTTGCCCAATCGCTAACAAATTTGCTGCTGCGGTCAGGTCTGAATTAGGCCCTTGCTCAACCCCTGATCCCCTCACTCCCTGCTACCCTCTCATGGCCTGCTTACCTCTCACTCCCTGCATTTCTCACTGCCTGCTTCCATCACATAGCCTCTGCACCTCTCTCTCTCTATCTCTATCCTTTGCTCAACCCCCAGTCTCCTCATTCCCTGCTTTCCTCTCACCCCCTGCATTTCTAATTCCCTGATTCCCTCACTCAGCATCTGCACCTCTCACACTCTCCGTCCCTTGCTCAACCGGGGTTCGTTCACCCCCAGCGAATCTCACTCCCCCCGCTTCCCTCACTTTGGCCACTGTATATATATATATATATATATATATACAGACCGCCCCACTTCGGGCACTGTATATATACACTCCACCCCACTTCGACACACACACACACACACACACACACACACACACACACACACACACACACACACACACACACATGCTCTCCTTGTGCTCTTACACCTCTCACTTCTTCCATCCCTCTCTCTCATCACCTGCTACTTTCTCACCCAATGCTTCCTTCACTCAGTCCCTGCAACTCTCACACTTTTCATCCCTTACTCAACCCCTGCTCCTCTCACTTCCTGCCTCCATCACACAGCCTCAGCACCTCTCACACTCTCTACCCCTTGCTCAATCCCAGGTCCCCCTCATTCCCTGCTACCCTTTCATGACCTGCGTACCTCTCACCCCAAGCTTTTCTCATTCCTTGCTTCCTTTACTAAGCCTCTGCACCTCTCACACTCTCTAACCCTTGCTCAACCCCTGGTCCTCTCACTCCCTGCTACCCTCTCATGGCCTGCTTACCTCTCACTCCCTGCATTTCTCACTGCCTGCTTCCATCACATAGCCTCTGCACCTCTCACACTCTCCCTCCCTTGCTCAACTTGGGGTTCTTTCACCCCCAGCAATACTCACTCCCCTGCTTCCCTTACTTTGGCCACTGTATATATACAAACCACCCCACGTCGACACACACAGAGCCGGCCTTAGGTATAGGCAAACTAGGCAATTGCCTAGGGCATCTGGTATGCCTAGGGGCACAAGCAGCTTCTGCTGATTAAAATGATATGCGGCATGCCTGTATTCTGTGTGCAGCATTTTGTATGCAGATATAGCCACAGTCGCACACAATATATAGGCATGCTGCATATCATTTTAATCAGCAGAAGCTGCTTGTGCATCCTAGCCACATAGCACTGCAAATTAGAGATGAGCGGGTTCGGTTTCTCTGAATCCGAACCCGCCAGAACTTCATGTTTTTTTTCACGGGTCCGAGCGACTCGGATCTTCCCGCCTTGCTCGGTTAACCCGAGCGCGCCCGAACGTCATCATGACGCTGTCGGATTCTCGCGAGGCTCGGATTCTATCGCGAGACTCGGATTCTATATAAGGAGCCGCGCGTCGCCGCCATTTTCACACGTGCATTGAGATTGATAGGGAGAGGACGTGGCTGGCGTCCTCTCCATTTAGATTATAAGAGACTGAGAGAGATTTACTGGAGCTGACTAGGAGGAGTACTGTTACTGTAGAAGTGTAGAGACTGAGTGGAGAGAGTTTACTAGTGAGGACAGTGCAGTTTACTTTATAATCCGTTCTCTGCCTGAAAAAAGCGATACACAGCACACAGTGACTCAGTCACATACCATATCTGTGTGCACTGCTCAGGCTCAGGCCAGTGTGCTGCATCATCTATTATCTATATATAATATTATATATATCTGTCTGACTGCTCAGCTCACACAGCTTATAATTGTGGGGGAGACTGGGGAGCACTACTGCAGTGCCAGTTATAGGTTATAGCAGGAGCCAGGAGTACATAATATATTATATAGTGAGTGACCACCAGACACACAGTGCAGTTTATTTAATATATCCGTTCTCTGCCTGAAAAAAGCGATACACACAGTGACTCAGTCAGTCACATACCATATCTGTGTGCACTGCTCAGGCTCAGGCCAGTGTGCTGCATCATCTATATATATTATATATATCTGTCTGACTGCTCAGCTCACACAGCTTATAATTGTGGGGGAGACTGGGGAGCACTACTGCAGTGCCAGTTATAGGTTATAGCAGGAGCCAGGAGTACATAATATTATATTAAAATTAAACAGTGCACACTTTTGCTGCAGGAGTGCCACTGCCAGTGTGACTAGTGACCAGTGAGCTGACCACCAGTATATATAATATTAGTAGTATACTATCTCTTTATCAACCAGTCTATATTAGCAGCAGACACAGTACAGTGCGGTAGTTCACGGCTGTGGCTACCTCTGTGTCGGCACTCGGCAGCCCGTCCATAATTGTATATACCACCTAACCGTGGTTTTTTTTTCTTTCTTTATACATACATACTAGTTACGAGTATACTATCTCTTTATCAACCAGTCTATATTAGCAGCAGACACAGTACAGTGCGGTAGTTCACGGCTGTGGCTACCTCTGTGTCGGCACTCGGCAGCCCGTCCATAATTGTATATACCACCTAACCGTGGTTTTTTTTTCTTTCTTTATACATACATACTAGTTACGAGTATACTATCTCTTTATCAACCAGTCTATATATTAGCAGCAGACACAGTACAGTGCGGTAGTTCACGGCTGTGGCTACCTCTGTGTCGGCACTCGGCAGCCCGTCCATAATTGTATATACCACCTAACCGTGGTTTTTTTTTCTTTCTTTATACATACATACTAGTTACGAGTATACTATCTCTTTATCAACCAGTCTATATTAGCAGCAGACACAGTACAGTGCGGTAGTTCACGGCTGTGGCTACCTCTGTGTCGGCACTCGGCAGCCCGTCCATAATTGTATATACCACCTAACCGTGGTTTTTTTTTCTTTCTTTATACATACATACTAGTTACGAGTATACTATCTCTTTATCAACCAGTCTATATATTAGCAGCAGACACAGTACAGTGCGGTAGTTCACGGCTGTGGCTACCTCTGTGTCGGCACTCGGCAGCCCGTCCATAATTGTATATACCACCTAACCGTGTTTTTTTTTTCTTTCTTTATACATACATACTAGTTACGAGTATACTATCTCTTTATCAACCAGTCTATATATTAGCAGCAGACACAGTACAGTGCGGTAGTTCACGGCTGTGGCTACCTCTGTGTCGGCACTCGGCAGCCCGTCCATAATTGTATATACCACCTAACCGTGGTTTTTTTTTCTTTCTTTATACATACATACTAGTTACGAGTATACTATCTCTTTATCAACCAGTCTATATATTAGCAGCAGACACAGTACAGTGCGGTAGTTCACGGCTGTGGCTACCTCTGTGTCGGCACTCGGCAGCCCGTCCATAATTGTATATACCACCTAACCGTGGTTTTTTTTTCTTTCTTTATACATACATACTAGTTACGAGTATACTATCTCTTTATCAACCAGTCTATATATTAGCAGCAGACACAGTACAGTGCGGTAGTTCACGGCTGTGGCTACCTCTGTGTTGGCACTCGGCAGCCCGTCCATAATTGTATATACCACCTAACCGTGGTTTTTTTTTCTTTCTTTATACATACATACTAGTTACGAGTATACTATCTCTTTATCAACCAGTCTATATATTAGCAGCAGACACAGTACAGTGCGGTAGTTCACGGCTGTGGCTACCTCTGTGTCGGCACTCGGCAGCCTGTCCATAATTGTATATACCACCTAACCGTGGTTTTTTTTTCTTTCTTTATACATACATACTAGTTACGAGTATACTATCTCTTTATCAACCAGTCTATATATTAGCAGCAGACACAGTACAGTGCGGTAGTTCACGGCTGTGGCTACCTCTGTGTCGGCACTCGGCAGCCCGTCCATAATTGTATACTAGTATCCAATCCATCCATCTCCATTGTTTACCTGAGGTGCCTTTTAGTTGTGCCTATTAAAATATGGAGAACAAAAATGTTGAGGTTCCAAAATTAGGGAAAGATCAAGATCCACTTCCACCTCGTGCTGAAGCTGCTGCCACTAGTCATGGCCGAGACGATGAAATGCCAGCAACGTCGTCTGCCAAGGCCGATGCCCAATGTCATAGTACAGAGCATGTCAAATCCAAAACACAAAATATCAGTAAAAAAAGGACTCCAAAACCTAAAATAAAATTGTCGGAGGAGAAGCGTAAACTTGCCAATATGCCATTTACCACACGGAGTGGCAAGGAACGGCTGAGGCCCTGGCCTATGTTCATGGCTAGTGGTTCAGCTTCACATGAGGATGGAAGCACTCAGCCTCTCGCTAGAAAAATGAAAAGACTCAAGCTGGCAAAAGCAGCACAGCAAAGAACTGTGCATTCTTCGAAATCCCAAATCCACAAGGAGAGTCCAATTGTGTCGGTTGCGATGCCTGACCTTCCCAACACTGGACGTGAAGAGCATGCGCCTTCCACCATTTGCACGCCCCCTGCAAGTGCTGGAAGGAGCACCCGCAGTCCAGTTCCTGATAGTCAGATTGAAGATGTCAGTGTTGAAGTACACCAGGATGAGGAGGATATGGGTGTTGCTGGCGCTGGGGAGGAAATTGACCAGGAGGATTCTGATGGTGAGGTGGTTTGTTTAAGTCAGGCACCCGGGGAGACACCTGTTGTCCGTGGGAGGAATATGGCTGTTGACATGCCAGGTGAAAATACCAAAAAAATCAGCTCTTCGGTGTGGAGGTATTTCACCAGAAATGCGGACAACAGGTGTCAAGCCGTGTGTTCCCTTTGTCAAGCTGTAATAAGTAGGGGTAAGGACGTTAACCACCTCGGAACATCCTCCCTTATACGTCACCTGCAGCGCATTCATAATAAGTCAGTGACAAGTTCAAAAACTTTGGGTGACAGCGGAAGCAGTCCACTGACCAGTAAATCCCTTCCTCTTGTAACCAAGCTCACGCAAACCACCCCACCAACTCCCTCAGTGTCAATTTCCTCCTTCCCCAGGAATGCCAATAGTCCTGCAGGCCATGTCACTGGCAATTCTGACGAGTCCTCTCCTGCCTGGGATTCCTCCGATGCATCCTTGCGTGTAACGCCTACTGCTGCTGGCGCTGCTGTTGTTGCCGCTGGGAGTCGATGGTCATCCCAGAGGGGAAGTCGTAAGCCCACTTGTACTACTTCCAGTAAGCAATTGACTGTTCAACAGTCCTTTGCGAGGAAGATGAAATATCACAGCAGTCATCCTACTGCAAAGCGGATAACTGAGTCCTTGACAACTATGTTGGTGTTAGACGTGCGTCCGGTATCCGCCGTTAGTTCACAGGGAACTAGACAATTTATTGAGGCAGTGTGCCCCCGTTACCAAATACCATCTAGGTTCCACTTCTCTAGGCAGGCGATACCGAGAATGTACACGGACGTCAGAAAAAGACTCACCAGTGTCCTAAAAAATGCAGTTGTACCCAATGTCCACTTAACCACGGACATGTGGACAAGTGGAGCAGGGCAGGGTCAGGACTATATGACTGTGACAGCCCACTGGGTAGATGTATGGACTCCCGCCGCAAGAACAGCAGCGGCGGCACCAGTAGCAGCATCTCGCAAACGCCAACTCTTTCCTAGGCAGGCTACGCTTTGCATCACCGCTTTCCAGAATACGCACACAGCTGAAAACCTCTTACGGCAACTGAGGAAGATCATCGCGGAATGGCTTACCCCAATTGGACTCTCCTGTGGATTTGTGGCATCGGACAACGCCAGCAATATTGTGTGTGCATTAAATATGGGCAAATTCCAGCACGTCCCATGTTTTGCACATACCTTGAATTTGGTGGTGCAGAATTTTTTAAAAAACGACAGGGGCGTGCAAGAGATGCTGTCGGTGGCCAGAAAAATTGCGGGACACTTTCGGCGTACAGGCACCACGTACAGAAGACTGGAGCACCACCAAAAACTACTGAACCTGCCCTGCCATCATCTGAAGCAAGAAGTGGTAACGAGGTGGAATTCAACCCTCTATATGCTTCAGAGGTTGGAGGAGCAGCAAAAGGCCATTCAAGCCTATACAATTGAGCACGATATAGGAGGTGGAATGCACCTGTCTCAAGTGCAGTGGAGAATGATTTCAACGTTGTGCAAGGTTCTGATGCCCTTTGAACTTGCCACACGTGAAGTCAGTTCAGACACTGCCAGCGTGAGTCAGGTCATTCCCCTCATCAGGCTTTTGCAGAAGAAGCTGGAGGCATTGAAGAAGGAGCTAAAAGGGAGCGATTCCGCTAGGCATGTGGGACTTGTGGATGCAGCCCTTAATTCGCTTAACAAGGATTCACGGGTGGTCTATCTGTTGAAATCAGAGCACTACATTTTGGCCACCGTGCTCGATCCTAGATTTAAAGCCTACCTTGGATCTCTCTTTCCGGCAGACACAGGTCTGCTGGGGTTGAAAGACCTGCTGGTGACAAAATTGTCAAGTCAAGCGGAACGCGACCTGTCAACATCTCCTCCTTCACATTCTCCCGCAACTGGGGGTGCGAGGAAAAGGCTCAGAATTCCGAGCCCACCCGCTGGCGGTGATGCAGGGC
Organism: Pseudophryne corroboree; assembly: GCF_028390025.1. Classification (NCBI taxonomy): domain Eukaryota; kingdom Metazoa; phylum Chordata; class Amphibia; order Anura; family Myobatrachidae; genus Pseudophryne; species Pseudophryne corroboree. The sequence continues at coordinate 463,306,217 of NC_086451.1, read as the reverse complement.
AGTCTGGAGCGACTGCTGATGCTGACATCTGGTCCGGACTGAAGGACCTGACAACGATTACGGACATGTCGTCTACTGTCACTGCATATGATTCTCTCAACATTGATAGAATGGTGGAGGATTATATGAGTGACCGCATCCAAGTAGGCACGTCACACAGTCCGTACTTATACTGGCAGGAAAAAGAGGCAATTTGGAGGCCCTTGCACAAACTGGCTTTATTCTACCTAAGTTGCCCTCCCACAAGTGTGTACTCCGAAAGAGTGTTTAGTGCCGCCGCTCACCTTGTCAGCAATCGGCGTACGAGGTTACATCCAGAAAATGTGGAGAAGATGATGTTCATTAAAATGAATTATAATCAATTCCTCCGCGGAGACATTGACCAGCAGCAATTGCCTCCACAAAGTACACAGGGAGCTGAGATGGTGGATTCCAGTGGGGACGAATTGATAATCTGTGAGGAGGGGGATGTACACGGTGATATATCGGAGGGTGAAGATGAGGTGGACATCTTGCCTCTGTAGAGCCAGTTTGTGCAAGGAGAGATTAATTGCTTCTTTTTTGGGGGGGGTCCAAACCAACCCGTCATATCAGTCACAGTCGTGTGGCAGACCCTGTCACTGAAATGATGGGTTGGTTAAAGTGTGCATGTCCTGTTTTGTTTATACAACATAAGGGTGGGTGGGAGGGCCCAAGGACAATTCCATCTTGCACCTCTTTTTTCTTTTCTTTTTCTTTGCATCATGTGCTGATTGGGGAGGGTTTTTTGGAAGGGACATCCTGCGTGACACTGCAGTGCCACTCCTAGATGGGCCCGGTGTTTGTGTCGGCCACTAGGGTCGCTAATCTTACTCACACAGTCAGCTACCTCATTGCGCCTCTTTTTTTCTTTGCGTCATGTGCTGTTTGGGGAGGGTTTTTTGGAAGGGACATCCTGCGTGACACTGCAGTGCCACTCCTAGATGGGCCCGGTGTTTGTGTCGGCCACTAGGGTCGCTAATCTTACTCACACAGCTACCTCATTGCGCCTCTTTTTTTCTTTGCGTCATGTGCTGTTTGGGGAGGGTTTTTTGGAAGGGCCATCCTGCGTGACACTGCAGTGCCACTCCTAGATGGGCCCGGTGTTTGTGTCGGCCACTAGGGTCGCTAATCTTACTCACACAGCTACCTCATTGCGCCTCTTTTTTTCTTTGCGTCATGTGCTGTTTGGGGAGGGTTTTTTGGAAGGGACATCCTGCGTGACACTGCAGTGCCACTCCTAGATGGGCCCGGTGTTTGTGTCGGCCACTAGGGTCGCTTATCTTACTCACACAGCGACCTCGGTGCAAATTTTAGGACTAAAAATAATATTGTGAGGTGTGAGGTATTCAGAATAGACTGAAAATGAGTGTAAATTATGGTTTTTGAGGTTAATAATACTTTGGGATCAAAATGACCCCCAAATTCTATGATTTAAGCTGTTTTTTAGTGTTTTTTGAAAAAAACACCCGAATCCAAAACACACCCGAATCCGACAAAAAAAATTCGGTGAGGTTTTGCCAAAACGCGTTCGAACCCAAAACACGGCCGCGGAACCGAACCCAAAACCAAAACACAAAACCCGAAAAATTTCAGGCGCTCATCTCTACTGCAAATAAGATGCTTTTTCATAAAAAATAGGCATTCGACGTTAGCAGAGCTGCCAGTTGACTCACGCCAGGAACTATATGTGTCATTATTTGTATAAGGGCATTAATAATGTGTAAGGGGCACTGTGTGTTTCATTATGTGTATAAGGGCACTAATAATGTGCGGCATATGTGTAAGGGACATTATGTGTGTCATTATGTGTATAAGAGCATTAACAATGTGCGGCATATGTGTAAGGGAAATTATGTGTATAAGGGCATTAATAAGGGTTGGCATAATGTGTAAGGCGCACTCTGTTTATAAGGACATTAATAATGTGTATCATATGTGTAAGGGGCATTACTGTGTGGTATTATGTGTATAAATGCATTACCAATGTGTGGCATTATGTGTATAAGGTGCTCTACTGTGTGGCGTAACAAATAGAAAGGCACTACTGTGTGGTCTAATGTGAATAAAGAGCAATATGGTGTGGTGTAATGTGAATAAGGAGCAATATGGATTGGTGTAATGAGAATAAAGAGCAATATGGTGTGGTGTAATGTGAATAAGGAGCAATTTAGTATGATATTATGTGAATGAGGGTCACTACTGTGAGAAGTAACGTATATAAGGTAAATTGGTACTACTGTGTGATGTAATGTGAATAAGGGACACTATCATATGATAAATTGTGCACTATTGTGTGCTGTAATTGGAATTGGGGGTACTATTGTGTGGCCATGTCCCTTGCCAGCAAAAACACACCCCTTTTTAGGCTGTGTGCCGAATTTGCGAACTGTTCCTATTTAAATTACAGGGGGTAGGAAAACAAACTAAGGACTGCTATGGGTGAGGGGTGATGGTGCTGGGAAAGGGGTTCAGGGTCAGAGGCGGAACTAGCAGTGGTGCTAGGGGGCACCAGCCAAAATATTGCCTAGGGCATCATATTGTTTAGGGCCGGCTCTGGACACACATATATAAATAATTCCCAGCTCCGGCACTCCACTGGAATAACCATTTCTTACTGTGCCCGGGGCCCTCCACAACACAGCCTGCATGGCTCTATGTAACATACGTATACAACGGCGGCACTCGAGACTCAAATAAAGACAACTTCACGCAGCCTTAGGCCCTAAAGCTGCATGAAGTTGTCTTTATTTGAGTCTCGAGTGCCGCCGTTGGATACGTATATATATATATATTTATATAAACAATATATACATACTATACATACTATAATATACACACTGCATATATAGATATACATTTATATATATATATATTATTTATGTTTATATTTGTATATACAAATATCATATCTTGAAAAAACATTAAATTACTATATATATGTATATATATATATATAGCGGCATCTTTAATAATCCGTGCCCCAGTCCAGCATATTATATAATTTACAGGACAGGGCAGCAGCCGGCAGGTACAGTACGGTTCTGACAGTCTGATGCCTCATCACGGTCACTGGCTCACTGCAGTCAGGAGGAAGAGAAGTCTGGCCGCCTTCACGGAGCAGCACAGACGGATGACACTGCATTGACTGCCCTGTGCTGTCACTGTGCTGAGGAGTCTCTGCGTGGTGGTGGCAGGGTGGAACTTTTGTGACGTCATGGCACAATGTCTTAAGCGTGGGTAGGCAGTTAGTCACTGTGCGATGTGTGCGCTTCTGCTGCGCCGCCATCGTATTCAGGTATAATTTCTGGTAGCGGCATGTGATTCACTGGCGCCGCAGCAGGGTAGGAGGGGGAGGAATGAGGCCGGAGGGGGCGGAGCCTGGAATGCTGCAAGCTGCAGTAGAAGGAAATTATTTTTCCTGACTGCAGCACAGAGATCTGCAGATGCTGGGGGCCTGTTTGGAGTGTGGGCTTGAAGCTGCAGCTCCATCAGCCCATTGTTAATCCGGCCCTGCTTGCACCACTTTCCCAGCACCATCACCTCTCACCCAAAGCAGTTCTCATTTTTGGTGCTCCTAGCAGCTATATTTTAAATAGGAACATTGCACACATCCGGCGCACAGCCGTTCTTGCTGGGAAGGGGCATGGCCTCCCAATAGTACCCCCAATTCAAATTATGACACACAGTAGTGCAACTTTATTCACATTTTATCACGCAATAGTGTCCCTTATTCACGTTACATCACACAGTAGTACCACTTTACCTTATATACATTACTCCTAACAGTAGTGGCCCTTATTCACATTACATAACACTGAATTGCTTCTTATTCACATCACACCACACCATAGACCACACAGTAATGCCCTTTCTATACATTACGCCACACAGTAGAGCACCTTATACACATAATACCACACAGTAATGCCCCTTACACATATGACCTTTATTAATGCCCTTATACACATAATGTCCGATAGACATATGACGCACATAATTAATGCTTTTAAACACATAATGACACACATAATGTCCCTTACACATATGCTGCACATTATTAGTGCCCTTATACACATAATGACATACATAGTGCCCCTTACACATATACAGCAAATTATTAATGCATTTATACACATGACACACATAATGCCCCTCACACATATGCCGAACACTACATATATGCCGAACACTATTGCACAACAAGCCCACACACAGCACTCACATGGCCGCTAACACTGTGACCTCTGCCTCTGCTTGGATACAGATGTGTCCTCATCCATCTTGCCTCAATACACCATGCAGCAAGAGATGCCTGGCATGAGTCAGCTGGCAGCTCTGCTAATGTCGGGTGTCTTTTTTGCATTTCTATGTGGCTAGGATGCACAGGCAGTTTCTGCTGATGAAAATGATATCCGGCATGCCTATATACTGTGTGTGACTGCAGCTGTATCTGCATACGAAATGCTACGTTACAGTGATTTCCAGGAATACACTGTAAAGTAGCATTTTGTGTGCAGATACAGCCGCGGTCACACACAGAATATAGGCATGCCACATATCATTTTAATCAGCAGAAGCTGCTTGTGCCCCTAGGCATGCCAAATGCCCTAGGAATTTGCCTAGTTTGCCTATGCCTAGGGCCAGCTCTGCAGGCACCTCATTGGAAAGTAATACCACTATGCACTTGTCTATATGTTCTAAATCAGTGGTCTCCAACCTTAATTGGGGTGTGAGCTACTTTCGCAAAATAAAACCTCTGAAGGAGCTACCTCCTTCCCCCAATGCGCGTGTGTTCCTGCGAAAGTGGGTGTGGCCTCACAAAAGTGCGTGTGGTGCCACAGCTACAAGTAATGCCCCCCGCGTAATGCCAGATATACAAATAATGCCCCCCAGCAGTGCCAGATACAATGCCCCACCAGTGTCAGATACAATACCCCCCGCAGTGCCATTTAAAATTCCCCCCACAGCGCCAGATAAAATGCCCCCCGTAGTGTCCGATACAGTGCCCTACACTGTTCTAACCCTTGCTGGCTTCTTCTACTGCCGCCGGTGCTGCTCCTCCTGTATGAGGGACGGAAGGGGAGGAGAGCACAGAGCGCGCCTCTCCTTTGAAGTCCGGAGAGCGGCTGCGGTGAGGGTGACAGAGTCTCCGGTGGTGGCGGGATTTTAAAATATGGTGCCGGTAAGTGAGCCAATCAAAACTCGCGGTCTGGCAGCCAATCAGGTGCCGCCACTGCCGGTCCATGAGCTCTGATTGGCTGATGGCCGGCACCATATTAAAAATGAAGGGAGGAGGAGTGCCAGTGACTGCCCAAGCCCGTGCGCTCTATGAGCTACCGAAAATACTATGGCGAGCTACCGGTAGCTTGCGAGCTACTGGTTGGAGATCACTGTTCTAAATAAACTAGTCGGCGCACCGTAGCCCCGTTGGAAGGATATGACAATATATAACTGCATATGTTTGAAACATCATAACAGATGCTAATAATAAGTTGAATTGATACACTGTAACTGAATTCAGGAGAACCTGCAACAAAAGCCTATATAAACTGCTGTGTAGCAAATCGTTTCATTAGGTAACCACTTGAAAAATAATTTTATTTTTAATCAAATAATGTAAAAAGATACCACTCAAGAATTAGGCTTGAACTTTGCTCATTTAAGCAAAACAAAGCTTTAGAAAACACAGACAGCTGTTATATTCATTGTATATAATGTAAACCATACGCATAATCCGCAGAGTCCCATAACAAAAGGAAAATGAGTATGGATGCTGATTAAACAGGTTGTTAAACATATAAACAACTGTAACACTTATAGGTCCTTATTCAGCTTCAGTTGCAAAATTGCAAAATCGCAAATCGAGCGATTATTGGCAGACTGCGCATATGCTGCGAATGCATTGACATGTAGTGCCCGTTTCTAGGGGTTTGTGGGGAGTGGTTAGGAGAACACAGGCTGATCAAAGCCGTTTTGTGGGAGTGTATCTGCCCTCAGTTGCAATGGATTGCGACTGAAAACATGGCGCATGTACAACTGCATTCTCTTTACTCTAAGTAGCCCTGGGTCAAAGGTGCTCGATTTCTGCGTATGCATTGCAATTCTTGTGGGTCGGCTCTTCACATGCGATTTTTTGCAGAAGCAGGATTGAGAAAATCGCAAGTTCTGTCTCAATAGTGATCTAAGGTGTATGAGGTCTATGGTACTATATAATAAACACCAATAAGTAAAACAATTCATAGAAAATAAATAAAAGTATTTTCTGACGTATATGTAATACAACAAATGAGAATGAAATACAAATAGCTGTATCAATAACTTCTACATCAACACAAATAAGGGTCTGCAATGATCTCGGATTATACATTGTTACTCTATTGCGGGGCCAGTTACCTGGTAGGGCAGAACTTTCTGATTACCTGTGCCTGATATCTCTGCTCACGGGTGGTATTCATGTGACCGCCGGTCAGCTGACCGACAGTCACATGACCTCCTCCACCAGCCCGACGGGTCACTGTCCCGATGGTCGGCATGCCGACCAACAGGGACTATTTCCACTCGTGGGTGTCCACGACACCCATAGAGCGGGAATAGAACCCGTGGCGACCGCAGGTCGCCACCGAGTCCACAGCGTGGCGAGCGCAGCGAACCCGCAAGGGGCTTGCTGCACTCGCCCCTCCCCACCGGGATCCCGGCGTCGGTATGCTGCTGGGATCCCGGCGTCGGTAAGCTGACCGGCGGTCAGGAGACCGCCGGACAGCCGTACTACACCCCTGCTCACCTGTACCTCTAACCTTTCTGCTTATCTGTGTCTTTGACTTCAGATGTAACACCGGAATCTGGTCAGGATCCTATCGATCGGGATCCTGACAGTCGAAAAAAACGACGCCAGAATCCAGACACTGCCCGAAATGCCGACGTTGGCAACCCGACTAGGATCGCAATCCCGGCATTGGAATCCCAACCACCAGAAACCCGACCGCCAAAATCCCGAATGAGCAATCAATTTCCAGAGATTTCTAGAAATTTCTAGAGATAAGTCATGGGCAAGAGGGGGGGGGGGGGGGGCGGCATTATAGGTTTAGGCTGCGGGGGGAGGGTTAGGGTTAGCCTCCAGGGAGGGGGGATTAGTTTTAGGTGGCGGGGAGCAGGGGTTAAAGTGGGGGGGGGGGGATGAGGTTGAGCTGAGTTTCACCACCTGTAATGGTAGGGGGCACTAGTTCCACCTCCTCTTTTGCCCTGTATGAATAGTAAATCTAACAGAAAAGCCCGCCCCGTCATCTACAACCATAGATGATGCAAGCATCGCTAGTGTTACTGATGAGCTGCAGCCGCCTCCCCCTTCCTCAGGTCCTGGTGGCTCCACGGTCCTCCATCATCTACAGCCCACCCCTCCTGGTACTCACACATGCTGGACAGCATTCATCCCTCTCATCAGGTCCCAATGGCTCCCTTTTCAGGCACGGCGTATGTGATGTCATGCTGTGACCACTGCTGAAGTGAAGAGGAGCCATGAAGAGGAGCAGGCTCTGGCATCTTCAAGACAACATGAGAGGAGGCTGGAGGGACAAAAGAGGGGGGGAAGCTGCTGGAGAGATACAGGGCATGGAGCTGCTGGAGGGACACAGGCGGTGAGCTGCTGGAGTGACGGAGGCAGAGATGTGTATAAGGAGAACTACTGTGGGCATTATGTGTATAAGCGACACTACTGTGGGCATTTTTCTGTAAGGAGCACTACAACTGTGGCCATTCTGTGTGAGAGGCACTACTATTGTGGGCATTATGTGTGAGGGGCACTACTACTGTGGGAATTACGAATATGAGCGGCACTACTAATGTGGTAATTCTGTGTATAAGCTACACTTCTGTGGGCATTATGTGTATAAGTGCCACTACTGTGGTCATTATGCCTAAGGAGCACTACAACTGTGGCCATTATGTGTAGGGGGCACTACTACTGTGGGAATTTGTATAAGAGGCACTGCTGTGGGCATTGTATATAAGGAGCACTACTGTGTGGCATAATGTGTATAAAGGGTACCAATGTGTATCGAACATTAATAAAGGGCACTACTGAGTGATGTAACCAGAATAAGGGGCATTACTATGTGGTGTAATATGAATCAGGGGCACTACATGCGGTGTAATGTGAATATATCGTTCTATTGTGTGGAGTAATTTGATTTGAGGGTGCTATTGTGTGACCACGATGCTTCTTTGTGAGATCAATATTCCACTATAACGCATGGGAAGTAGGGCACTAATTGATAGTTTGTAGGGGGGTGCCAAAAACAATAGCACTGGCCCTGGCTCCGCTTAATGTGACGGGAGGGGGGTAGGTGGTGGGATAAATGAGTTCCACCACCTCTCTATGACCACTTTAAGCATCGGCGGGGAGGAGTGGCAAGGTTTAGGTACCCCTGCGGAGGGTTAGGCTGTGGGGGAGGGGTTAGGTTTGACCTGCGAGAAGGGGGGATTAGGTTTAGGCACCGCCAGGGAGGGTTAGGGTCAGGCTGTAGGAGAATAACATTTACGAGTGCTGTAGGAGAATAACACACTGCAGCACCTGGCTCCTATCACTGCAGAAGAGACGGCACTTTGGTGTCACCCCTTCCGAGGGCCGCACCCCCAGCACCTGGGTTGTGAGGCCACTGAGGCTGCTTAATTTCTATACTGCTAAGTAGATTTCAGTTTGAACACACCCCACTTTTTTGGCTTGCTAGCAAACCTGAACAACCCCCCTTATCTCCCAAACTACAGTACCTCTCTATACTTCTGTCTTATTCTGCTGGAACTGCTGCAGGAAATTATGTTTCCATTCCATCACAATTTACTGTTCACGTTCTTTTGTCTGCTGAAAAAAACCTCCATTAAGCCTTATTTATCAGCTTGAAAATATAATAGACATGGGTTCGGCCTCTTTGAATACTTATTTGCTAAAGACAGGTTAAAGTCTGACTTGGAGCTTCTTAACTGCGGAACGTTTGGAACATTTAGTACAGCACTTGTTCCGTCCTTCCTCTGTGCTCCGGCAATCGCTAACAATACATTTGTGCATAATGTAATTGTAGGATCTTGTGACTGAATTGTGCTGTGCGGAGCTTGAAGTTTAACTAGGACAAGTATCATGCATCTGAGACGGAATATATGAGAATGCAGATAGATGTGAATGCAGCTTCATATTAAACTGTAACAATAGCGCGTGACTCTGTGGCAAGTTGCCTTCCTGTAGAAAATGTTTATATCAGTCATCGTTATTAACCTTCAGATAGACGTCTGTTGCTTTCTGTGGCATTCAGCGCCTTTCACTAGAGTCTATCTAAGCAATTTGTACATTATCTCTTTGTATCATTCTCTTTGTGTAAGTTGACAAGAACTTTGTAGGTATTAGCTTTTTATTTCTGAAGTTTAAACCCTATATATATATATATAACAGACTCATTACATGCAAAGTGAGATATTGCAAGCCTTTATTTGTTGTACTGTTGATGATTGTGGCTTACACCTTAAGAAAACCCCAAAGGATTTTAAATACACAAATGTCGGCCCTCTGAAAAGTATAATCATGCATAAGTACTCAGTACTTGGTTTTGGCCCCTTTTGCATGAATTACTGCCTCAATGCGGCGTGTCATGGATTCTATCAGCCGGTGGCACTGCTGAGGTGTTATGGAAGACCCGGATGCTTCAATAGCGGCCTTCAGCTCTTCTGCATTGTTCGATATTATGTCTCTCATCTTTCTCTTGGAAATGCCCCATAGGTGCTCTTTTTTTTTTTTCTTTAACCCAGGTAAGACGCTTCTGACATTATTTGTTGTCCGGGAGCGGCTTGACAAGAGGAATACGACATTTGAAACCCATGTCCAGGATCCATCTGTGTGTGGTGGCTCTTGATGAACTATCTCCAGCTCCTTGTGAAGCTCCACCACACTTTTGAATGGCCTTTCACTGACAAGAAAAAAAGAACTGGTCTGTTGCTCAGTGGTCCAAAGTCCTCTTTTCTGATCAGAGCAAATTTTGCATCTCATTTGGAAACCAAGGTCCCAGAGTATGGAGGAAGAATGGAGAGGCACACAATCTAAGATGCATAGAAGTCCAGTGGGAAGTTTCCACAGTCTGTGTTGATTTGGGGAGCCATGTCATCTGCTGGTGTTGGTCCACTGTGCTTTATTAAGTCCAGAGTCAATGCACTAAAAGAAAAGAATACAGCAGCCTGTGTGCCCTTGTACCATATAAAACACATAGCTGGTTAAGAACAGGTCAATATTCAGAATGGACACGGCACTCCAGGTCTGGAACAAGTTTATATGCTCGTGCTTAGACTTATATTCACAATGCATGACATGTATCTTTGGCTCTACTACCCTGGATATGTATGTATGCACATTTTAATCTTGTGGACATAAAATACGTATATCAAGACCTGGAGTGCCGTGTCCGTTCTGAATACTGACCTGTTCTGAACCAGCTATACATACATATATATATATAGATATATATAGATATATATATATATAGATATATATAGATATATATATATATATACTTCCTATGTGAGCCAAAGGCAACAGAGTGAGGGGGGTGGCGTTGAGGAGTATATACATGTCGGTATTATACAGCATTATATACATGTTGGTATTATACATAGGTGCAGCAGTATATACATGTGAGCATTATACACAGGTGCAGCAGTATATACATGTGGGCATTATACGCAGGTGCAGCAGTATATACATGTGCGCATTAAACACAGGTGCAGCAGTATATACATGTGGGCAATATACACAGGTGCAGCATTATATACATGTGGGCATTATACACAGGTGCTGCAGTATATACATGTGGGCATTATACACAGGTGCTGCAGTATAGACATGTGGGCATTATACACAGGTGCAGAAGTATATACATGTGGGCATTATACACAGCTGCAGCAGTATATACATGTCGGTATTATACAGCATTATATACATGTTGGTATTATACACAGGTGCAGCAAAATATACATGTGAGCATTATACACAGGTGCAGTAGTATATACATGTGGGCATTATACACAGGTGCAGCATTATATACATGTGGGCATTATACACATTTGCTGCAGTATATACATGTGGGCATTATACACAGGTGCAGCAGTATATACATGTGGGCATTATACACAGGTGCAGAAGTATATACATGTGGGCATTATACACAGCTGCAGCAGTATATACATGTCGGTATTATACAGCATTATATACATGTTGGTATTATACACAGGTGCAGCAGTATATACATGTGAGCATTATACACAGGTGCAGCAGTATATACATGTGGGCATTATACACAGGTGCAGCATTATATACATGTGGGCATTACACACAGGTGCTGCAGTATATACATGTGGGCATTATACACAGGTGCAGCTGTATATACATGTGGGCATTATACACAGGTGCAGCAGTAGAAACTATTGGAAATTTGGTGAGGGTTGATTAGAGATGTGCGAAAAAGATAGGCAGGTGAAGCCTCACCTACCATAGACTTTTTACTAAAGAGTTTTGACTATAAAAAATATTAGAATACAAAGAGGACATTTCTAACTTATTTCTTGTATTTTTCATATACTCTATACAGTCAAAACTCTTGTGCAAATGTTATTATGACAGGAAAGGCTCTGCCTCACTCCACCGCATGTCACTGCTGTAGACAGCCCCAATGTTGTGTTATTTTCATAGCTTGTTCAAACCAGCCATATTTTAGCTAAAAAGAGAAATATATAATTAGAATGGTGGTTTAAGTTAAGGTTTTTCTTTTTTCACTTCACTATTACTGACTGTGCGTCTAGAAACGGCCACAGGTGCTTTCAAGAAACTGAAAGGTGGCATTCTTGTACAAATTAGGTACTGCACCTCTACGCTGTACCCATTTCAGAAGTGACTCTCAGGGGGGAGATGTATCAAGGTGCAGGATACAGGGTGACACTGATATCGGTAGACCACTGTGATTGGTCCAATTCTCCAACCTGTGTTATTTATTTGGTAAATCTGCATCAGGAGCAATTTGTAAATTACTTAGCCTATGGCTAACCTCTGAAATCTGGCTTGCATTTACCACACCAGCAGTGTGATTTGTTTTTAAATAATGTTTTGATTTTCTACCCGATAACCTGGATACTCCATCAGTCAAGCCGTGATACCCACCGTACGAAATGCACATAATCCAAAGATCGCATATGCCTAATTAGTTAAATAATAACACAGAGCTATCAGTTAACTGTAAAGAACTGGGAATTGCAGAAACATAACACATTTGTACTAAATTAGCGGTAGTCTAGGCTAATGTGCTCTCAAGGTGATACAGCTAATTACATACAGTCATTACAATTGAGTACCTGATAGAGTATATTTATGATAATAATACAATATACATATGCAACCCAGATACACACGAACACCTCTATTACACACTGGGGGTCATTCCGAGTTGTTCGCTCGCAAGTGAATTTTAGCAGATTTGCTCATGCTAAGCCGCCGCCTACTGGGAGTGAATCTTAGCATCTTAAAATTGCGAACGATGTATTCGCAATATTGCGATTACACACCTCGTAGCAGTTTCTGAGTAGCTTCAGACTTACTCGGCATCTGCGATCATTTCACTGCTTGTCGTTCCTGGTTTGACGTCACAAACACACCCAGCGTTCGCCCAGACACTCCCCCGTTTCTCCAGCCACTCCTGCGTTTTTTCCGGAAACGGTAGCGTTTTTTCCCACACGCCCATAAAACGGCCTGTTTCCGCCCAGTAACACCCATTTCCTGTCAATCACATTACGATCGCCAGAACGATGAAAAAGCCGTGAGTAAAATTCCTAACTGCATAGCAAATTTACTTGGCGCAGTCGCAGTGCGGACATTGCGCATGCGCATTAGGCGGAAAATCGCTGCGATGCGAAGATTTTTACCGAGCGAACAACTCGGAATGACCCCCATTATGCGGCCGACATTGTATCTTAATGTATTTAAAGCTAGGACACGTTATATTTATTGTAACTTTTTAGTTTCACTTTATCTTTCAGAGTTAGTAAGATATTGGGGGTAATTCTGAGATGATCGCAGCAGAAACTTTGTTAGCAGTTGGGCAAAACCATGTGCACTGCAGGGGAGGCAGATATAACATGTGTAGAGAGAGTTAGATTTGGGTGGGTTATTTTGTTTCTGTGCAGGGTAAATACTGGATGCTTTATTTTTACACTGCAATTTCGACTGCAGATTGAACACACCCCACCCAAATCTAACTCTCTCTGCACATGTTATATCTGCCTCCCCTGCAGTGCACATGGTTTTGCCCAACTGCTAACAAAGTTCCTGCTGCCATCAACTCAGAATTACCCCCATTATCTTGAATTACGGCACACATTTTCTGCTGATTGCACTTATAAATAGAGTTGAGATTTAGTATTGTGATGGTTTCATCGCATTTCATACAAGATTAAATATTTAACAAACATATTTTGTTTTAAATAATGAACCGTATTATTCATGGTGATTGGTTCTGCAAGGTCGTACATAGCCAGGGTTCAACTAGAGAGAATGCGAGAGTCATTAACGAATACCAAATCGTAATATTCATGATAACTGGTAATAAAATTGGTACTACCAGGTCGTACATGGCCAGGGCACAAGTGGGAGAATGCGAGAGTCACATGATGAGCTTGCGGAAACGTCAGCTGACGCCTACTCCCGCCACATACAGCCTGCAGCTGCCGAATCTCTCTTAGAAGGAAACAGTTTACAAATGACGCTGGAAACCATTCAGGCAATTGAAAACATCCTCCACTGAAATTATTCTTATTATCTGTTTAAAGAGGATTGCGCTACTACACAGATTCTGAGTCTTCCTATTCTGAATGTAGGCTTCATGCTCTATCCCAAGATGGCCACCGAGATCTCTACTGAGCATGTGCAGGTTTCATGTTGCTTCCTTACTGTGTGAAACTGAAATTGAGCTGCGACTTCGGTCAACTCAGCAATAACCCAGGTTATTGCAGCAGTCTGAAAGGGGTAAAAGTTACTTGTGCTTAGTCATGGCTATCCTTAAAACGTAGACCGTTAGAGTGCCTTGAGGAGCAAGTTTAGGGAACACCCATCCCCAGTAGGAACCCCTAATGCAATCACGCTGGATCAATAACTGCACCATGCAAATTCCCAGAAGAGTTAGACCAGAAGACAATACACAGAGACCATAGGCATAACATGAAAGGATGTACCGTAGGTGGAGTATTTATCGGAACAGCCCATTAGTTCTTCTTTGTTACTTTTCAGTATCTAGACAATCAAGTTCACATATATTATTGGAGATGAAGCAGAGGAGAGCTCATTGGAGTAGCCAAGGACCCCTTGGGTGGAAATTCCTCAGCTGCTGACATTTCCGCACATGCAGTACTGTGAGGTTCCTTACTGATCCTTTATGCAGTATTGATATCCTCTGATCCTCTGTGGGGCTGATTTTGAGACGTATCTGTGCCCACTTTTGCATACCAATGCAGTCGCCTATTTACGAATTTATACTAATGCGAGAATCCACCTGTGTATGCCAAAGATCCATGAGTCTACATAAGGAATGCCAACCTATCCACTGGTTTTCCCTCTGCAGCCCTTACCACCATAATTAGTATCAGAAGATGTGCCCCCATCACATGTAGGGTGCAAAAGATCCACCTGAAACAGGCACCTCATCTCAACCAGCCCGCAAAGGGCTTTGTTGCACTCACACACACACACCCCGCCGGTATTCTGCTGCCTGGATCTCGGCATGCTGACCGACGGGATCCCCAACGCTGGTCTCCCAGCCCCAACCCAGCAAAAGAGACTCAGAAGATATATAAATAGTTGGGCAAATGTCTTCTTAGAACCACTATCACGCTGACATTAGTTTATTATTCCATAAAGATTTCAAGCATTCTGTACATGAAACATAACAATCTCTTAAATTCATGGTTGACTGAGCGACAGCTAAAAAACAAAAAGTACATTATTCATGGTTATGTGTTCATCATACGATGATCAGGAGCATCATCATCATAAGACATCTGACTGAAGAGGCAGAATAGCGTGACACAGCATAGCTTTCCTGCCAGTTATGGTAAAAAATGTATGGCACCCTCAATGGCGACCCCTTTGGTTGACAGATCTTCTTGGCATTGCCAGGCCCTTCTCATCTCTCGGCCCATTGTGGGATTGCCAGGCCTTTCGCTACCTGTATCTCCCCACATCTTATAGAGCCACATAGGTGTGTTATGTCAGGTCAACATGCATCAGCTCGGTATGAGCATGTCAACACAGCCGCAATGTTGACATGCTCGGCATGTCAACAATGACCATATTGACTTTCACCATGTTGATACGGATGTCTTGTCGACAATATCGGATGTAGTCCTAACATCCCTGGTGGTATATTTACTAAAAGTTGATTTTTGATCAATTTTTTTGGTTGATGTTGAGTCAATTTTTGATCGATTTTGTGTTTAAGAGGGATATCCAATTAGCCCCGTTAAATTACTGGGACTAATTGTCCCACTGGGGGCTAGCTAATTAGCCCCAATAAGCCACGGCACGCGCCGGCTTATCGGGGGGATTTTGTTTCACCTTCCACCGGCAGGCGAAGCAGAATCCCCGGCAACAGCCCGTTTTCATCCGAAAATGGGGCTGTTTCACACAAAAACACACAGGTTTCAGTGAACCTGTGTGTTTTCGGGAGAAGGTTTTTTGTTTTTTTTACAGGAGATCCATCTGGATCGCCTGTAAAAAAAAAAAAATTGGTGAAACATCGGAAAAAAGTCAGAAAAACGTCCGTTCTTTGGACCCGATGTTTTACCGGGGATAATTCACACATTTAAAAAATTATGTTTTTTGACATCCTTTTAAAAAAAATATGTCAAAAATCCGTTAGTAATGTGCGATTTAGGCCTTGAAACACAAAATCAATAAGAAATCGAGCCAACATTGACCATAAATTGGTCAACATCAACCAAAATCGACTTTTTTCCATAAATAAAACCCCTAGTGTCCAGTGGTTGCTTACCTGGTCCCGATGGCAGGGGCGGCTTCCTCTGGGTCCCTGTGGTCACGTGAGGAGCAGTTCTGACGGCGAAGTCTGAGCAGCGGCATTCCGGTGAGTTTTTTACCTCCTTATCCCTATTCCTAATCCCTACCTCTAACCCTCCCCCTAGTGCCTAATCCCCCCTTCCCCCCTCTGCCTAACTCTAATCTTCTCCCACTGTAAAACCCTCCTGGCAGCGCCTAACCCTACCTGCCAGCATTCTGAGAATGTCATTTTAGATGTCAACATCATCAACAGGCGAACATTCTAAGGAGGTCATCATGGTGCCTATCGACCATCTGACATTCCGGTAACTTCGCTTGAAAGACGACTTTGCCATGATGTACCATGATAACATATAATTAGACTTATTTGTTTTATTTTCAAAGCTTCAATTTAAAAAAAAAAAGAAACCCACCAGGGATTTGCATGATCTGTGCTGACTAAAAGAGTTTATTTTAGAAGCGACAAAGTTGCTCTATTTGCATAATCTGTTTAAACTGTTGTTTTGTTTCAGATGCAAATGAAACCATGGTAATTAAAAGCCTTTCATTGTGTCTCCTTTCTTATTATTTATCTCTGGATATCTGAAATACCTACTTTGTATCTCAGCACCTTTTGAAGTTCATTGTACAAGATGCAGTGACCTGATTTTATGATTAGTAAGATCCATTCCAGGATATTTCGGGTCCTCCCGGCTGTCACTGTTCATCTAGAGTTTATTACACCAGGCCCAAATACTTGTCAAAGTCAATGGACAAAGGAGAGTCATGAAGAGTTTGTGATTGGGTAACCATCAATAAAATTAGAACAATTATTTTTCTTCAGTAGGGTAATTGTTAGAGACGCGGATCTACAATATTAAAGTAAACCATTGCACATAGTAATTATTAACAGATTGCAGATATAATGCACTTAGAGCAGCCTCACAATGCTTTCATATATTAGATCAGACATCTCAATCAGCAGACAGAGAAGTTGTTTGCCTTAATTAATAAGCATGTATGATCATCGGGAACGATTATAATTTATATTTACAGATTTATTCAACACATGCCAAATTACATTTCTTTGTGTAATTAGATTTGTGTACGCCACAGCAAAACGTGTCATCTACTCTTTCCGGGAAATGGAGTGGCCCGCGTTCTAAATACATCACGTATTCCCTGGAGGCTGATTGATAGTTTAACAATCTTAATGCTTGCAGTCTTTAATTTATGGCTGAGGTGTATGTATCAGGCGAGCAAGGCTCACGTTATTTCTGCGGCAGCGGTGGAGAGATCTGCTGATTGAGGTGAGGATCGGAGGATTGCGCGGCGTAGTGTGGGAGGCTGGTAAACAAACATATTTTCATAAACACAGTAATTGTCAGTTTGAGCTATTATACTTTTATACTCTTAATTTTGTGATTGTGTTTTTATAAAAATAAATTACTTTATCTGACTATATTCTTGAATTATTTCACCGTTAGAAGCCTGGGGGTAGATTTACTAACGGTCGATTTTTATCAATTTCATATCTTGATTCTTAATCGATGTTGGGCTTTCAGGGATAAAACACACATTTACTAACATTTAAAAGTTAATATAAAAAAATCATCTGTTTGTAAAGGTGTCAATGTGTAATATGTAAATATGGGATCCGGTCTCTAGGTCAACAGTTACTAGGTCGACTACTATTGGTCAACAGTAACTAGGCCGACAGGGTCTCTAGGTTGACATAGTCTTGGTCGACCAGTCAAAAGGTCAATATTAGTTGTTGGTTTTTTATCTGTTTTTGAACTTTTTCATACTTAATGATCCACGCGGACTATGATTGGGAATAGTAACCTGTGCCGCGCGCAATGGTAGTGGAGCGAGGCACCTTGACCCGAAGCTTGCGAGCCATGCGAGGGGACACGTGCACTAATTGGGGTTCCCGGTCACTGTACGGAGAAAACAACACCAAAAAAACATAAAAAACTAATGTCGACCTTTTGACCTGTCGACCTAAACCATGTCGACCTAGAGGCCCTGTTGACCAGTTATTGTTGACCAATAGTGGTTGACCTAGACACTGTCGACCAAGTTACTGTTGACCTTCTATACCACACCCGTAAATATACCCTTTAATCTCAGAACTGATGCATTATGGTTCGTCGCAACCTGTTTGAAGCTAAAGTCATTTTTTCAGCAAAGTAAGAAACAAAAAAATTGTAGAAATTTCTGTCTTCTGCCAGGCGACAAAATTACAGCAATCCTTACTTAAAAATAGGTTGTTTGACCAAGACTCGCGATGAAAGTGTGTGTGTGTGTGTGTGTGTGTGTTGGGGGGGGGGGAGGGGGGAGAAGCATCATCTCAAGGGTTGGTTTCTGTAGGAAGCCACTCCCTGACTTTCACACAGCCCAATCTGGCATCTATGGGCTGCAGTCGGTGCAGTCCATAGAAGCCCGGGAGGTTGTGCAGTCACACCGCAACATCTTGCGCATGTGCCAGTCCAGGCACCTCCCAGATCCATTGCACAGGTGTTGGGATCCAGAGCTCCAAGCCTCCTCTCTGGGCTGGGGGTAGCTGCAGCCCCCCTACTTACAGTAAGTAGTAGCCGCCGCTGTTGCTGGCACAATTCCGGCTAGATAGCCATTAGTTTTAAAGCAATTATTAGACTCGATGTAACTGTGCCATACCTGCAGGATAGCCTGTCTGCAGATTTGCTCTCCTGCAGAGCTGATCCCACTAAGAGTTGGAACCTTGATCTAGAATACAGCCAATGACAGGGCTGGCTAGGCAATCGATTAGAGGACGATTATTAGTTTCGTATACTGGTGTAACAGCCAATGCAAGTCAGCCACAATTGCTCCGGCACCGGAGACAACAGGTGGGCCAGGATAAAGGGGTCTTGGCTACACCCCATCAGGGTAACTATTCCTGCGGTGGAGTATGGCCACAAAATCACTGGATGGAGGGGGTTTGTGGTTATACTCCCCCTGCGCTCCTGACCTCCTGATCTATCTCCCTTGTTTCATATTATAATTGAATCTGCTTCATTCAGATTGCCAACATCTTTTATTTGTAAAAAGAAAGAGATGAAGATGATAAAAAGATGACGAAGCACGTTTCAAATGTTATTGAGATGCTACTGTGTAGTGAGAGTGTTTAGGCTAAATGATCTCACAAGATTCCAAATGTTTACACGCTCTGCTGAGGTCTCATCACAGAATCACCGCCGGATCTGCGTGCCATAATAAATCAGAGACGCTTCCATTTTATTATGCTTTATCCTTATGTTTCATTCTGGCATTTAGCTTTCTGTCTTTGTGCTGCATCGTGCTCTGCTCTTCATATAAACAGACTCGCATATGACATTATTTAAAGTTCAGTGATTCTTTAGGGAGATCTTTAATCACAGTCAGTCCTCTGCGTCTCTGATTTGTCTACAGGCTGTTTTATATAGCGACTACTGAGATTACCCTCTGCATTTACATAGAGAAAGGACAAAACACTTTCCTTGAAACAATGTGTGTGTGTGTGTGTGTGTGTGTGTGTGTGTGTGTGTGTGTGTGTGTGTATACAACTCATAATGTTGACACCACAACATTATAATGCTGACATTGTTGAAATGTTGATATTGAATATATTGGCAACTCCAGAATGCCAAAATGTTCATAATGCTGACACGTGAAATGTCAACATTCAGCAGAGACTGGAGGATTAGAGCTAGGCTGTGTCAGTGGATGGTTAGGGTTAGGCTATGGGGGGGGGGGGGGGGGTTAGGGTTAGACCAGTGGTTCTCAAAATGACCCTCATTCCGAGTTGATCGCTCGCTAGCTGCTTATAGCAGCAGTGCAAATGCTAAGCCGCCGCCCTCTGGGAGTGTATCTTAGTTTAGCAGAAGTGCGACCGAAAGGAACGCAGAACTGCTCCAAAATATTTTCGAGCAGTTTCTGAGTAGCTCCAGACTTACTCCTAGCTTGCGATCACTTCAGACTATTTAGTTCCTGTTTAGGCGTCACAGACACGCCCTGCGTTCTGCCAGCCACTCCCCCGTTTCCTCAGGCACCCCTGCGTTTCTGACACGCCTGCGTTTTTCAGCACACCCCCTGAAAACGGCCAGTTACCTCCCAGAAACGCCCCTTTCCTGTCAATCACTCTGCGGCCAGCAGTGCGACTGAAAAGCATCGCTAGACCTTGTGTGAAACTGCATTGGCTTTTGTGAAAGTACGTCACGCGTGCGCACTGCGCCCCATACGCATGCGCAGAAATGCCGCTTTTTTTACCTAATCGCTGCGCTGCGAACTAAAGCAGCTAGCGAACAACTTGAATTGACCACCAATGTGTGCCGTGGCACCCTGGGGTGCCTCAGGACATTTGCCGGGGTGCCTTGGATTGGTGGTCCAGGAAGAATTAAAATTATTTATGGTCAATGTAGTAGGCAAAACCAGTGCTGGTGGCTGTCAATCATAAAATCTGTGGACAAACAGAAGTACATCTTGCCCCTCGCCACACAATTAAACCTGAGGATGATATGTCAACACGATTTACTTAATTTAATATTTCTTTCTAAATTTCTCAATAAGAAACCTTTGGCCTAGGGGTGCCATGAAAAAAAATCTGATACCCTTGGGCGCCGTGATTCAAAAAAGTTTGGGAACCACTGGGTTAGACACTAGGGAGAGGGTTAGGGGTTAGGCAAAGGGAGGGGATGTTACAGTTAGGCACTAGGTGGGTTAGGCTGTGGGAGGGGAAGTTATGGTTAGGCACTAGAAGGAGGGTTAGGGTTAGGATGTGGGAGAGGGAGGTTAGGGTCAGGCACTATGGGGATGATTAGGGTTAGACAGTAGGATGAGAGGAGGCTATGAATAGTCACTCATGGAAGGTTAGAATTATGCACTAGGGGAGGGGATTTTAGGGTTAGGTTCTAGAGGAAGGGTTAAACTCTCTATGGCACAGGTTCTCAAACTCGGTCCTCAGGACCCCACACGGTTCATGTTTTGCAGGTCACCTGTAGATTTTTAAAATGTGACAGTTGATGATACACAGTGCAGCTGCTGGGTGACATGGAAAACGTGAACTGTGTGGGGTCCTGAGGACCGAGTTTGAGAACCACTGCTCTATGGTAAGGGTGTATAGAGGCCCACTGCTGTGTGCTGTGCTTTACGCTGCTGTATTGGCTGTCTTGTGTCCTGACTCACAAGCGGTGCTCTGTATAGTCAGTGTGTATTGGGGCACATTGCTGTATGCTGCGCTGTCATCTGCTGTATTTGCTGTCCTGTGTCCAGACTCACAAGCTGTGCTCTGTATAGTCAGTGTGTATTGGAGCACATTGTTGTATGCTGCACTGTACTTTTCTGTATTGGCTGTCCTGTGTCCAGACTCACAAGCAGTGCTCTGTATAGTCAGTGTTTATAGGGGCACGCTGCTGTATGTTGCACTGTACTTTTCTGTATTGGCTGTCCTGTGTCCAGACTCACAAGCCGTGCTCTGTATAGTCAGTGTGTATAGGGGCACGCTGCTGTATGTTGCACTGTACTCTGCTGTATTGGCTGCCCTGTATCCAGACTCACAAGCTGTGCTCTGTATAGTCAGTGTTTATAGGGGCACGCTGCTGTAGCTGCGCTTACTCTGCTCTATTGGCTGTCCTGCAGGGCCAGATTAAGCCTTGGGGGTGCCCGGGGTACTTTAGACAGGAAGGCCCCTTTGGAATGGGGGGGGGGGAGGCTGTATATAAGATTGTGCATACCTCCCAACATGACCCATTCCAGGAGGGACAACATGCTCTGTACACGGACTTCCCTCTTAATATAGGATTGTAGTCACCTGTGTTAAACTATTTAATTGTTGTAAGAGGAAGAGAAACAAGAAAAAGTGACCTTTGTTGGGAGCACTCCCACTTGGAAACAAATATGATTTGAGTAATAAACAATAATGTAAGAATGAGATAGTTAAAACGTAACCTTTAATTATATTAAAATAAAATATAGGTACACCGAAAAAAATGTTGTAAAACTAAGAAGTGGCTATACAATGTGAGCCACCTGGTAAAGCTAAACTGTGAAAATATTGATGAATATGAAAGGCATTATTTAACAGGCCCACCAGGCACAGGTATATAAAGTTAGTGCAATAACCAATGTAGTGCCGTCAAAAAACCTACAACACCTGGTATTCCTTAGTGGTCCACCACCTAAGTACTGACCAGGCCCAACACCGTATTGCTTCCAAGATCAGACGAGATTGGGCATGCGCGGTGTGGTATGGTAGTAGATTGAAATTGATAAGGGAAATTCTACAGCTGATATGTAGCTAGTAGAAAATTATTGGTAAGCACCTTGTTGCTGGAATGACCAAATAATCTCTAGCTAGAGAGAAAATATATGTTTGACCGTCATTGCACCGAATTGTAACCCAAATATGTAGGTATACGTAGGTTTAAATCATGTGCTCAATAATTTTTTGGCCAGCAGGAAATGCCTGTATATTTCTTTGTGTGCTGTGCAGCACCATTGAACGTGGGTTTCTGTAATGGGTGAGGCAGGTATAAACCCTGTTATGCTGATGACATGCCACAATATTTATATGTGATCCAGAGAGAAGCTATCTCTGTTGTTAACTGGATCTCCCTGTTAGACATTGAATGGAAAAAGAGATTATTGTGACGGTCATATTTTGAACATCAAAGCATAACTCTGTGTGATATTTTGTAGAGATGAGCGGGTTCGGTTCCTCGGAAACCGAACCCGCCCGAACTTCAGGTTTTTTTACACGGGTCCGAGCGACTCGGATCTTCCCGCCTTGCTCGGTTAACCCGAGCGCGCCCGAACGTCATCATCCCGCTGTCGGATTCTCGCGAGGCTCGGATTCTATCGCAGACTCGGATTCTATATAAGTAGCCGCGCGTCGCCGCCATTTTCACACGTGCATTGAGATTGATAGGGAGAGGACGTGGCTGGCGTCCTCTCCGTTTATAGAGAGTGAGACAAGAGTAGAGAGAGACACAGTATTATTTACTTTAGTAATTTTGGGGAGCATTAGGAGGAGTACTACTACTTGCTGAAGTGATAGTGTGACTGTATATCTGACTTGTGGGGGAGACAGTGGGGAGCAGTTAGAGTCTGAGAGCAGGAGTACATATTTTAACGTACAGTGCACACTTTTGCTGGCACTCTGCTGCCAGAGTGCCACACTGCCATTGTGACCACACTGACCACCAGTATATATTGTGATTGTCTGCTTAGGAGTACTACTTGCAAGTTGCTGATAGTGTGACCAGTGACCTGACCACCAGTTTAATAATCACCACCAGTTTAATATATATATATATATAATTGTATATAATATATATATAATTGTATATGTATACCGCACCTACCCTTGTTTTGTTTTTTTTCTTTCTTCTTGATACATACTACTATAGTAGCTTACAGTAGCAGTCTGCGGTGCTGCTGAGCTGACAGTGTCCAGCAGGTCCGTCATCATTCATTACATAATAAATATATATACCTGTCCGGCTGCAGTACTAGTGATATTATATATATATATATATATATATATATATATATATATTAATTTCATCTCATTATCATCCAGTCTATATTAGCAGCAGACACAGTACGGTAGTCCATGGCTGTAGCTACCTCTGTGTCGGCAGTCGCTGGTCCATCCATAATTGTATACCACCTACCCGTGGTTTTTTTTTCTCTTTCTTCTTGATACATACTACTATAGTAGCTTACTGTAGCAGTCTGCGGTGCTGCTGAGCTGACAGTGTCCAGCAGGTCCGTCATCAGTCATTACATAATAAATATATATACCTGTCCGGCTGCAGTACTAGTGATATTATATATATATATATATATATATATATTAATTTCATCTCATTATCATCCAGTCTATATTAGCAGCAGACACAGTACGGTAGTCCACGGCTGTAGCTACCTCTGTGTCGGCAGTCGCTGGTCCATCCATAATTGTATACCACCTACCCGTGTTTTTTTTTTTCCTCTTTCTTCTTGATACATACTACTATAGTAGCTTACTGTAGCAGTCTGCGGTGCTGCTGAGCTGACAGTGTCCAGCAGGTCCGTCATCAGTCATTACATAATAAATATATATACCTGTCCGGCTGCAGTACTAGTGATATTATATATATATATATATATATATATATATATTAATTTCATCTCATTATCATCCAGTCTATATTAGCAGCAGACACAGTATGGTAGTCCACGGCTGTAGCTACCTCTGTGTCGGCAGTCGCTGGTCCATCCATAATTGTATACCACCTACCCTTGGGTTTTTTTTTTCTCTTTCTTCTTGATACATACTACTATAGTAGCTTACTGTAGCAGTCTGCGGTGCTGCTGAGCTGACAGTGTCCAGCAGGTCCGTCATCAGTCATTACATAATAAATATATATACCTGCCCGGCTCCAGTACTAGTGATATTATATATATATATATATATATATATTAATTTCATCTCATTATCATCCAGTCTATATTAGCAGCAGACACAGTACGGTAGTCCACGGCTGTAGCTACCTCTGTGTCGGCAGTCGCTGGTCCATCCATAATTGTATACCACCTACCCGTGGTTTTTTTTTCTCTCTTTCTTCTTGATACATACTACTATAGTAGCTTACTGTAGCAGTCTGCGGTGCTGCTGAGCTGACAGTGTCCAGCAGGTCCGTCATCAGTCATTACATAATAAATATATATACCTGTCCGGCTGCAGTCCTAGTGATATTATATATATATATTAATTTCATCTCATTATCATCCAGTCTATATTAGCAGCAGACACAGTATGGTAGTCCACGGCTGTAGCTACCTCTGTGTCGGCAGTCGCTGGTCCATCCATAATTGTATACCACCTACCCGTGGTTTTTTTTTTCTCTTTCTTCTTGATACATACTACTATAGTAGCTTACTGTAGCAGTCTGCGGTGCTGCTGAGCTGACAGTGTCCAGCAGGTCCGTCATCAGTCATTACATAATAAATATATATACCTGTCCGGCTGCAGTACTAGTGATATTATATATATATATATATATTAATTTCATCTCATTATCATCCAGTCTATATTAGCAGCAGACACAGTACGGTAGTCCACGGCTGTAGCTACCTCTGTGTCGGCAGTCGCTGGTCCATCCATAATTGTATACCACCTACCCGTGTTTTTTTTTTTCTTTCTTCTTGATACATACTACTATAGTAGCTTACTGTAGCAGTCTGCGGTGCTGCTGAGCTGACAGTGTCCAGCAGGTCCGTCATCAGTCATTACATAATAAATATATATACCTGTCCAGCTGCAGTACTAGTGATATTATATATATATATATATATATTAATTTCATCTCATTATCATCCAGTCTATATTAGCAGCAGACACAGTACGGTAGTCCACGGCTGTAGCTACCTCTGTGTCGGCAGTCGCTGGTCCATCCATAATTGTATACCACCTACCCGTGGTTTTTTTTTTTCTCTTTCTTCTTGATACATACTACTATAGTAGCTTACTGTAGCAGTCTGCGGTGCTGCTGAGCTGACAGTGTCCAGCAGGTCCGTCATCAGTCATTACATAATAAATATATATACCTGTCCGGCTGCAGTACTAGTGATATTATATATATATATATATATATATATATATATATTAATTTCATCTCATTATCATCCAGTCTATATTAGCAGCAGACACAGTACGGTAGTCCACGGCTGTAGCTACCTCTGTGTCGGCAGTCGCTGGTCCATCCATAATTGTATACCACCTACCCGTGGGTTTTTTTTTTCTTTCTTCTTGATACATACTACTATAGTAGCTTACTGTAGCAGTC
Source organism: Pseudophryne corroboree (assembly GCF_028390025.1). Taxonomy (NCBI): domain Eukaryota; kingdom Metazoa; phylum Chordata; class Amphibia; order Anura; family Myobatrachidae; genus Pseudophryne; species Pseudophryne corroboree. Next base: position 463,280,303 of record NC_086451.1, on the reverse strand, counting down.
TGCGGTGCTGCTGAGCTGACAGTGTCCAGCAGGTCCGTCATCATTCATTACATAATAAATATATATACCTGTCCGGCTGCAGTACTAGTGATATTATATATATATATATATATATATATATATATATATATATTAATTTCATCTCATTATCATCCAGTCTATATTAGCAGCAGACACAGTATGGTAGTCCACGGCTGTAGCTACCTCTGTGTCGGCAGTCGCTGGTCCATCCATAATTGTATACCGCCTACCCGTGGTTTTTTTTTTTTCTCTTTCTTCTTGATACATACTACTATAGTAGCTTACTGTAGCAGTCTGCGGTGCTGCTGAGCTGACAGTGTCCAGCAGGTCCGTCATCAGTCATTACATAATAAATATATATACCTGTCCGGCTGCAGTACTAGTGATATTATATATATATATATATATATATATATATTAATTTCATCTCATTATCATCCAGTCTATATTAGCAGCAGACACAGTACGATAGTCCACGGCTGTAGCTACCTCTGTGTCGGCAGTCGCTCGTCCATCCATAAGTATACTAGTATCCATCCATCTCCATTGTTTACCTGAGGTGCCTTTTAGTTGTGCCTATTAAAATATGGAGAACAAAAATGTTGAGGTTCCAAAATTAGGGAAAGATCAAGATCCACTTCCACCTCGTGCTGAAGCTGCTGCCACTAGTCATGGCCGAGACGATGAAATGCCAGCAACGTCGTCTGCCAAGGCCGATGCCCAATGTCATAGTACAGAGCATGTAAAATCCAAAACACCAAATATCAGTAAAAAAAGGACTCCAAAATCTAAAATAAAATTGTCGGAGGAGAAGCGTAAACTTGCCAATATGCCATTTACCACACGGAGTGGCAAGGAACGGCTGAGGCCCTGGCCTATGTTCATGGCTAGTGGTTCAGCTTCACATGAGGATGGAAGCACTCAGCCTCTCGCTAGAAAAATGAAAAGACTCAAGCTGGCAAAAGCACCGCAAAGAATTGTGCGTTCTTCGAAATCCCAAATCCACAAGGAGAGTCCAATTGTGTCCGTTGCGATGCCTGACCTTCCCAACACTGGACGTGAAGAGCATGCGCCTTCCACCATTTGTACGCCCCCTGCAAGTGCTGGAAGGAGCACCCGCAGTCCAGTTCCTGATAGTCAGATTGAAGATGTCAGTGTTGAAGTACACCAGGATGAGGAGGATATGGGTGTTGCTGGCGCTGGGGAGGAAATTGACAAGGAGGATTCTGATGGTGAGGTGGTTTGTTTAAGTCAGGCACCCGGGGAGACACCTGTTGTCCGTGGGAGGAATAGGGCCGTTGACATGCCTGGTGAAAATACAAAAAAAATCAGCTCTTCGGTGTGGAAGTATTTCAACAGAAATGCGGACAACATTTGTCAAGCTGTGTGTTGCCTTTGTCAAGCTGTAATAAGTAGGGGTAAGGACGTTAACCACCTCGGAACATCCTCCCTTATACGTCACCTGCAGCGCATTCATAATAAGTCAGTGACAAGTTTAAAAACTTTGGGCAACAGCGGAAGCAGTCCACTGACCAGTAAATCCCTTCCTCTTGTAACCAAGCTCACGCAAACCACCCCACCAACTCCCTCAGTGTCAATTTTCTCCTTCCCCAGGAATGCCAATAGTCCTGCAGGCCATGTCACTGGCAATTCTGACGAGTCCTCTCCTGCCTGGGATTCCTCCGATGCATCCTTGCGTGTAACGCCTACTGCTGCTGGCGCTGCTGTTGTTGCTGCTGGGAGTCGATGGTCATCCCAGAGGGGAAGTCGTAAGCCCACTTTTACTACTTCCACCAAGCAATTGACTGTCCAACAGTCCTTTGCGAGGAAGATGAAATATCACAGCAGTCATCCTGTTGCAAAGCGGATAACTGAGGCCTTGACAACTATGTTGGTGTTAGACGTGCGTCCGGTATCCGCCGTTAGTTCACAGGGAACTAGACAATTTCTTGAGGTAGTGTGCCCCCGTTACCAAATACCATCTAGGTTCCACTTCTCTAGGCAGGCGATACCGAGAATGTACACGGACGTCAGAAAAAGACTTACCAGTGTCCTAAAAAATGCAGTTGTACCCAATGTCCACTTAACCACGGACATGTGGACAAGTGGAGCAGGGCAGGGTCAGGACTATATGACTGTGACAGCCCACTGGGTAGATGTATGGACTCCCGCCGCAAGAACAGCAGCGGCGGCACCAGTAGCAGCATCTCGCAAACGCCAACTCTTTCCTAGGCAGGCTACGCTTTGTATCACCGGTTTCCAGAATACGCACACAGCTGAAAACCTCTTACGGCAACTGAGGAAGATCATCGCGGAATGGCTTACCCCAATTGCACTCTCCTGTGGATTTGTGGCAGCGGACAACGCCAGCAATATTGTGTGTGCATTAAATATGGGCAAATTCCAGCACGTCCCATGTTTTGCACATACCTTGAATTTGGTGGTGCAGAATTTTTTAAAAAACGACAGGGGCGTGCAAGAGATGCTGTCGGTGGCCAGAAGAATTGCGGGACACTTTCGGCGTACAGGCACCACGTACAGAAGACTGGAGCACCACCAAAAACGCCTGAACCTGCCCTGCCATCATCTGAAGCAAGAAGTGGTAACGAGGTGGAATTCAACCCTCTATATGCTTCAGAGGTTGGAGGAGCAGCAAAAGGCCATTCAAGCCTATACAATTGAGCACGATATAGGAGGTGGAATGTACCTGTCTCAAGCGCAGTGGAGAATGATTTCAACGTTGTGCAAGGTTCTGCAACCTTTTGAACTTGCCACACGTAAAGTCAGTTCAGACACTGCCAGCCTGAGTCAGGTCATTCCCCTCATCAGGCTTTTGCAGAAGAAGCTGGAGGCATTGAAGGAGGAGCTAAAAGGGAGCGATTCCGCTAGGCATGTGGGACTTGTGGATGGAGCCCTTAATTCGCTTAACAAGGATTCACGGGTGGTCAATCTGTTGAAATCAGAGCACTACATTTTGGCCACCGTGCTCGATCCTAGATTTAAAACCTACCTTGGATCTCTCTTTCCGGCAGACACAAGTCTGCTGGGGTTCAAAGACCTGCTGGTGACAAAATTGTCAAGGAAAAAGAGGCAATTTGGAGGCCCTTGCACAAACTGGCTTTATTCTACCTAAGTTGCCCTCCCACAAGTGTGTACTCCGAAAGAGTGTTTAGTGCCGCCGCTCACCTTGTCAGCAATTGGCGTACGAGGTTACTTCCAGAAAATGTGGAGAAGATGATGTTCATTAAAATGAATTATAATCAATTCCTCCGTGGAGACATTGACCAGCAGCAATTGCCTCCACAAAGTACACAGGGAGCTGAGATGGTGGATTCCAGTGGGGACGAATTGATAATCTGTGAGGAGCGGGATGTACACGGTGATATATCGGAGGATGATGATGAGGTGGACATCTTGCCTCTGTAGAGCCAGTTTGTGCAAGGAGAGATTAATTGCTTCTTTTTCGGTGGGGGTCCAAACCAACCCGTCATTTCAGTCACAGTCGTGTGGCAGACCCTGTCACTGAAATGATGGGTTGGTTAAAGTGTGCATGTCCTGTTTATACAACATAAGGGTGGGTGGGAGGGCCCAAGGACAATTCCATCTTGCACCTCTTTTTTCTTTCATTTTTCTTTGCGTCATGTGCTGTTTGGGGAGTGTTTTTTGGAAGGGCCATCCTGCGTGACACTGCAGTGCCACTCCTAGATGGGCCAGGTGTTTGTGTCGGCCACTAGGGTCGCTTAGCTTACTCACACAGCTACCTCATTGCGCCTCTTTTTTTCTTCTTTGCGTCATGTGCTGTTTGGGGAGTGTTTTTTGGAAGGGCCATCCTGCGTGACACTGCAGTGCCACTCCTAGATGGGCCAGGTGTTTGTGTCTGCCACTAGGGTCGCTTATCTTACTCACACAGCTACCTCATTGCGCCTCTTTTTTTCTTCTTTGCGTCATGTGCTGTTTGGGGAGTGTTTTTTGGAAGGGCCATCCTGCGTGACACTGCAGTGCCACTCCTAGATGGGCAAGGTGTTTGTGTCGGCCACTAGGGTCACTTAGCTTACTCACACAGCTACCTCATTGCGCCTCTTTTTTTCTTCTTTGCGTCATGTGCTTTTTTTGGAGTGTTTTTTGGAAGGGCCATCCTGCGTGACACTGCAGTGCCACTCCTAGATGGGCCAGGTGTTTGTGTCGGCCACTAGGGTCGCTTATCTTACTCACACAGCTACCTCATTGCGCCTCTTTTTTTCTTCTTTGCATCATGTGCTGTTTAGGGAGTGTTTTTTGGAAGGGCCATCCTGCGTGACACTGCAGTGCCACTCCTAGATGCGCCAGGTGTTTGTGTCGGCCACTAGGGTCGCTTAGCTTAGTCATCCAGTGACCTTGGTGCAAATTTTAGGACTAAAAATAATATTGTGAGGTGTGAGGTGTTCAGAATAGACTGAAAATGAGTGGAAATTATGGTTTTTGAGGTTAATAATACTTTGGGATCAAAATGACCCCCAAATTCTATGATTTAAGCTGTTTTTTAGTGTTTTTTGAAAAAAACACCCGAATCCAAAACACACCCGAATCCGACAAAAAAAATTCGGTGAGATTTTGCCAAAACGCGGTCGAACCCAAAACACGGCCGCGGAACCGAACCCAAAACCAGAACACAAAACCCGAAAAATTTCAAGTGCACATCTCTAATATTTTGTACAATGCAAATAAAGCTGAAAGAGACGATCTGGAAACTTTCCACTTGTCTCTTACTGTACCATAACAGACAGTATAGGACAGAGGATGGAAATAAACCGAAAATAGAAATCTATCAGCTTGAGGAGAAACGAGACAGACTTGAGAAGTGGACGAGATGTATCACAGTCTCAATTGTCCACATAAAGGCTGACTAATACAATAGTGCCTGACAGGATACAAGTACTGTCTTTGAAACAAAATTGTTACACCAATAAATATTTTGCATGTAGCCACAATGTATCTGCAGTGTATCTGTCTATATTGTGACAGAAAAACACACAAAAGAAGCCAAAAAAAACCAAAAAAAAAAAAACACCAAAAAAACACACAAAGAAAACACATAAAAAACACATGCTAGGTATCATTTACAATGTATTAGCTATGATATGCATAATAGCTTTTGATTTGTGTGAAAACCTGCATGCGAATAGGTGCTGAAAGGTCAGGAGTGAGACAGGGACAATATCTTTGGTAGCCAAAGTCCTAATAAATAACAGTTTGCTCCTGATTATGTGATATCAAATGCATAAAGACACACAAGTGTCAGTTATCACCATCTGTTAATACAAGCACCTAAAAAACATGAGCGATAAATAATGCTTTGTAATAATTGGCATGGCATTGCCTAAAGAGACCGATGCACATTATTGTTGTTAGAATTACATGTGTGCATATGTGGATAGCGGGGGACAGAAATTTCGAGTGGGGTGAAGAAAATACTTATGTTATGCCCCGCTCGTGATGCGCCGCTGGCCGCCGAGCTTCAGGCGTCTGTGCGGCTTGTCTGGTCTCCTCTCCTGCCGGTCTCTGGTCACGTGAGCATGCTCATCGTGACCAGGTCCACCTCCCCAATGTACGTTTCACTGTTTGCTTGTTCACGGGTGCTCACGTGACCGGAGACCGGCAGGAGAGGAGACCAGACAAGCCGCACAGACGCCTGAAGCTCGGCGGCCAGCGGCGCATCACGGCCCTCATTCCGAGTTGATCGCTCGCAAGGCGAATTTAGCAGAGTTGCTCAGGCTAAGCCTACGCCTACTGGGAGTGTATCTTAGCTTCTTAAAATTGCGACCGATGTATTCGCAATATTGCGATTACAAACTACTTAGCAGTTTCAGAGTAGGTTCAGACTTACTCGGCATCTGCGATCAGTTCAGTGCTTGTCGTTCCTGGTTTGACGTCATAAACACACCCAGCGTTCGCCCAGACACTCCCCCGTTTCTCCGGCCACTCCTGCGTTTTTTCCGGAAACGGTAGCGTTTTTATCCACACGCCCCGAAAACGCTGTGTTTCCGCCCAGTAACACCCATTTCCTGTCAATCACACTACGATCGCCGGAGCGAGGAAAAAGCCGTGAGTAAAAATACTATCTTCATTGTAAAATTACTTGGCGCAGTCGCAGTGCGATTATTGCGCATGCGTACTAAGCGGAATTTCACTGCGATGCGATGAAAATTACCGAGCGAACGACTCGGAATGAGGGCCCACGAGCGGGGCATAACATAAGTATTTTCTTCACCCCACTCGAATTTCTGTCTCCCGCTATCCACATATGCACACATGTAATTCTAACAACAATAATGTGCATCGGTCTCTTTAGGCAATGCCATGCCAATTATTACAAAGCATTATTTATCGCTCATGTTTTTTAGGTGCTTGTATTAACAGATGGTGATAACTGACACTTGTGTGTCTTTATGCATTTGATATCACATAATCAGGAGCAAACTGTTATTTATTAGGACTTTGGCTACCAAAGATATTGTCCCTGTCTCACTCCTGACCTTTCAGCATCTATTCGCATGCAGGTTTTCACACAAATCAAAAGCTATTATGCATATCATAGCTAATACATTGTAAATGATACCTAGCATGTGTTTTTTATGTGTTTTCTTTGTGTGTGTTTTTGGTGTTTTTTGTTTTTTTGTTTGTTTTTTTTGGCTTCTTTTGTGTGTTTTTCTGTCACAATATAGACAGATACACTGCAGATACATTGTGGCTACATGCAAAATATTTATTGGTGTAACAATTTTGTTTCAAAGACAGTACTTGTATCCTGTCAGGCACTATTGTATTAGTCAGCCTTTATGTGGACAATTGAGACTGTGATACATCTCGTCCACTTCTCAAGTCTGTCTCGTTTCTCCTCAAGCTGATAGATTTCTATTTTCGGTTTATTTCCATCCTCTGTCCTATACTGTCTGTTATGGTACAGTAAGAGACAAGTGGAAAGTTTCCAGATCGTCTCTTTCAGCTTTATTTGCATTGTACAAAATATCACACAGAGTTATGCTTTGATGTTCAAAATATGACCGTCACAATAATCTCTTTTTCCATTCAATGTCTAACAGGGAGATCCAGTTAACAACAGAGATAGCTTCTCTCTGGATCACATATAAATATTGTGGCATGTCATCAGCATAACAGGGTTTATACCTGCCTCACCCATTACAGAAAGCCACGTTCAATGGTGCTGCACAGCACACAAAGAAATATACAGGCATTTCCTGCTGGCCAAAATATTATTGAGCACATGATTTAAACCTACGTATACCTACATATTTGGGTTACAATTCGGTGCAATGACGGTCAAACATATATTTTCTCTCTAGCTAGAGATTATTTGGTCATTCCAGCAATAAGGTACTTACCAATAATTTTCTACTAGCTACATATCAGCTGTAGAATTTGCCTCATCAATTTCAATCTACTACCATACCACACCGCGCATGCCCAATCTCGTCTGATCTTGGAAGCAATACGGTGTTGGGCCTGGTCAGTACTTAGGTGGTGGACCACTAAGGAATACCAGGTGTTGTAGGTTTTTTGACGGCACTACATTGGTTATTGCACTAACTTTATATACCTGTGCCTGGTGGGCCTGTTAAATAATGCCTTTCATATTCATCAATATTTTCACAGTTTAGCTTTACCAGGTGGCTCAAATTGTATAGCCACTTCTTAGTTTTACAACATTTTTTTCGGTGTACCTATATTTTATTTTAATATAATTAAAGGTTACGTTTTAACTATCTCATTCTTACATTATTGTTTATTACTCAAATCAAATTTGTTTCCAAGTGGGAGTGCTCCCAACAAAGGTCACTTTTTCTTGTTTCTCTTCCTCTTACTACATACGTATTAAACCTATGGGAGCACCATCGACAATCACCGTTAACATCTACTTATAGAATTTCTCTTTTAATGATAGATGGTGATAAATTCCAGAATTACTTTCTGGTTGGTCGGTTATCTTGGAAACTTCTTTAAAAATTATACTTAATTTTCATCACTTAGTCCTGTGCGGCATCCTTAACCCAATTCCTTCCTGCAAACTATTTAATTGATAAGAAAGGTATTTCAACACAGGTGATTGCAATCATAACTTAAGAAGGAAGTCCAGGTAGAGAGCATGTTTATCTTGTCACATGCAAAAATAGCAGCAGCCTCTGTACCACTTGCACACTGGTACAGGACTCAGGAGGACTGTGTGTGTGTGTGTGTGTGTGTGTGTGTGTGTGTGTGTGTGTGTCTCGAACCTCATTAGATAACAAGTTACACAGGGCTCCCACCCAGGTGTGAAGAGAGCTGTAATTGACACAGGGATCCCACCCTGTGTCACCTACAGCTCTCTCCTATCTCTCCTCTTGTTGGGAAGCTCCATCGATAGTTCATGAAATCTGATACTCATGTGTCTCTGCCTGCACTGCATAGTGTCCTGCTTGCATTCTGGCTGTCTGGTTCTGCTGCTGCATAAGAGGGAAAGCTAGTGATGTCAGTGTGCTCTGGACAGGGGTCCCCTGACAGAGGGGGCCTGGAGTACAGTATGCCCTGCATCTCCCCCTTAATCTGGCTATGCTGTCCTGTTTCCAGACTCACAAGCGATGCTCTGTACAGTCAGTGTGTATAGGGGCACGTTGCTGTATGCTGTACTGCACTCTGCTGTATTGGCTGTGCTGTGTCCATCTAAAGTGGCTGTTCACAAGCAGCACTACATTGTGTTTTGTCATTGTCAGTTGCAAAAAAAAAGAATTTTTTTTTAGTTATAAAATTACAACAAAGATAAAAAAAAGTTGATTATTTCAAGTTTGCACAACCTGTGTGCGCTGTTCCCCTGTGCAGTTATAATTCACGTACATGATAAAATAAAACCTTTTGAATTGCTGCAGTCAGAGTTGAGCTGTGAAGTAAAAAAATAAAATATTCTTCTATTGTTTGTACTGGTTGGTATGCTTTACCCTAGTGTGCTTTGGTCTAGTGCATCTAACAGCCCTGTGACTCCATCCAGTTTGAATTGAGCTGCATCTTTAAAAAATAAAAATACACAGTGATGTACAATTGTTTGTACTGTTTGGTGCACTTTGTTCATGTGCATCTATAATCCCTGTGATCCATGCAGTTTGAATTGAGCTGCAACCTTAAAAAATCTAAAAATACACTTAAGTACTATTGTTTGTATTATTTGGTGCACTCTACCCTAGTGAGCTTTGTTCATGGACATCTATAAGCTCTGTGACTCCATGCAGTTTGAGTTGATCTGTGACTTAAAAAAAAAAAAAATATATATATATATATATATATATCGTTAAGGCCTAATGTTTGTACTGTTTGATGCACTTTACCCTAGTGCACTATGTTCACATGCATCCATAAGCCCTGTGACTCCATGTAGTGATCTGCAAATTGAAAAATGGATAACAATCAGTTTAGAGATGAGCAACCAAATATTTTCTCTGCAGCTGCTGCCACCAGTCATAATGATGATGCTAGTCTTTCAATGTCATCTACTACAGCCGATGATCAAGGGCATAGAGCAGCGGTGGGAAACCTTTGGCGCTCCAGCTGTTGTTGAACTACACATACCAGCATGCCTTTCTACAGTTTTACTATTTGGCCAAGCTAAAACTTTTACAAGGCATGCTGGGATGTGTAGTTCAACAACAGCTAGAGGGCTGCAGGTTCCCCACCCCTGGCATAGAGGCTCTAAGTCAGGACATTTACAACCAAAAAACAATGGGGGTAATTCAGACCCGATTGCTGCTGTGCGTTTTCGCTCAGCAGCGATTGGATATGAACTGCGCATGCGTATGCACCGCAATGCACAGGTGCGAGGTCCCCCCAGCGACAGGGAGTGCAGGACAGCGACGGAATGGCCAAAGAAATTGATCGCACCGACAATCGCAAGAAGATTGACAGGAAGAGGCCATTTGTGGGTGTCAACTGACCGTTTCCTTCCTAGGAGTGTCCTGAAAAACGCAGATGTGTCGAGCCGTTTGGAGGGAGGGTTCCTGACGTCAGCTCCAGGCCGGATCATCGCACTGGAAGAGTAAGTCCTAAGTTGTGCAGAGACTGCACAAACTTTTGTTTGTGCAGCTCTCTGCACATGCATTAGCTCCCCTGCACAGCAATTACCCCCTCCCCTTTAAGGCGGCGACTACCTGGTAACAGCAGTGCAAAAAAACGCCTGGTTGCAACCAAGTCTGAATTAGGCCCAATATACAGTGGTAATGAAAAAAACTCACCTCTAATAAAGGGAAAGTTTGGTGCTGATAAATATAAAATTGCCAACATGCATTAACTTCACGCATTGGCAAGGAAAGACTCAGGCCTTGGCCTTTATTTAGGAGTGGTGGTTCTGCAATTGTCAGTGAGACATCTTCTTCTGCCTCTCATGACAATGCACAATCTTTTTGGTCATAGTCTACAAGAGGTGCAAAAATAAATTAAAACCAGTAAGGCAGTAGGACAAACTGTGTGTTCAGAAACAGAAATGTCTCAAATCCCTGAGAAGACTCTAAGTGTGTCCTCGAGTGCTATGTATGAGCCTAACTTTTCTGATACAGTACCCACAGAGAAGCCGCCTTCCACCATTACTGCTCCCTCTGTAAATGTGGGGAAGAGCAGCAGAAGTATAACTGATGACATAGAAATTGAGGAAGCCACTATGGCACTGCAAGAGGATGAGGGGGATATTTGTGTAGCTGACACCAGCACTAATAAGGATTTTGAGGATGAGATTGTAGTTTGTGTAAGTAGGCACCAGTGGAAGCTATAAGTAGGACATTGTCATGCCTGGGCATAGGATCCACAAATCCACTTCTAATGTGTGGAATTATTTTTACCCAAATCCTGACAATTGTCAAGCCATCTGTAGTGTTTGTAAAACCACAGTAAGTAGAGGTAGGGCAATCACCATCTAGAAATCTCCTCCCTGTTACGTCATTTGCGTCGAGCTCATAAACAGTTTTTGACAACATCATAAAACTTGTCAAAAAAATAACAAGCAATCCAGGATTAGCTAGTTCCCTTCTCTCAATTAGAACCCGGCACCTGCAATCTCCACCGAAAACACCTTCATCCTCAGTATACTCAGTAATGATCGGAGGTAGTTCTGCCTCCAATTTGTTAAGGCTAGTTGACTCCTCCCCTATACAGGATTCCTCAGAAGAATCCTTCAGTGCTAGGTCTGCTGCTACTGCAGCAGGGGATGGGTCTGTATCCCAGAAGGGGGCCAAGAAGACTACTAGTAGTATTGTAAAATAAATAAAAAAAATTTACAGTGAAACAATCTTTTGCAAGGGGAAGAAAGTGTGACAGCTCTCACCCAGTCGCACAGCTAGTATTAGATCTGCGTACAATATCTGTCATTAGTGCAGTGGGTTTTACACAGTTAATTGAGGTCCTGTGTCCCTGGTACCAAATTCCATCTTGGTTCCATTTTACCCGAAAAGCCATTCCTCGGTTGTACCAGGACATTTAAAAATAAAAACTAATTACTGGCCTACAAAATGCCATTGTACCCACTGTCCACATAATCACAGACATGGGGACAAGCACTAGTGGGCAAACTAAAAATAACATGACTCTGACAGCCCCTGGGTTGCTGAATTGCCTTAGGCAACAGCAGAAGCATTATCTAACAAACAACACCACCTCATTCAGAGGTTGTCTACTCTGTGTATCACCGGCTTCACTAAGAGGCATACCACTGACAATCAAGGGATGTCATAGAAAAATGGCTTACCCCACTTGGAATCTCCTCAGGCTTTGTGATTTCTAATTACACCACAAATATTGTGAAACCACTACAGTTGGGTGAATTCCAACACATCCCATGTTTTGCTCACACAACTTGGTGGTACAGTGTTTTATTTTTAAAAGAAAGGGGTATGCAGGAGATGCTGTCTTTGGACAGAAAAATGTTGGGACATTTTCAGCATTCAGCCACAGCATGCAGGAGATTGTAGCACTTGCAAGAACAGTTCATTTCTGTGCCACCAACTGAAACAAGAGGTGGTAATAACCATGTAGAATTCCACTCTGTATATGCTTCAGCAGAGGGAGGAACAGCAAAAAGCCATCCATATCTAGCCATGACGTTGGGAGAGGAGGGGGAGTGTACCTTGGGGGTCATTCCGAGTTGTTCGCTCGCAAGCTGCTTTTAGCAGCTTTGCGCACGCTAAGCCGCCGCCTACTGGGAGTGAATCTTAGCTTCTTAAAATTGCGAAAAAAAGATTCTCAAAATTGCGATTACACACCTCTTAGCAGTTTCTGAGTAGCTTCAACCTTACTCGGCATCTGCGATCAGTTCAGTGCTTGTCGTTCCTGGTTTGACGTCACAAACACACCCAGCGTTCGCCCAGACACTCCCCCGTTTCTCCAGCCACTCCCGCGTTTTTCCCGGAAACTGTAGCGTTTTTTCACACACTCCCATAAAACGGCCTGTTTCCGCCCAGAAACACCCACTTCCTGTCAATCACACTCCGATCACCAGAACGAAGAAAAAACCTCGTAATGCCGTGAGTAAAATTCCTAACTGCATAGCAAATTTACTTGGCGCAGTCGCACTGCGGACATTGCGCATGCGCATTAGCAACTAATCGCTCCGTTGCGAGAAAAAAATACAGAGCGAAAAACTCGGAATGACCCCCCTTAGCCCCACGCAGTAAAGAATACTTTCTGTCTTGTGCAAGGTGCTCAAACCCTTGAAAGTACCCACCTGTGAAGTGAGTTCTGACACTGCTATTCAACACAAGGACATTTCCATCTGGCACTACATTTAATATCTGCCACTGTTGTGTGGCAATGATTCTTAGTTGTACTATAAACTGATGTGTGTTTGTGCCGCTGCTCTGTCACTTAGTAACCAGCCAGCTCGATGCAGCACCTTGTCTATTGTGGATGAAAACAATATTGCGAGCTGTTATGCAGTCAAAATTGAGTAGTAATGTATGGAAATTAATGTTATTAGGGTTATTACTACTCTAGGAACAAAAAAAAGGCACAAATTATGTGATTTTAGCTTATTTGCCAATTTTTTTTCAAAAAATCTAAAACCTCAACCAGTAATGGCCGAAATAAAAAAAACAAATCTAAAACCAAAACCGGAAGATGAATTAGAACCAAAACCAGACAAAAAATGGTCCGCCGTCCCCCTCCCGCACACATGAGTACCGCGCACCCCCACTCCCGCACACAGATCACAGTGCACCCCCCTCCCGCACACACGATCACAGCGCACCCCCCTCCCGCACACATGAGTACCGCGCACCCACACTCCCGCACACAGATCACAGTGCACCCCCCTCCCGCACACACGATCACAGCGCACCCCCCTCCCGCACACATGAGTACCGCGCACCCCCACTCCCGCACACATGATCACAGCGCACCCCCCTCCCGCACACATGAGTACCGCGCACCCCTACTCCCGCACACAGATCACAGTGCACCCCCCTCCCGCACACACGATCACAGCGCACCCCCCTCGCGCACACATGAGTACAGCGCACCCCCCTCCCGCACACATGATCACCGCGCACTCCACCCCCCCTCCCCTCCCGCACACATGATCACTGCGCACCCCACCCCCCCTCCCCTCCCCTCCCCTCCCGCACACACGTTCACACACACACCCCGCCGGCACCCGCAACAACCAAGGAGCGTGCCCGGATCACAGTAATGGAGGCAGAGCAGGAGAAGGATCAGGAGGACCACTACCGCGGATCAGCCCTGCTGCTGATGCCGGTAAGAGAGTCTTTCTCTCCAGAGCAGACCAACACTGCTGCATTATTACATTAGATGTGCCCCTTCCCCCGCAATCGTAATACGATTATAAAGGACCCCTGTTAGTGTCAGTGTATGTGTGCAAGGACGGACCCCTGTATAGTGTCAGTGGGTGTGTATATGGACCCCCTATATAGCGTCAGTGTACTGTATGTGTGTGTGGATGGACCCCTGTATAGTGTCAGTGTGTGTGTGTCAGTGTGTGTGTGTGTAAGGACCCCTGTATAGTGTTGGTGTACTATATGTGTGTGTATGGACCCCTGTATAGTGTCGGTGTACTATATGTGTGTGTAAGGACCCCTGTATAGTGTCAGTGGGTGTGTATATGGACCCCCTGTATAGTGTCAGTGTGTGTGTGTGTGTGTGTGTGTGTGTGTGTGTGTGTGTGTGTGTGTGTAAGGACCCCTGTATAGTGTCGGTGTACTATATGTGTGTGTAAGGACCCCTGTATAGTGTCAGTGTGTGTCAGTGTGTGTGTGTGTGTGTGTGTAAGGACCCCTGTATAGTGTCGGTGGGTGAGGAGAACCATAGCGGCATGTTGTAACTGCCATGGACTGGAGGACTCTGCTGGAGCTTAGGCTACATGTGATAGAGGATGAACTAAAGTACCAGGACTTCAGGCTGAAGGTGGACTCCAGATAGCTGCAGCCAGAAGGTAATGGAGTGTAACTCTAATCCTACCCCTCCCCCAGCCTAACCCCAACTCCCCCGAAGACCTAACCCTAATCCAACCATCCCCCGCAGCCTAACCCTCCCTCCCCAAAGAATTAAGGCTCAAAAAGGGTTGAGATTACCTAAAGGATAAAAAAAAGGGGCAGACTAGATGGGCCAAGTGGTACTTATCTGCCGTCAAATTCTATGTTTCTATGTTTCCCCGCAGCCTAACCCTCCCATTCTGCAACCAGACCCTAACTCTCCCCTCTCGCAGCCTGACCCTAACCCTCCCCTCCCGCAGCAAGACCCTAACCTTCCCTCCTGCAGCCTGACCCTAACCTCCCCTCCCGCAGCCTGACCCTAACCTCCCCTCCCGCAGCCTAACCCTAACCTCCCCCTTCCGCTGCCAGACCCTAACCCTCCCCTCCCATAGCCTGACCCTAACCTCCCCTCCCGCAGCCTGACCCTAACCTCCACTCCTGCAGCCTAACCCTAACCTCCCTTCCCGCAGCCTGACCCTAACTTCCCCTCCCGCAGCCTGACCCTAACCTCCTCTCCCGCAGCCTGACCCTAACCTCCACTCCTGCAGCCTAACCTCCCCCTCCCCTCCCGCAGCCTGACCCTAACCTCCACTCCTGCAGCCTAACCCTAACCTCCCCCTCCCCTTCCACAGCCTGACCCTACCTCCCGCAGCCTAACTGTAACCTCCTCCTCCCCTCCCGCAGCCTGACCCTAACCTCCCCTCCCGCAGCCTGACCCTAACCTTTACTCCTGCAGCCTAACCTCCCCCTCCCCTCCCGCAGCCAGACCCTAACCTCCACTCCTGCAGCCTAACCCTAACCTCCCCCTCCCCTCCCGCAGCCTAACCTCCTCCTCCTCCTCCCCTCCCACAGCCTGACCCTAACCTCCCCTCCCGCAGCCTGACCATACCCTTGTCCTCCTGCAGCCTGACCCTACCCTCGCTCTCCCACAGCCTAACCCTAACCTCCTACCCGCAGCCTGACCATACCCTTGCCCTCCCGCAGCCTAACCCTACCCTCGCTGGGATGCCAACTACATCCCGCTGATATGATGTTTGTCCTTACTACTACCCCCAACCAGTACCTACCACTACTATGATCACATAGATTATTTCTGTTGAAGTGTTGGTAGGGGCAGCGGCAGTAACGGGGATTAAGTTGGCGGTGGTAGGAGTCATCGTCGGTACTCAAATGACATTTTGACTGCAGTGCCTCACCAGCCACTGACCTCATCGCATGCCACTGCTACAACCAGTGCAAAACCACAATGGACTTTGTACCCATACGACGTGCGTGCGCAATGCGGAGCATACGCATGCGCAGATTAGCCATTTTCTTCACTGATCGCTATGTAGCGAACAACGGCAGCTAGCGATCAACAAGGAATGACCCCACATACAAAGTAGTGATATATCTTTTTAAGTAAACAGATTCTATTCACTTGTTAAAATAAAAAATATATATTTTATTTGTTATGTTGCACATTTTTTTATAATGAGATGCAGAAAACTTCTGAGCTCTTCCCATGATGTAATGTAAATACATAGTCCAAACATTACTCTAGTTTGCTCAGTGCAGCCAATGGTGTGGACTTATATTATTCACTTTTTATAAAAGATAACTGTAATAAAGAAAACACATTTAGTGTTCTAGGTACCTTAATGGAATTCAAGGTTAAATATATTTCTAAATCATACGCAAGTTTTTTTTTTCTTTTTATAAAAGAAAAGTAATTGACTTTAAAGAAATTATGATCTATTTTTTTGTTGAGAAGATGAAAAGCAATAAGTATTATACTAAGACGTTTGAGGTCAGAAATAGATTTTGGTTGAATCATAAGATGATTAAACGTATGAGCAGGAGAAAAAAAAAACACAATTGAAAACATGAGACATTTGTATCTCTCCATCTCCTGAGAGATAAGTCCATTTTGAGAAAAACCAAATGCATTCAGAAGTCATTTGATGGCTAATAGAAATAAATGGAAATTGGTAATGGAAGGTCAAATTGTAGAGGAACCGGGAGAGCTTAAAATATTAAATTGTGATGGTGAAAGAAAGACTAAAGGGCTTAGATGAAATTAACAAAGGTGGATTAGTGTGATATGGGATTGTAAAACAAGGCAGAACAAGCAGATGGTTAAGGCTAAGATTTGTATGATCTCCATTTAGAGGGAAGTATGTAATCCATTCAGCATTTTGTCTTATGTCTAAGTGTAATATAATCTTCATACAGGGGTGCCTAGCCATTCTGAAACCCAAGAAAGGGATTCAAAGTGCGACCCTCTATCCTCTTGTGCAGACTAGAATGATCCTTTAGAAAGTGATGCAGATTTGAAGACAAGTCATTTTGAAGAGCGTATCTTGTTTTGAGTTGCATATGTGTATACAATTAAATGTGATGCATCTTTTGTACGCATCTCAGGTGCATCTCCAGTTGTGACGGATTAGGGGTAAAGTGGCTGTAATGGGCAGGACTATCTTAACGTAAAGGCACCCTGGGCAGCTGCCCAGGGCCCATCAATTCTAAGGGCTTTCAAGCAAGGGCGGGTGATGGTCTTACAATCAGAGCAGCGAGGCAGCATTGTCTACCGGTCTCCCAGCCTGCACCCGGACAATATGCGGCTGTCAGCATGTTGATTGGTTGATGGCTGGAGCTATCCACCAATCAGAGTGCTGACAGCCATTTACTGTATGGAAGCATGTGGAGAGACAGCAAAGGACCGCAGGAGGGGCATGTTATGATTTTTTAAAAAATGTATTCCCGTGAATGGGTTGGTAGAGGCCATAGTGCTCATGGCCTACAATGCTGTTAAGATGGCCTTGGTTAAGGGGGCATTTCACATAGTCCAGTGGCAGAAGTGCTCACTATGTAGAGTTGTGCGTACGTGTAAATATACCTTCTTTCAGACCAATCTCTTGTACCAATTATAGGGCTGGTGCAAATGTGCACTGATGTCGATGATGATGACTAATATCAAACCAGGAGAGCAATTTAAACATGCTTGGGATGGGCATATGAGGGATGCCATTAAGTTACCGGCTGTCGGGATCCCAGCAGTCAGGAGGCCAATGCCAGAATCCCGACAGCTGGTGACATGCCGCCAGATGGAATAACGACCAAAGCCCGAGATCCCATTTTGATGGTGGTCCACGCCACCACCCAATGGGGAATATGATAGTGTGGCAAGCAAAGCTCGCCACCAAGCCCATATTGTGGCGAGCGCATTGAGCACACGCTATGCTCACCACCAGAATTCCAGCTGTCGGAATTCCGGCGTTGGTCTCCTGAGCACCGGGATCCCGACTGCCGGTATTACATACCGGACCTGCATATGAATATCTTTACAAAGAACTAAGGATCCACTAGGGTTGAGGTTACCTAAAGGATAAAAAAAAAAGGGGGCAGACTAGATGGGTTGAGTGGTTCTTATCTGCGTTTACATTCTATGTTTCTGTGTTAAACTCAGGTCTAGATTTAAAGCAGCCATATTATAATGTGCTAAGAGCAGTGTGCTTTACGCCAAATATTATTGCCACTTTGAGGGGAATTCAGATGTTATCGCCCCCGATCTCCCATCTAGAGTGGCCAATCCGACTAAAGTAATGGGCGCGATTGGGAAACGTGCCGTTTAAGCGGCCAAATTGATCACTTTTCACACATTTCAGCTCACCACCCCGGCAGCCAGCCAATCGTGCCCGAACGGAGCTACATTTGAATATATCCATTTAAGTTTCCTGGACAAAACCACCAGGAAGCAGCGCATCATAAATCTAGCCAGAAGTGTGCAGATAGGGGAAATACGTACAACTGTAGCGATACATACAACATACTTGCATACTTGTTAATATACACATTTAGTTCTGTGCATCGCAACGATGGGGCAATTACAGCTGACTTCCACCATTGTTCGTCCCGTTAGTTACATGGCCTTTAAAAACAAATTTCATAATTTTGCAGCACTGGTTTACCCACCAACAACTTTTTGCAATAAGAAGACTCTCATTTTCAGCAGAGGTGCATGAGGGTCACTAGGGAGGAGATTTATCAAGCTTGAAGAGGACCAACCAATCAGCTCCTAACAGTCATTTTTTCAGTTAGGACAGTGGTTTCCAAACATTTTTGAATCACGGCGCCCTAGAATATCAGAATTTTTTTCACGGCACCCCTAGGCCAAAAATTTCTTATTGAGAAATTTAGAAAGGAATATTACTGTACATTAAGTAGATTGCGTTTATATGTCATCCTTAGGGTCAGTTGTGTGGTGAGGGACAAGATTTGCTTCTGTTTGGCCACATATTTTATGACTGGCAGCCAGAGGCGGATTGCCCATAGGGTTTACAGAGAAGATTCCCGTTGGGCCGACGTACCCGTGTGGCCTGTTTTGTTTGAGGACATGTGGTCCTTTTTATAGACATAATGAATAAGATGCAAAATAATTTGCATATATGAAAATGACTTTGCCACTTAGCCTGTGATTGCAGATGATCTAGTGTATGCTCTGTCTGCCTGCTTGGCTGACATATAAGATTGAGTGAATAGTGATTGGGATACGGTTGGTGTAATAAGCAAGAAAATATATCTTTCTAAAGAATGATATAGTTTCCTAAATTCTGAAGGTGTATCATATAATGTGCTCATAATATTTAATTTTATTTCTTTTTAACTTCCCCCTTGATGCTGGACATGCCCACTATCTGGAAAGTCTTGGGGGGAGGGTGCTGCTGCCATGGCCCATGGCTAGACCTTACACGTCTGGTGCTGCCCATGTGGGGCCACTAGTACAAATTTTTCCAGGGCCGCTTTTTGTTCCCAATACGCCCCTGTTGGCAGCCACCAGCACTGGTTTTGCCTATTATATTGACCATGAATAATTTTAATTGGTCCTGGAACACCAACCCAGGGCACCCCTGCAAGTGTCCCGAGGCACCCCAGGGAGCCACGGCACACAGTTTGGGAACCTCTGAGTTAGGAGATGATTTGTTGATATCTTATCTCTATCCACTTTGTTTTTCTACAAGCTTTGATAAAGATCCCTCAGGAAACAAAAGTAGGTGTAAGACATGGCTTTCATTATACAGGGCGTAATATACCCGTAAGGTAAAGTTTTTTCTCTGTGGCAGTTGCAATGCTGCAGTGTTTTCTACTCTTTCTACATTTGAAAGATAAAACTTTGATTACTACATAGTCAACATATTGGGGGTCATTCCGAGTTGATCGCTCGCTAGCAGTTTTCAGTAGCCGTGCAAACGCATTGTCGCCGCTCACTGGGGGGTGTATTTTAGCTTTGCAGAAGTGCGAACGCTTGTGCAGCAGAGCGCCTGCAAGATCGTTTTGTGCAAAACAAGACCAGCCCTGTAGTTACTCTTCGTGTGCGTTGATTCTAACGACGGAGGGACGGCTTTTGACGTCACACACCCGACCAGCGACGCCCAGCCACGCCTGCGTTTTTTCTACCATGCCTGCGTTTTTCTAAGCACTCCCTGAAAACGGCCAGTTGACACCCAGAAACGCCCTCTTTCTGTCAATCTCCTTGCGGCTTGCTGTGCGAATGGAATCGTCACTAGAACCTGTGCAAAACCACAATGGACTTTGTACCCATACGACGCGCGTGCGCATTACGGAGCATACGCATGCGCAGATTAGCCGTTTTTTTCACTGATAGCTACGCAGCGAACAACGGCAGCTAGCAATCAACTCGGACTGACCCCCATTGTCCATTTGATAGTCTGGACCTTGAAAAGGAGAAAGAGTTGTGTCTACGCTCCCAGTGGATGTAAGATATCCGAAATCACCCGATTATACCAACCAGTGCCATATTAAACCCTGTGGAGGCCGCATAGGCTGTCGCAATCTCGGGGCCCACCTCGCAAATTATTTCCTAATACTTTTTTTTATTTTACACAGTCTACGATCTGGAAACTGTAATGTGAATCTGATGTCCCTGGTTTATGTACTGTAAGTTGATAATGGGTACATTTCATTAATACAGTATTTTCTCTAGAGTCTTTAATGTAAAGTTTTTGTTTCTTTGAGTTGATAATTTTTTTTCTATCTTTTGGAAACAATGTAAGAAAGCTTGATTCTAATTTTCTTTCAAGATCAACTCAATGTTATTTTGATCCACAGTCGCAGGGCCCCTAATATGTGCTGGGCCCATAGGCTGGTGCCTACTCTGCCTATCTGGTATTCCGGCACTGATACCATATCTGCTGTAAACCAGAAACTTAAGGTAAGCAGACTTGAGAGAAAGCTGGGTCATCGTTGTAATCATTGGTGGTTTAATTAAAAATTCACTTGTAATTATGGGTGTCCTTAAATTTCTTGGGTTGGGCTGAAAGTCAGTGAAGTGTGGAGAAATCCCTTTAAACCCCAATTAGACATGATTACACTAGTCTGTTCCGTGCCACAACATTTATTTAAGATATCATGGCGCCCAGCTCCAGGAGTGGAAGCGGTTAATTTGGATCGTGTGAATCTCATTTGCATATTGACTGCCTAACATCAAATGATGTAATCAGATAGCGATTTGTGGAATATATCCCAGAAAATACACGCCATGAACCCGCTGCTTCTCATTTAGCAGAACCATCGGCAGCTAAGCTCTGTGTTAAAAAAAAAACTTTGGTTTGTAATATCCGCATAAAATCTCCTTGCTCCCCGTTCAGAAAATCACAGCTGTTCTCCGCATGGTTTTAGCAGTCATTGTTATTAGGGTGTTGGATTGCCATTCATATCTAATTAGCTCTTGCGTAGCGTTCCATAGCACACCTTTACTGAGCCAAGGGAGGTGCTAAGTCACAAAAACGCTGTAGACCAATCAGTTTTCAAAGTTAAACTGAAAATAATGATTTTGAGCCAAGAACAATATATTTACACTGCACAAAGCACCTTATTGTATCACTATGTCATTGTATCACTATTGTATCACTATGTTTAGTTTAACATTATCTAAAAATATGTATTTCGTTTTTTTGCATATAGGTGGTCATTCCGAGTTGTTCGCTACCAGTTTTAGTTCGCAGCGCAGCGTTTAGGCAAAAAAGTGCCACTTCTGCGCATGCGTATGCGGCGCAATGCGCATGCGCGACGTACTTTCACCAAAGCCAAAGTCGTTTTACACAAGGGCTAGCGAAGCTTTTCAGTCGCACTGCTCGCCGCAGAGTGATTGACATGAAGTGGGCGTTTCTGGGAGGTAACTGACCGTTTTCAAGGAGTGTGTGGGAAAACGCAGGCGTGTCAGATACAAACGCAGGCGTGCCGGGGGAAACGCAGGCGTGGCTGGCCGAACGCAGGGCGTGTTCATGACATCAAAACAGGAACTAAATAGTCTGAAGTGATCGCTAGGTAGGAGTACGTCTGGAGCTGCTCAGAAACTGCACAATCTTTTTTTTGTAGCCGCGCTGCGATCCTTCCGTTTGCACTTCTGCTAAGCTAAGATACACTCCCAGAGGGCGGCGGCTTAGCGTTTGCACGGCTGCTAAAAGCAGCTAGCGAGTAAACAACTTGGAATGAGGGCCATAGTACATTAATATGAGAGAAAAGTTAAATATGCCGCAAAATAAATTTCTCTGCCCAGGCCGCCCCGTATTACAGACTTCATGTTCCAACTTTGCTTCTCCATTCCACACCATAGTCACCTACTCTCCTGAAATTTCCAGGAGACTACAGTATACAGAATTCGGATTACTTCCCACTGAAGAAGGCAACCACTTTGCCTCTCGTCCACTTCCCCCTATAAAGCATATCATTGCAGACCCCCCTTCATCCGCGATGTGATGCTACAAATCATGTATTATGTTGTGGTTAGGACTGCAATGATGATGCCTTGTATTCATAACACCTCCATTTGCATAAATATATAAAAGTTGGGCTATTGTGAATAAATGCACTACCTTTAGGGTTGAGTGGATTTATGTAAAAACCAGGTGACCTCATCTGTTGGGTCACTTACACTAAAGGTGGGTACACACTTAGCGATAAATTAAATGACGTCGCTCATTTTGACCCTTCCTGAATGACGTCGTTAAATGTATCGCTAAGTGTGTATGCCGCCACCGACGAGCGATGCGCAGCCCCGTGGGTCATTATCGACCCTCGCTGTCGGCTGTGCATGCAGCTCAATTTGGACTGTCGTCCAAAAGCTGCATGGACGGCCTGGCCACTCACTGGGTACGCACTGCCGCCGACCGCCCCGGTAGGGAAGGGAATACACTAGATGACGTCACTCATAGAGCACATCGCCTAGTGTGTACCCACCTTAAGGTTCAAGTCATGGGCGTGGGACTCCCAAAGCCAGCACACGCCAACTGCCCCAAGTCACCACACCAATGAGAAGCTAAGGTGTCAGGAAGTATTACATAAATGAGAGGCAAAAGCTTTGTGCTACGTGTGTTACATAGGTGGGAGGAAATAATTGGAATGTGAAAGGTGGTACATTGTAAAATAATTAGGTGGTAGAAACGGCAATGCTAATTCCATTTTCCTGACATGACTGTATTGCTATTTAAAGCATTTTAACCGTGTGGGCATTATAACATAAAACATGCTACTTTACCACAATGTTTAAATCTAGAAAGCTTGAAGTAGCAGTAAATCGTGTCAGGATAGTGGCACCGGCATTCCCATTTCATCATAGCCGATGTGGACACGGTGATGGTTGAAATAACATTTAGGTATCACGATTTATCTATGGCTGTCCCGCATGTTAGGCGAACTTGGACTCCATTACATCTCACCCATGACCCTGGTTTAGCCAGTGCAACCAGGAAAGAAGTGTTGCAGCTGCTACACTCTACCTAGAAGCCAAAGTCACCTCAAGTTTCGGTGAACGAGCCTGGCAAAGCCAGTAATTACCCCTGGACATGGCTTTGCAGTTGACTCTTACAGTTGGTCAGGTGCTGTATGGACAAACAGTGTTATCAAATAAAATGAGGAGGGCAATGCAAAGATGTAAAAAGAGCAACAAATATTATAGAGTACTCATCAAAATAATCTGGGACTCCGGGAGAGCCATTCCATACCCAGGAGCAGCCTAAGGGTCAAATGCCCCTCTCCCATCTTTCATTTATGTTCCTTGCTACCTGCAGGTACAAATAGTTTTAACTAAAATAGAAATAAAGTTTTTTGTCCCAATCTGCCTTCCGTGTCCGTCACAAAAATGTACTAGGCCGCTGACTTATGGTAAAGCCAGCCCTGAGTAGAACGCATATAAGCCAAACGCCAGTTACGCAAACATGATAGACTGGAAACAAAAATAATATTGATAATATTTGATGATAAATTGAATTATTGAAATCTTTTATAGATCGTAAAAATATGGAGAGGAAAAAAAACGTGTATTTAGTTTAATACTGTCCATGGAACCGAATAGATGATTGTCCTAACTCTAATTGGTCCGAATTATATAGAATCGGCGTCTTACTGTTCAATATTTTCTCTGTATTCCGTAAGAGTTTCTTATCAAAGTAAAAACATGTCAGTGATTAGACAGAAGTACAACTATTGGATTAATAACTTGACTTAATATGTGAAATGAATTTTGAGATGTTTGATCATGTCTAGCCTATTATGATAATTTATGAATTTGCAAATGAACAGTGAAAGTGCTGTTTTGTGAAGTATTTTGCCTATTTGTGTGAGAGAATACACCTGGTTTTAGGTAAAAGCAGAGATTTGGGGGCATAGATGATGGAATACATTGGTGTGCAACTGTCGTAGGCAGGGCCGGTGCAAGGTCTCTCTGCACCCTAGGCAAAGCTTCAGACCTAGCGCCCTCTAACCTGCAAACCCCACCACCACCTACCTCCCGGACGGGAGATGCAGATCGCCATTAGGTGGGCTGGGCTGAATTGCATCATTATACATATATAGAGAAAAGGGACAACACTCAAGGACTTTTAAAGTGAAAAAGAATATTGTAAACAAAGTATCAAAATTTAGTGACTTTGACTTTGGACCTAATTCAGCTTCAGTTGCAGTTTTGCGTTTTTAGCACAGGACAAGGCCACCCAGCGTCCAAATACCCTGCGGTGTTGCAATCGCAATGTAAATTGCGATCACATGGCTGATTCGTGGAAACACCCCTGTCTCCGTAGTAGGCTGCGAAGGCAGGCGCAGGGCAACCATTTTTCGGGTCGCATCACACAGCCGCCCCAAACCCATCCCCGTTTCCAACGGCACACCTGACCAATGACAAGTCAATGCCCCCGCAATGCTGTGTCGCTGCCCCGTACCGCCCCAAGAATGGCTCTACTGGCCAACCAGGCAGAGGCACTACGGCGGGACACGAGGATATGCAATCGCATCGCAGCAGCGTCTGCTGCTGAATAGGGTTCCATTGTTCACAATATACTTTCACTTTCAAATCCTTGAGTGATGACCATTCTTTCTGCCTATGTCTACACGATAGCTGGCATGTTAGGAATTGTATTGGACACTATGGGAGCCATAGTTAAATCCGCCAATTATGTGCCTTAACATGACTCGATGTTACACGTGTCGGTACGGAGGAAGCGCTGAGACACTATGTGGTACAGCCTGATAGTGGCGGATGCACCAGAGTAGACCCACAGCAGCAGCCAACACAGTGTAAAAGGAGAAAGATACAGAAACATCCTTCAGTTTTTTGCTACATGAATTCAGTGGCGCCCTCCAGGGGCCGGTACCCCTAGGCAGCCGCCTAAAGCTGCCTAATGGTAGAGCCAACCCTGGTTGTAGGGCCGATACCAGATCGGGAAAAAGTCTTGATGAGAAAGGATCCACTGGCTCACTTCTCCACAGTTTTCACTGTTTCATAAATGGACCCCTTATGCAGCTATTTTTGCACCAGCACGTAAAGCAAGGTGATATGTTAATGTGACATGATTTCAATGAGATTGGTGAGATGGTGTCTGCTGCTACTTCCTGTGGGTTTGAGAGTCTACATTCCAGATAAATTGGGGATATATGAAGCAGAATAATACTGTACACTGATTTTGCAAACAAAATTTAAATCTTAGTATCAATGTTGCATCACACTTAACCAATGAATGGATTAAATGGCACTTTGGACTTTCATCTTTGCACCTGGTGTCCTTTCGGTGATAGACGGTGTGAATATTATAGGGTCATGTAGTGGCCCTCATATGATATTTCTAAAAAGCTGAATAAACTCAAGTGTGCTATAATATCTAGCCCATAGGCGAGCGACTCCCAAATGTAAAACTTTGGGCTGCAAACATGTTAAATCCGATCAGCGATCATTCACGGCTGAAAACCAGTCTTGTAAAAAGCAATGAACCACTGTAAATAAAAAGCAGCGTGACGTAAAAATATAAAATTTACTTAATTTTACTGTTTAAACAGGGTTAGAATCTAAAAGGCAAATTAGCTACTTTGCCAGAAATGGATCAAATTAGTCAACAGGAAAGAAATGATGTTAAAAGATTTAAAAAAATATATATTCTCAGCTGCTTTACTCCTGTAGTAAATACAACGCGTTTCCTGGATGAACGGTCTACTTCCTCAGGCATGATAACCATAAACCTTGCCCTTACTTTGTCTCTTCCATTGATGTGCCTCGGTATGGACTCAAGATACTTTGTTGCTATTTAGTCCCTTTCTATACCCTTATATTTATTCTAAAAAAGAATGGATCCACTGCAATATGACTTGGTTATCCCTTTCCTAAAAGCACTATCCTTTCTGGATTTACCCGTATCACTAATAGTTTTCTATTTGCTGTTCATATCCTATTGACTAATAAACCTTGAATATAATATTACTGAATATTTTCCTGGTTTAGAGATCCATTCTCACGTCCATTATACTGAGGGAGTACACACTCTTTTTTTCTCCATGGTGCCTTTATAACAACTTTGAACGGTCTGATGTACAGTAACTGCAGAGATATTCCCCTTTCCTCGCTCATCTAGCCATCTCTGCTGCACCATGGTTCACCAAGGCTTATTAGCATAAGCCTTTCATCTATTGTTCTCAGCTGCAATACAATTCAGCGAGAACAATACAGCAGGGGATTAAGTCATTACAGCAGGGGATTAAGTCAGACTGCCCTGGCTCAGTAATCCAATTAAAGGGATAGATGAAGATGGCTCCATCTGTACTTAATAAAATCTGCTCTGCGGCTTGAAGCATTTAGACTCATTACTTGCATTTGTAAAATGTATATTAATAGTTTAGTCCAAACTCCTCTATGTCTCTATTTACTTCATAATTAGAGTCTGCAGTTGACTCCAGCATTAATTTATGCTGGGAACGCCCAATGCCCGACCCATGCAATCCTGAGATCCCATCACACATTAGCTCTACCACAGGGGTGGGCAATTATTTCAGCTGGGGGGCCACTTAACAATTTCCAGTGAATATCGAGGGCCGCACACAAAACAATGTGGCTCCAGCAGGGTACTTATCGCAGATTATGCTTCGAGTGCATTCCCTACTGCCACCGACATTGAATAGTCAGGTGTCAAAACACCACTTGCTAACAATCACATTTAATAATAATAATAATAATAATAATAATAATAATAATAATTTAAAAAAAAACTTTTTACAGTTATCATCTTCCCTCTCATCTCCTCCCTCCGTGAACAAAATAATCAGCTCCCCTCCCCAGACAAAGTTACCAGCTTCCCTCCCTGGGCAGAATTACCAGCTGCCCCCACCCTGGCACCCCCACACTGGGCACCCCTGCCCCTTTGCCAGGCAGGTCCCGTTGCCACCAGCCATCCAAACATGTACCTTACTTAGGTGCTCTTCCCCGAGTCCAGATAGTACTGTGCCTGTGCTGCTGCATGTGTTCAAACTGCCCGCCACACGCCGCCCGCATCCACGCTGCCGCTCTGCCTTTAGCTCCACCCCCAACGGCGCCTGATATCACAGGTAATCTGGCCAGCTGTACCCAACATGACCAGGATTACTCAGCAGCGCCCACGGCTCAGAGGTAATGCAGCGCAATGACAAGCAGCTCAGCCAGTTGGAGCGCTTGTCATTGCACACTGATGCGGGCCGGGCAGCAGAGCCGGCCATAGGCATAGGCAAACTAGGCAATTGCCTAGGGCATCTAGTATGCCTAGGGGCATCAGCAGCTTCTGCTGATTAAAATGATATGCGGCATGCCTATATTCTGTATGTAGCATTTCATATGCAAATACAGCCACAGTCACACGCAGTATATAGGCATGCCACATATCATTTTAATCAGCAGAAGCTGCTTGTGCATCCTAGCCACATAGCAATGCAAATAATATGCATTTTCATTAAAAAAAGGTGCCCGATGCTAGCATTGAGGCAAGATTTATGAGGACACATCTATATCCAAGCAGAGGCAGAGGTTACAGTGCTAGTGGAAGTGTGAGTGCTGTGTGTGTGTGTGTGTGTGTGTGTGTGTGTGTGTGTGTGTGTGTGTGTGTGTGTGTGTGTGTGGGTTGGTTGTGCAGTAGTGTTCAGAATATGTGTAAGGAGCATTATGTGTGTCATGTAAAAATGCATTAATAACGTGCAACATATGTGTAAGGGGCACTATGTGTGTCATTATGTGTATACGGGCATTAATAATGTGCGGCATATGTGTAACAGGGTACTACTGTATATGTGTCATTATGTGTAAAGGGGCACTAATAATGTGCAGCAAATGTGTAGGTGGCACTGTGTGTCATTATGTGTATAAGGGCATTAATAATGTGCGGCATATGTGTAAGGGACATTATGTGTAAAAGGGCATTAATAAAGTTTGTCATAATGTGTAAAGCGCATTATGTTTATACGGACATTAATAAGGTGTCTCATATGTGTAAGGGGTATTACTGTGTTGAATTAGGTGTATAAATGCATTACTAATATGTGGCATTATGTGTATAAGGTGCTCTACTTTGTGGCGCTGCGTATATAAAGGGCACTACTGTGTCATCTAATGTGAATAAAGAGCAATAGGGTGTGGTGTAATGTGAATAACGAGCAATTCAGTGTGATGTAATGTGAATAAGGGGCACTACTGTGAGGAGTAATGTTTATAAGGTAAAGTGATACTACTGTGGGATGTAATATGAATTATGGACACTATCGCATGATCAAATGTGAATAAAGTTGCAGTACTGTGTGGCATAATTGGAATTGGGGTTACTATTGTGTGGCCATGCCCCTTGCCAGCAAAAACACACCCCTTTTTGGGCTGTGCGCCAAATGTGTGAGCTGTTCCTATTTAAAATATAGAGGGTACAAACACCAAAATAAGGACTTCTATGGGTGAGGGGTGATGGTGCTGGGAAAGAGGTGCAAGGTCAGAGGAAGAACCAGCGGTGGTGCTAGGGGGCACCGGCTAAAATCTTGCCTAGGGCATCATATTGGTTAGGGCCGGCTCTGCCGGGCAGGATCAGTTCACGGGCCGCATGTGGCCCGCGGGCCATAGTTTGCCCACCCCTGCTCTACCACCTATGTAATGATCCGGGAGCCTGTCTTGTGCAGCCACCATTATTACTTTACTGTAACATTGGTGCTAGTTCTTGCAGTTATTTGCTGCTGACCCCTCTAGGGGACTCTCTCTAGGAAATGTTCTGATACTTGTATATGTTGATGAACTCTTGCACAGACGTGTATAGAGTCTGCAATGTACCAGTACAGAACTTGCACCGCATACCCCTGTTATGTCCTTCTGGAAATGATCTACAAACACAATAAAACATTCCAGGTGGCTCCTGTTCTACTAACACCTCGCCTTGGTAATATATCTTCCTGCACTATAGGGCATCCTACTGACATATACCTCTTTTCAACTACTGTACATCGCTGGCTGCTTTAGTCATCTGGAATAATGACTTCCCATTCCCTGCTGTAGAAACTACAATGCTATTAATCCTTTTGTTGCACCTCTGTACCTATGTTTGTGTCCCAAATGCATTATTTTGCATTTATTACCATTAATTGGCTGTTACTACAACCTTGCCCATTTCTCCAATTTGCTTAATTCATTCATCATTTTATTTACACTCCTTTCCCACCTCTAAGAACAGTGTCTGTGTTACAGATTACAGTGTCAGCTGCAGAAAACAGGACGCACACCTTCAAGTTGTGAGGTCCGGAAATACATACACGATGTTCTAAAGGAAAATATCAGCTTCCTTGCAAAGACGGCTGTAGGAACCTTTACAAACTCCAAGTTATATATATAATTATATCTATCGATAGATAGATAGATAGATAGATAGATAGATAGATAGATAGATAGATAGATAGATAGATAGATAGATATATGTATGAATATATAGATAGATATAAATATATAGATAATGTATGAATAGATAGATAGCTATAAATATATAGCTAATGTATGAATAGATAGATAGATAGATAGATAGATAGATAGATAGATAGATAGATAGATAGATAGATAGAGATATATGTATGAATAGATAGATAGATAGATAGATAGATAGATAGATAGATAGATAGATAGATAGATAGATAGATACAAAGAAATATATATAGATATATGTATGAATAGATAGATAGATAGATAGATAGATAGATAGATAGATAGATAGATAGATAGATAGATAGATAGATAGATAGAAATATATAGATATATGTATGGATAGATAGATAGATAGATAGATAGATAGATAGATAGATAGATAGAAATATATAGATATATGTATGAATAGATATATAGATAGAAATATATAGATATATGTATGAATAGATAGATAGATAGATAGATAGATAGATAGATAGATAGATAGATAGATAGATAGATAGAAATATGTAGATATATGTATGGATAGATAGATAGATAGATAGATAGATAGATAGATAGATAGATAGATAGATAGATAGATAGATAGATAGATAGATGAATAGATAGATAGATAGATAGATAGATAGATAGATAGATAGATAGATAGATAGATAGATAGATAGATAGATAGAAAATAAAGATCCAGTCCTGTTGGATGTGTAGTTGTAGGGGTCTAGATTGTAACTTTACGTGTTTTTTTTATCCAATCATGGTAGCATGTTTAAATGACTAAAATATTAAAGATGTCATCACATGAAGAATCAGGCATGGATTTTATTTTTTCCATCTTGCTGCTTTTAATTATTTTATGACGCATCCTGCTGTACATAGCCAGATTAACGGGCGGATGCAGGGCATACTGTATCCTAAGCCTCCCCCTGTCAAGGGGCCCACCAGCCAGAGCACACTGACATCAATAGCTCTCCCTCTTGTGCAGCAGCAGAAACAGGATGCCAGAATGTGAGCAGGGCAGTATGCATTGCAGGTAGTGACACAGGAGTGTCAGGTTTCATGAGATACTGACGGAGCTTCCTGACCAGAGGAGAGATAGCAGAGGGAAGAGAGCTGTAAGTGACCCAGGGATCACAGCTTCTCCTCCTCCCACCTGGGTGTCAGGGTCCCGTGTAACCTGTTATCTAATGAGAGGGTTTACATCTAGAGAGAGACACACACAGAGCATCCTTCTGAGTCCTGTCCCAGCGTGTTAGTAGTACAGTGGCATTTTTGCAACATAAATTACAGATTTTATTTTTCTATGTGTATTTTAAGTTTAAGTTGTATTTGTTCCACTACAGGAAAACATTATAAAATATTTGCATCTCTATTAGGGGGAGATACATTAAACTATTAGTTTAAATCTAAAACACACCATTGGTTTATATTTAATATACACAATCCATACCTCCAACATGACCCATTCCAGGAGGGACAACATGCTCTTTACCTGGACCTCCCTCTTAATTATGATTGTAATAACTTTTGTTGAAATACCTTTTTTTATGAATGAAATAGTTCAACACAGGTGACGCCAATCATATATTAAGATTTTAAGCAGGATCGATCCGTGTGTAGCCCCCACGGCGATAGCGATGTGATCGCTGGTGTAGATTGGCCTGCCATGCAGGTCAATCTAGCAGGTTGCTCACTTCACCCGCTGGGTGAAATGGGCGCCCCCCCCCCCCCCCCACCGTCTCTCCCCGCACGCTCAGCACACAGTGCGCTGTGCTGAGCGGCGGGAGAGATGTGTGCTGAGCGGTTCGCTCAGCACACATGTCTCCCCAAATCGGGCCGTGAGTACTGGTCTTTAGAATGCAGATTTCTAATATTTGCAAGTAAACAGTCTTATCTAGAAATCTAGAGTGATAAAATATTACATGAGGGCTACCCCCTGCATACTGTAAATATAGATATGCAGGTCTGTAAAGTTTCCCATTTTTGTGCTTTTGGAAGGGAGGCCCCAAATGGACCTACAGTCTCCAGAATTTCTTGGCAAATAGAGATACACTGCAGTAAAATAACAAAGCTTCTCTGAAAGTCTTCTCTTGAAATTCTAATTTAAAAGCATTGCTAAACTGCTCCTTAGGGTGGATATACCGTATTCATCCTTTTGTGTTAATACTTTTTGGAGTCTCCTGCAACTATAATTACAGCTGTTCGTATATACCAGGCATGTCCAAACTGCGGCCCTCCAGCTGTTGAAAAACTACACATCCCAGCATGCCCTGACACAGCTTTAGCATTCTCTGACAGCAAAACTGTGTCTGGGCATGCTGGGATATGTAGTTTCACAACAGCTGGAGGGCCGCAGTTTGGACATGCCTGGTATATACAGTATACTGTACAGTAGCTGAGCCTTGACTAGATTTACACATTTTCATCCATATTTATTTGCGTGATCGCCAGAGAGCGGCTCAGATGGGGGCCTCTGCTGAACACCAATTTCCAAATCAATTAATTTCAAATAGAGAATTCGGTTCGGTTCTCATGAAATCCGAATCCAAACGAATTCTGTTAATCCAAACCGAACCAAAAACCCAGTCCGGATCTTCCGATGAGATCCGATCTGAACTGAGTCCCAGTTTGGATATTTCCATGGTTCATAATTCAGATTTGAAGTCTGAATTTTGGGGTTTTGGAATGCAAAAATTACATGATTGTAGCTGTTTTTATTGATTTTTTTTATCAATGATTAGCAATATATATTTTTTAAAATTAGTTGTTAACTAAACTGAAAAACCGAATTCAAACCAAACACTTGAGAGTAGTTTTGCCAAAACCAAAACACAAAGATGAATTACAGTAGACCTAAAACCATAACACAGGGTTCCATGCACATCTCTAATTTCAAATAGATTAACAATGGGATAAGGTCTGGACACTGGGGTGGGGGGGGGGGGGGGGGGGACTCTTTTTTTTCTTTTGCAGTTTTTCTACTCCAATGTAAAGTTGCTATTTGATTTAGATCCCTGCTCCACTGGAGCACAGATTTTTCTTACCAGAATGCCGGCGGTCATGTGACTGATGCCGGTATCCTGACACCACTCGGAATCCCAGTGCCGGAACACTGACCGCCGACATCCTGAAGGTAAGCATTGCGGTGATGGTTAGGGCCTGGGGGGGTTAGGGTTAGGCACTAGAGTGAGTGTTAGCCCTAGCCACCACTCCCTGTAATTAGCCCTAGCCACAACCCCCACTATCTTAGCCCTAGCTGCCACCACAGGCAGGTTAGACTAGGGGGCAGGGGAGGGGTAAATTAATTACTCCGTCCCCTGTCGGCATTCTGAAGGTTGGGATACCGGTGTTGGTCATGTGATGCCGAAATAGGGTATCACATCCATCTTACTAAAGAAGGGTGAATAACATGTGCTTTTGTTTTAATTATTATTATTAATAATAATAATAATCTTTAGAATTTGCTTTATTTGGCATTATAGGGTATTTTATTAGAAGTGCTAAATAAATCTGTTTGTAAGAAAATAAATTATAAAAATCTCCACAAGGTGATGAATATTTTTTTTCCCACTATATATAATTACAGAAAGATAATAGAAAAATACTTCAAGTTAACATTATTTTTTTGCCTCCTCCTTCTTAATTACTTCTGGCACATTTTTGTTTATGTCCTTCACTTTCCAAATTCAAGAAGGAAACACATTTGGCAAGTTTCATCAGTTAAATAATAAAGATGATTCGTCCAGCTGGATCTTTGGAATAAGATTAAAAACGTACTTGAATTAGTTGGCAATTACTAAAGAACTTTTTTTTTTCAACTGCAGTCAACCAGTGTGGTCTTAACATGTGTAGGAATAACAGGTTCATATTAAGTTCTGGAAAACAGACCGTTCTTATTGCATAGTTTCCATCTCTTTGGTGGCTGCTTATTCATTTCAGAACACAAATCCTAGTTAAAAAATTATGAAAATATTTTATTTACAAGGCTGTAGTTTTAGGATACTCTGAAAAATGAAACCACTGGAAAACTAAAGTCCAACATGGCGGTTTTATTTTGCATTATCTCATTGTCACAGATTTGGTTAATATTTAGAGAAAATAAAGATTGGTTATTCGTAAATGGATTTTCTTGAAGTACAAAATCACAGTCTTGCGTGTTTGCTAGTGGAAAACTGCAAATACAGTAAATGCTATAAATCTAAGGGTATGATATGCCAGAATGCCGTAAGTAGTTCAATAGATGTAGTTATAAAGTGATTCCATCTCTCCTGTTTTATACTTGGATGAATAATTGTGCTCTTACTTCACTACTTTGTTTGTCTGCTACTTGTGTAGATGCAAAAGAATTGCCCAAGGACAGAGCCTTTTTATGAACGCTACATAACCATTTTCCTATCTTGAAATCTGCCATCTTTTTTGTAGCTTTGTGGAAAATGGAAACATCCAAAACAATTCTGTATGTTTAGAGACGTCGCTGCTTTTTGACGTTCAGTTCTCCTAATGTCAACTCTACAAACTGAATTGCGGGAAGTTTTCTTCTGAGTAATAATGATGCGATAGATGGTAAAACAGAGGCGCGTTTGTATCGGAAACAGCTGTAGTCTGGTGTGTCAGTCTCCAATTAGTAGAAAGATAATAAAAAAACCTCACTTCTAACCTAGAGGTAGATGTGAATTATGGTTATGCAAGACGGTATCTGGTCTACAGATCTACACTAAAAAGGTCTACAGTCTATAGGTCAACCACTAATGGTGGACATGCATTAGGTCAACAGGGTCAAAGGTCTACAATCGAAATGTCGACACGGTCAAAAGGTTGACAAGGTCAAAAGGTCGACACGTGTTTTTTGGGTTTTTTACATTTTTACAACTTTTGCTGCATATACTATCCATGTCTCAAACTATCACCTTTAGTAACCCGAAGCGCGGCAAGTGAAGCGAGCCCACAAGGGGACGCATATCATAAAATTGACTATCCATGTCACAAACGATCACCATTAGTAACCTTGTGGTGAGTGAAGCGTGGCGAGCGTGGGGACGCATTTCAAAAAATTGGGTTAAAAAATGTTTAAAAACACAAAACACTCCAATTTTTTTGTGTCAACCTTTTAACCCTGTCGACCGACCTTTTGACTGTCTACCTTTTTACTGTCGACCTAATGACTGTCTAACTTTTTAATGTCTATTTTCTGTATCAGAACCATGCAAGACACAATTGTCTGGCACTAGTGTCAAATAGATTTTTATGAATATATTCATCCAAACCAATATTAATCTATGGGTAGCATCAATTAATAAGTTTGTGTGTGTTTCTCCGGTTCTAGATATGACATATATTTTCTTTAGAAGTAGTTGAAAATATATGTCATATCATAAGCCGGATGTAATCACGCCCCGAGTTCGGAGGCCACGCGAGATGTCAACCGAACTCTGACTTTTTTTTTTAAAGGGGCAATCATTACAAAGCAAAACCATGTCTTTAAGTCATTGCCCCTTTAAAAAAAAGTCTGCGTTCGGGCGGCATCCCGCACAGTCACCGAACACGGGCGTCATTACATCCGACTCAGTGTCCTGACTCCGGTAGCTTGTGTTCCTGGACTGGTATTTGGTATTGGAGATGGGTTAGAGGCTGTATGCAGGAAGCTTGGTGTCTTAATAAAATTCCTACTCATGGACTGGACTCAGGGGACCGGGTGAAAAGATGACTAGTGGAGACTCTCAGACTGAAGTGTGACTGGACTGTAGAGGAGAGAACTACAGTGTGGTCTTAGAGTCTAGAACCAGATTTGCTGGCCACTTGGGTGATACCAGAGTGTTTGAGGACTGGTCTGGGATAGAGATAACGGAGAACTGGGCTGGTATTGAAATGGCTATAAAGTGGACTGGAACCAGAATTGCTGGAATCTGGGCTGGAACGTAAAATGCTGGTATCTGGACTGGAACCAAAATTGCTGGAATCCAGGCTGGAAATGGAATTGGTTGGTGATACAAGGTAGATACAAGGTTTGTCAATAGTAGTCTCAGATCTTATACACTGATAAGCACCAAATGTCTAGGCCAGATGCAGACTGGGAAATGAAAATGGTCCTGGAAAAAGTTGAAGAAGTGAACTCACATGGGCAGCACCAGAGGTATACCGTATAACCATGGTGGCAGCACCACCTCTCACATTTCTACAATCAAAATAGGCCCAACGAGCACAATGGCCCACATGGAATATTCCCACCTTGTCATTTGGCCAATCCGCCCCTGGTCTAGACACAGCACGGGCTGCGAGTGACATTGCACTGGCAACCAGCTAAGCCTACAGGAAGATATTTTATAACAGTTGCTGGATGAGGATTTGTTGTCGGCATCAGGTGACGAGCACTGGACTTGCAATGGTGGTGCAGTTGTCACCTGACTGAGTCCAACATGGTGGCAGCCAGAAACCAGAGCCGGGCGGAGCCACTGCACATGGAACACCAGAGACGCTCACCTCACAGACACAGGCAGGCTAGGAGAATAGGGGCTGTGGCAACGACCAAAAGATAAGGGCACCCGGGATAGCATCCTGAGTGACAGGAAATGGGGTGTGTGGCCATGGTCTCCAGGACATTTTGTGACACTCAGCAGCTGTATAACTGTAGTTACAGTCTGTTTGGAGGGAGAGGAGGGGTCACGATTGGGGGATTGGGTAGTACAAGCTAACCTATTGCTCCACTCCCGGCTTCCTCTCTTCTGATGTTGTCATTGCCACTGTCATCGGGGATCTGACATCACAATCTCGTGAAAATGCCTTGCGTAAAAGAGTAGCCACCCTTTCTTCTTGCTTCAACCACTGCCAGTCAGCCTCTCCCTGGCATTACCCACTGCCTCTCTCCATCACCCACTGCCTGTCATACTCTCCCTGTCACTTACTGCCTCTCCCTGAGCCACCCTCTGCCTCACTTCATCACCCTCTCACCTTCTCTCTGTCACTCACTGTCTCTCTGTCACCTTCGCCCGTCACTCTGTCTCTGGTGTCACTCTCTCCCTGGTGTCACTCTCTCCCTTGTGTCCCCCACTTTTTGTAACCCTCTCACTGGAATCACCCCACTAGCGTATCTATAATGGATGCAGACTGTTTCCTGAGTCCTGGGGGGCCCACAATGCACAGGCTGCACCCATTTATTAGTACTCACCCCTCCAGAGTCCCGTGAAAATGGCGCAGCAGCCATTTTCACTGAGTTCTGCACATGCGCGGTAGAAAATTACTGGGAAAACGTTTGCTGCACCATTTTCCTGGAGATCTGTGCCTGTGCAGTAGAGTCTGAGCACTCTAGGGCTCAGACTCTACAGCGCTCCCAGCAGAGAGGAGGGGCCCCGAATGGAAGAGGCTGGACACAGGCCTCCTCCTCTCTTAAAGCGACCCTGCATCACCCACTGCCACTTTACATCACATTCTCCGCCACCTACTGCCTGTCACTCTCTCCAAGTCCCCTTCTCCCTTGTGTTACCCACTGCCAGTCAGCCTCTCCCTGGCATCACCCTCTGCCTCTCTCCCTGTCATTTACTGACTCTCCCTGGTGCCACCCTCTGCTTCTCCCCATCACCCTCTCCCTGTCACCCACTGCCTGTCACCTTCTCCCTGTCACCCACTGTCTCTCACTGTCACCCTCTGTTGGTCACCCACTGCCTTTCTTTGTCTTCCTTTCAGTCAGCCACTGACTGACATCCTTTATCCGTCTCCCACTGCCTCTCCCCATCACCCTCTCCCTGTCACCCACTGCCTCTCCCTGTCATCCTCTCTCCATCACCCACTGCATCCCCCAGTGTCTCTCTCCCTGTCACCCTCTGCTTCTCCGTTACTTTTTCCCTGCCACCTACTGCCTCTCCTTGTCTCCCTCTTCTTGTTACCCTCTGCCGTTCGGCACATATAAACTTGTGGTGGGGCGGAGGAGGGGGGCAAAAAGCAAAATTTTGCACCTAAGCCCACCACTCATAAGGTCCACCACAGACTCCGGGACCGTGGGCAAGATGTGATGAAGTCCGAGTTCAGTGGCCGTGTGGGATGCTGGCCAAACTGGGGAGTTTTTTGAAAGGGGCAATCAAGTGCAAGGCTAAATTAGTGCCTTCTACATGATTGCCCTTTTAAAAACATGTCCAAGTTTGGCCACCCGCCAAACTGGGACTTCATTCTTTCCCGCCACATGGGGGTCATTCCGAGTTGATCGTAGCTGTGCTAAATTTAGCACAGCTACGATCATCTTCCCTGACGTGCGGGGGGACCCCCAGCACAGGGCTAGTCTGCCCCGCATGTCAGTGCCATCCCCCCCCCCCACACAAAAAATACAAAAGCATCGCACAGCGGCACTGCTTTTTTATTTCAGGAGTAACTCTCGTCCAGCGCAGCTCCTGCGGCTGGCCGGGAGTTGTTTGTCGCTGCCGTTGGCTGCAGCCACGGCCCGCCCCACCAACGGTCTGGCAACGCCTGCGTTGGCCAGACCGTGCCTTCAAAATGGCGGCTTAACACCGCCGTTCAGCCCCTCCCACCCAGCGACCACCTCTGTTTCAGAGGCGATCGATAGGGAGCGACGACTGCCATGCGCCGGCGCACTGAGGCGCTGGCGCATGCGCAGTTCCGACCCGATCTCTGCGCTGCGACAAACTGCAGCGAGCGATCGGGTCGGAATGACCCCCCATGTTGGGCTAAGAGCTGCTTCATACAGTCTAAGCAAAAAGAATTTGTTGGGCTATAGAAAGATCAAGGCAAACTTTCTAGTTTCGATAGGGTTGAAATTCACTCTTCTCACCACTAGGGGAAGCGTAAACCACAGAAGAGGTTGCCTAGCTGCAGGTACTACCTGGGGGCGGAGCATCTGGTGACCGGAGGCTGCAAGTGAGTCAAGACCTGCCACTCCTCCCCTGGTAGGACATGTGGCATCAGCTGACATAAAGAGGAGGCACATGACTAGCTAAGATTAGAATATTCCCATGTGACAATATCTTTCATTTTAACTGCATTTTTTACCTAGAGTTACCCCGATTGATGGAGGGTGTTTTTTGCAACTCTGAGAATTCTTTGCACAGTAAGCAACTAAACTCTCTTTTCTTCTAT
Source organism: Pseudophryne corroboree (assembly GCF_028390025.1). Taxonomy (NCBI): domain Eukaryota; kingdom Metazoa; phylum Chordata; class Amphibia; order Anura; family Myobatrachidae; genus Pseudophryne; species Pseudophryne corroboree. The sequence goes on along the minus strand of NC_086451.1, from coordinate 463,241,492 downwards.
TTTCTTCGTCTCAGCAGAAAATCAAAGTAGCACAAAGTTTGAATATTTGGCATAACGCAGTTGCCAAATAAGTGTTACTGTAATCTGTTGCCAGAAAGCGGTTGCACAGCAGATGTCTATGTACCTGTAAAATATAGTTATTTTGATGCTGATCAAAGCAGGAAATCACATTTGTGAAGATCTAACATGAATATATATATACGCTGCCAACCAAGCGGATTGTGATGCAACATATGCAGGGAGAGATTTACTGTGCACTTACCCGCACTAGTGCTGTGTTTAAGAAGGGAGAAGTGTGAAATCAGTTTTTATGCACGGCAACGTGGGAATAACGCGAATGGTAAATACAGCAGCGCTGCCTAAAAGTGATTTGTAAACTCTCATGAGAAATATTTCAGCGTGAATGAATATACATTAGTAGCAGCATGAACATTAGCTGCAGTTTTTTAAGGCTGTTCAACTGCGCCGGCAGATTACGGAGTGAAAGGCAAGCAAATTAGCCATACTGTACATACACCAGCATGTCCCGAGCATAGAGGTCTAAGGGGGCGGCGGAAATATGCTATTTATCAAGCCACAGGATGCCTTTCTTATTTAGTTTTGCACTCCCAAAACTTTACAACTCACTCTTATTACTATATTTATATATACAGGGGGATTCTAAAGTCGCAGTACACCCCTTTGTTTCAAAAACTGTCCAGGAAATGGGAAAACTGAATACTTCAGAAAGGTATGGGTGAGGTGGGCTATCTTTTAGGGTATGTAGCAAACATGGGCGCCATCTCAAAATCTCGATGTTTGATCCCAAGCTGCGACGCGGTTGCAGTGCTGCAATCGCAAATGCAGCAACCATGGGGGTCATTCCGAGATGATCGTAGCTGTGCTAAATTTATCAGTGCCGGCCCCCCCCCCCCGCAGAAGTGCAAAGGTATCGCACAGCGGCGATGCCTTTGCACTTCAAGAGTAGCTCCCGACCAGCGCAGCTTTAGCGTGCTGGCTGGGAGCTACTCATCGCTCCCCGGCCAGCAGCGGCTGCGTGTGACGTCACACAGCGGCTGCGGCCCGTCCCCCGTTCGGTCCGGTCACGCCTGCATTGGCCGGACCGCGCCCACGAAATGGCGGCCAAACGCCGCCGTTCTGCCCCTCCCCCTCAGCGACCGCCTCTGCCTGTCAATCAGGCAGAAGCGATCGTAGCAGCCCGACGGCCTTCGGCCGTCAGGCATGCACCAGCGCATGCGCAGTTCTGACCCGATCGCACCGCTGCGATAAACTTTGCAATTCCTATCCATGCTGAATAAAGGCCCGTACACACTGGTCGATGTATCGGCCGTTCTCTTGAACGGCCGATACATCGCGGGACCGTCGGCCAGTGTGTACGGGCGATACGTCTGTGAACTCCGTCGTTCACAGACGTATCGCGTCGGCCGCGCAGCACAGCCGACAGCCAATATATCTAACGATATATTGGCCCGTCGCTGTGTGTGTACGGGGCGGTCGTCCGACCGCCCGTACACATGCTGCGGCGGCCGGCGGTGATTGACAGGTGAACTGGGCGAGCGCCCGCCCAGTTCATGACGTCAGTCCCCCGACGGATCGGGCTGTGTGTATGCACAGCACACTGCCCGATCCGTACATAGATATATCTGCAGATCAATTGATCTGCAGATATATCTAATAGTGTGTACCCTCCTTAAGAGCCACATTCTCAGTCCCACACAATATACAAGTCAGTGTTGGTATCCAGATGATAGGTCGACACGGATTAGATTACGGAGGCATCGGATGTAAGGTTGACCCCTGGCTGCGCTGTCAGGTGATCAGCAGACATTCTTTTCGAAAATGGTTGTGCGTGATGTCACGCAGCCGCCCCCAAAATGCTTTCGACACGCCCTGTTGGCTAAGCCCCACACCCAAAGCCGCGATGACACCCCTCCAATAGCCACCGCTCTCTATCACACTGCGGTCACATCTTTCCTGGATGCAGCCGCAAAGGGTATGGTCGCGCACATGCACTGCAGTCAGTGCACATTCACAGACCAGATGGACGTGGCCTCTGCATGCGACAGCGTGGCTGCGTCCATCTCTGATATAGGCCCATGGTCAACACAGGGAAAAAGGTCGACACTTTAAAATGGTCGACACGGGACAGGTCGACACATGTTAAGGTGACGAAGCGAGCCATGCAAGGGGATGCAATGCACTAATTGGCGCTCCTGGTCATGTTACTCAAAAAAAGACACGAAAGAAGTATAAAAATGTCATGTTGACCTTTTTATGTTGACCTGTCCTGTGTCGATCACTTTCATGTGTTAACCATCTCAATAGTGGTCGACCTAATCCAGGCTGACCCCTTGATCTATAACCACACGTTCCATATATAAAATTACTCAGCACATTCTCCTTGTGCATCCAAGTCACATTGCACTTGACTAAGACAGATTTTTGTTAAATAAAATGGCCGACGTTAGCAGAGCGACACGGGACTGGCAGCTCAATTACACCAGGCGAAGAGGGGAACAAAAACTTTAGTTTAATTTTCTCTTATTTATTGGTCCTTTTTTTTTTTTGCATGTTACCTTGTACAGCGCCATATTTTTCCCTATCTGCAGATTTAGGAACTCTTTTTTTTTTTCATGGAATCCTTCTTTCCAAAACTTGAATAGTATAATTACTAGCGATCGCAGTCTGAATTCCTTTGTGGACTGCGCAGGGGGCGCAGTCCGCACAATGCTGATGAGTCTGTGCCTAATTCAGATCTGATCGTAGATGTGCTAAATTTAGCACATCTCCGATCAGATCTGGATTAGGCCCCATATGTGTTGGCATTCCGCCTATTAGAGCAGCAAACAGCCACAGTATAATTAGGGAAACTTTAATTATGAGCATGTTGACGTCGTACCCTCTCTTGCTGGTAGTAGATTAACTACAATTCCCAGCTAATCTATGAGGGAAGTTTTGCTTCCCCAGTAATTGGCTGGCCCTTTACATTAAAACGTTATACAGTCAGGTAGTTTGTTCTAATAAGGCCAAGGCATATTAAATAGAATGCTGCATATTAACTGTTGTTCTATTGCTGGATTAGCAGTTATTGAAATACGGTCTATTAAAGTGGCAATGAGCAGTTGCCTCTGTGGACAGACATAATGGGGGATATTCAAATTTTCGGTTGGGTGTCTGTTTGTTCCTGTCTATTAGATAGGAAAAAACAGACACCCAACTGACTTTTCAAACATTTGAATATCCCCTTTTGAGTTTGTTTTTCTATATATACTGTAAGTTCTAAACTTAGTGGTGTTACCTTGCACTGAAATAAGCACACAGTTTAATTTTTTTTTTACAAAACCTCAAAATTATTTCAAAAAAATCCCTGTCAGGGAAGCTGTGGACTTAGATACTAAAATGCATGTGCTAGCTTTGCTGTGAGAAGGACTACAAGTATGTCCTATGTATGCTCCAATAACCACCCACCATGCTCCATCATCACACACTGTGCCCCTTCACCACTGTGATCCATCACTATTCACAGTGCTCCATCACCACCGTGCTCCATCACTACTCACAGTGCTCCATCACCACCCACTGTGCTCCATCACCACCCACTATGCTCAGTCACCACCGTGCTCCATCACCACCGTGCTCCATCACCACCGTGCTCCATCATTACTCACTGTGCTCAATCACCACACACTATGCTCCATCACCCCCCACCGTGCTCCATAACTACTCACTGTGCTCCATCACCCATGTGCTCCATCACTACTCAGTATACTCCATCACCACACATTGTGCTTCATCACTCCAGTGTGCCATTACTACTCACTGTGCTCCATCACCATACAATGTTCTCCATCACTACTAACTGTGCTCTATCAGCACACACTGTGCTCCATTACTATTCACTGTGATCGATCACCACACACTGTGCTCCATTGCCACACACTGTGCTCCATCACTACTCACTGTGCTCTATAACCAATCACTGTTCTCTTATTGCCACAAACTGTGCTCTATTACTACATACTGTGCTCCATCACTACTCACTGTGCTCTATCACCACTCACTGTGCTCCATCGCCACACACTGTGCTCCATCATCCACTGTGCTCCATCATTGCTCACTGTGCTCCATCACCACACACTGTGCTCCATCACCACACACTGTGCTCCATCACTACTCACTGTGCTCCATCACCACACTGTGCTTCCTCACCACAAACTGTGCTCCATCACCACAAACTGTGCTCAATCATCTACCGTGCTCCATTACTACTCACTGTGCTCCATCACCACCCACTGTGCTCCATCACCCACCATGCTAATCACCATGCATTGTGCTCCATCACCCTCATGCTCCATCACTACTCACTGTTCTCCATCACCATCCAGTGTGCTCAGTCACCTCCCACTTTGCTCCATCGCCACACACTGTGCTTCATCACTACTCACTGTTCTCCATTGCTTTCCACTGTTCTCTATAACTACTCACTGTGCTGAATCACTACTCACTGTGCTCTATAACAACTCACTGTTCTCTTATTGCCACACACTGTGCTCTATTACTACACACTGTGCTCCATCACTACTCACTGTGCTCTATCACCACTCACTGTGCTCTATCACCACTCACTGTGCTCTATCACCACTCACTGTGCTCTATCACCACTCACTGTGCTCCATCGCCACACACTGTGCTCCATCACTACACACTGTGCTCCATCACCACACACTGTGCTCCATCACCACAAACTGTGCTCCATCACCCACTGTGCTCCATCATTGCTCACTGTGCTCCATCACCACACACTGTGCTCCATCACCCATGTGCTCCATCACCACACACTGTGCTCCATCACCACCCACTGTGCTCCATCACTACTCACTGTGCTCCATCACCACACACTGTGCTCCATCACCCACTGTGCTCCATCATTGCTCACTGTGCTCCATCACCACCCACTGTGCTCCATCACCCACCATGCTAATCACCATGCATTGTGCTCCATCACCCTCATGCTCCATCACTACTCACTGTTCTCCATCACCATCCAGTGTGCTCAGTCACCTCCCACTTTGCTCCATCTGTGCTTCATCACCACTCACTGTTCTCCATTGCTTTCCACTGTTCTCTATCACTACTCACTGTGCTGAATCACTACTCACTGTGCTCTATAACCACTCACTGTTCTCTTATTGCCACAAACTGTGGCCCATTACTACACACTGTGCTCCATCACTACTCACTGTGCTCTATCACCACTCACTGTGCTCCATCGCCACACACTGTGCTCCATCACTACACACTGTGCTCTATCACTACTCACTGTGCTCCATCACCACACACTGTGCTCCATCACCCACTGTGCTCCATCATTGCTCACTGTGCTCCATCACCACACACTGTGCTCCGTCACCCATGTGCTCAATCACCACACACTGTGCTCCATCACCACACACTGTGCTCCATCACCACACACTGTGCTTCCTCACCACCCACTGTGCTCCATCACCACAAACTGTGCTCAATCACCCACCGTGCTCCATTACTACTCACTGTGCTCCATCACCACCCACTGTGCTCCATCACCCACCATGTTAATCACCATGCATTGTGCTCCATCACCCCCATGCTCCATCACTACTCACTGTTCTCCATCACCATCCAGTGTGCTCAGTCACCACCCACTTTGCTCCATCGCCAGACACTGTGCTTCATCACCACTCACTGTTCTCCATTGCTTTCCACTGTTCTCCATCACTACTCACTGTGCTCTATAACCACTCGCTGTTCTCTTATTGCCACAAACTGTGCTCTATTACTACTCACTGTGCTACATCACTACTCACTGTGCTCTATCACCACTCACGGTGCTTTATTACCGCCCACTGTGCTCCATCACTACACACTGTGCTCCATCACTACTCACTGTGCTCCATCACCACACACTGTGCTCCATCACCCACTGTGCTCCATCATTGCTCACCGTGCTCAATCACCACACACTGTGCTCCATCACCCACGTGCTCCATCACCACACACTGTGCTCCATCACCACCCACTGTGCTCCATCACTGCTCACTGTGCTCCATCACCACACACTGTGCTTCCTCACCACCCACTATGCTTCCTCACCACCCACTGTGCTCCATCACCACAAACTGCTCAATCACTCACTGTGCTCCATCACTACTCACTGTGCTCCATCACTACTCACTGTGCTCTATCACCACTCACTGTGCTCCATCGCCACACACTGTGCTCCATCACTACACACTGTGCTCCATCACTACTCACTTTGCTCCATCACCACACACTGTGCTCCATCACCCACTGTGCTCCATCATTGCTCACTGTGCTCCATCACCACACACTGTGCTCCATCACCACACACTGTGCTCCATCACCACTCACTGTGCTCCATCACTACTCACTGTGCTCCATCACCACACACTGTGCTTCCTCACCACAAACTGTGCTCCATCACCACAAACTGTGCTCAATCACCTACCGTGCTCCATTACTACTCACTGTGCTCCATCACCACCCACTGTGCTCCATCACCCACCATGCTAATCACCATGCATTGTGCTCCATCACCCTCATGCTCCATCACTACTCACTGTTCTCCATCACCATCCAGTGTGCTCAGTCACCTCCCACTTTGCTCCATCTGTGCTTCATCACCACTCACTGTTCTCCATTGCTTTCCACTGTTCTCTATCACTACTCACTGTGCTGAATCACTACTCACTGTGCTCTATAACCACTCACTGTTCTCTTATTGCCACAAACTGTGGCCCATTACTACACACTGTGCTCCATCACTACTCACTGTGCTCTATCACCACTCACTGTGCTCCATCGCCACACACTGTGCTCCATCACTACACACTGTGCTCTATCACTACTCACTGTGCTCCATCACCACACACTGTGCTCCATCACCCACTGTGCTCCATCATTGCTCACTGTGCTCCATCACCACACACTGTGCTCTGTCACCCATGTGCTCCATCACCACACACTGTGCTCCATCACCCACTGTGCTCCATCACTACTAACTGTGCTCTATCAGCACACACTGTGCTCCATTACTATTCACTGTGATCGATCACCACACACTGTGCTCCATTGCCACACACTGTGCTCCATCACTACTCACTGTGCTCTATAACCACTCACTGTTCTCTTATTGCCACAAACTGTGCTCTATTACTACATACTGTGCTCCATCACTACTCACTGTGCTCTATCACCACTCACTGTGCTCCATCGCCACACACTGTGCAACATCACTACTCACTGTGCTCCATCACTACTCACTGTGCTCCATCACCACACACTGTGCTCCATCATCCACTGTGCTCCATCATTGCTCACTGTGCTCCATCACCACACACTGTGCCCCATCACCACACACTGTGCTCCATCACTACTCACTGTGCTCCATCACCACACTGTGCTTCCTCACCACAAACTGTGCTCCATCACCACAAACTGTGCTCAATCATCTACCGTGCTCCATTACTACTCACTGTGCTCCATCACCACCCACTGTGCTCCATCACCCACCATGCTAATCACCATGCATTGTGCTCCATCACCCTCATGCTCCATCACTACTCACTGTTCTCCATCACCATCCAGTGTGCTCAGTCACCTTCCACTTTGCTCCATCGCCACACACTGTGCTTCATCACTACTCACTGTTCTCCATTGCTTTCCACTGTTCTCTATAACTACTCACTGTGCTGAATCACTACTCACTGTGCTCTATAACCACTCACTGTTCTCTTATTGCCACACACTGTGCTCTATTACTACACACTGTGCTCCATCACTACTCACTGTGCTCTATCACCACTCACTGTGCTCCATCGCCACACACTGTGCTCCATCACTACACACTGTGCTCCATCACCACACACTGTGCTCCATCACCCACTGTGCTCCATCATTGCTCACTGTGCTCCATCACCACACACTGTGCTCCATCACCCATGTGCTCAATCACCACACACTGTGCTCCATCACCACCCACTGTGCTCTATCACTACTCACTGTGCTCCATCACCACACACTGTGCTCCATCACCCACTGTGCTCCATCATTGCTCACTGTGCTCCGTCACCTCACACTGTGCTCCGTCACCCATGGGCTCAATCACCACACACTGTGCTCCATCACCACACACTGTGCTCCATCACCACACACTGTGCTCCATCACCACACACTGTGCTTCCTCACCACCCACTGTGCTCCATCACCACAAACTGTGCTCAATCACCCACCGTGCTCCATTACTACTCACTGTGCTCCATCACCACCCACTGTGCTCCATCACCCACCATGTTAATCACCATGCATTGTGCTCCATCACCCCCATGCTCCATCACTACTCACTGTTCTCCATCACCATCCAGTGTGCTCAGTCACCACCCACTTTGCTCCATCGCCAGACACTGTGCTTCATCACCACTCACTGTTCTCCATTGCTTTCCACTGTTCTCCATCACTACTCACTGTGCTCTATAACCACTCGCTGTTCTCTTATTGCCACAAACTGTGCTCTATTACTACTCACTGTGCTACATCACTACTCACTGTGCTCTATCACCACTCACGGTGCTTTATTACCGCCCACTGTGCTCCATCACTACACACTGTGCTCCATCACTACTCACTGTGCTCCATCACCACACACTGTGCTCCATCACCCACTGTGCTCCATCATTGCTCACCGTGCTCAATCACCACACACTGTGCTCCATCACCCACGTGCTCCATCACCACACACTGTGCTCCATCACTGCTCACTGTGCTCCATCACCACACACTGTGCTTCCTCACCACCCACTATGCTTCCTCACCACCCACTGTGCTCCATCACCATAAACTGCTCAATCACTCACTGTGCTCCATCACTACTCACTGTGCTCCATCACTACTCACTGTGCTCTATCACCACTCACTGTGCTCCATCGCCACACACTGTGCTCCATCACTACACACTGTGCTCCATCACTACTCACTTTGCTCCATCACCACACACTGTGCTCCATCACCCACTGTGCTCCATCATTGCTCACTGTGCTCCATCACCACACACTGTGCTCCATCACCACACACTGTGCTCCATCACCACACACTGTGCTCCATCACCACTCACTGTGCTCCATCACTACTCACTGTGCTCCATCACCACACACTGTGCTTCCTCACCACAAACTGTGCTCCATCACCACAAACTGTGCTCAATCACCTACCGTGCTCCATTACTACTCACTGTGCTCCATCACCACCCACTGTGCTCCATCACCCACCATGCTAATCACCATGCATTGTGCTCCATCACCCTCATGCTCCATCACTACTCACTGTTCTCCATCACCATCCAGTGTGCTCAGTCACCTCCCACTTTGCTCCATCTGTGCTTCATCACCACTCACTGTTCTCCATTGCTTTCCACTGTGCTCTATCACTACTCACTGTGCTGAATCACTACTCACTGTGCTCTATAACCACTCACTGTTCTCTTATTGCCACAAACTGTGGCCCATTACTACACACTGTGCTCCATCACTACTCACTGTGCTCTATCACCACTCACTGTGCTCCATCGCCACACACTGTGCTCCATCACTACACACTGTGCTCTATCACTACTCACTGTGCTCCATCACCACACACTGTGCTCCATCACCCACTGTGCTCCATCATTGCTCACTGTGCTCCATCACCACACACTGTGCTCTGTCACCCATGTGCTCCATCACCACACACTGTGCTCCATCACCCACTGTGCTCCATCACTACTAACTGTGCTCTATCAGCACACACTGTGCTCCATTACTATTCACTGTGATCGATCACCACACACTGTGCTCCATTGCCACACACTGTGCTCCATCACTACTCACTGTGCTCTATAACCACTCACTGTTCTCTTATTGCCACAAACTGTGCTCTATTACTACATACTGTGCTCCATCACTACTCACTGTGCTCTATCACCACTCACTGTGCTCCATCGCCACACACTGTGCAACATCACTACTCACTGTGCTCCATCACTACTCACTGTGCTCCATCACCACACACTGTGCTCCATCATCCACTGTGCTCCATCATTGCTCACTGTGCTCCATCACCACACACTGTGCCCCATCACCACACACTGTGCTCCATCACTACTCACTGTGCTCCATCACCACACTGTGCTTCCTCACCACAAACTGTGCTCCATCACCACAAACTGCTCAATCATCTACCATGCTCCATTACTACTCACTGTGCTCCATCACCACCCACTGTGCTCCATCACCCACCATGCTAATCACCATGCATTGTGCTCCATCACCCTCATGCTCCATCACTACTCACTGTTCTCCATCACCATCCAGTGTGCTCAGTCACCTCCCACTTTGCTCCATCGCCACACACTGTGCTTCATCACTACTCACTGTTCTCCATTGCTTTCCACTGTTCTCTATAACTACTCACTGTGCTGAATCACTACTCACTGTGCTCTATAACCACTCACTGTTCTCTTATTGCCACAAACTGTGGCCCATTACTACACACTGTGCTCCATCACTACTCACTGTGCTCTATCACCACTCACTGTGCTCCATCGCCACACACTGTGCTCCATCACTACACACTGTGCTCTATCACTACTCACTGTGCTCCATCACCACACACTGTGCTCCATCACCAACTGTGCTCCATCATTGCTCACTGTGCTCCATCACCACACACTGTGCTCTGTCACCCATGTGCTCAATCACCATACACTGTGCTCCATCGCCACACACTGTGCTCCATCGCCACACACTGTGCTCCATCGCCACACACTGTGCTCCATCGCCACACACTGTGCTTCCTCACCACCCACTGTGCTCCATCACCCCCATGCTCCATCACGCACCATGTTAATCACCATGCATTGTGCTCCATCACCCCCATGCTCCATCACTACTCACTGTTCTCCATCACCATCCAGTGTGCTCAGACACCACCCACTTTGCTCCATCGCCACACACTGTGCTTCATCACCACTCACTGTTCTCCATTGCTTTCCACTGTTCTCCATCACTACTCACTGTGCTCTATAACCACTCGCTGTTCTCTTATTGCCACAAACTGTGCTCTATTACTACTCACTGTGCTACATCACTACTCACTGTGCTCTATCACCACTCACGGTGCTCTATTACCACCCACTGTGCTCCATCGCCACACACTGTGCTTCATCACTACACACTGTGCTCCATCACTACTCACTGTGCTCCATCACCACACACTGTGCTCCATCACCCACTGTGCTCCATCATTGCTCACCGTGCTCAATCACCACACACTGTGCTCCGTCACCCACGTGCTCCATCACCACACACTGTGCTCCATCACTGCTCACTGTGCTCCATCACCACACACTGTGCTTCCTCACCACCCACTGTGCTCCATCACCACAAACTGTGCTCAATCACTCACCGTGCTCCATTACTACTCACTGTGCTCCAACACCACCCACTGTGCTCCATCACCCACCGTGCTAATCACCATGCATTATGCTCCATCACCCCCATGCTCCATCACTACTCACTGTTCTCCATCACCACACACTGGTCCATCACCATACAATGTGCACCATCACCAAGCATTGTGCTCCATCACCAAGAATTGTGCTCCATCACCCACCATGCTCCATCGCTAACTGTGCTCCATCAGCACACACTGTGCTCCATTACTATTTACTGTGCTTGATCACCACACACTGTCCTGCATTACCACACATTATGCTCCATCACTACTCACTGTCTTTCCTCACTACCCACTGTGCTCCATTACCACCCACTGTGTTCCCTCACCACCCAACATGCTCCATTGTCACACATTGTGTGTATTTACCACTACTCACTGTTCTCCATCACTACTCACTGTGCTCCATCACTACTCATTGTGCTCCATTACTACTCAATGTGCTCAATCACCACACGCTGTGCTCCATCATCCACGTGCTCCATTACTACTCACTGTGCTCCATCACCGCACAGTGTGCTCCATCACCAAACACTGTGCTCTATCACCCACCATGCTCCATTACTACTCACTGTGCTCAATCACCACACATTGTGTTCCATCACTACTCACTATGTCCCATCACCACACACTGTGCTCCATTGCCACACACTGTGTTCCATCTCCATACAATGTGCTCCATCACCATGCATTGTGCTCCATCACCCTAGTGCGCCATTACTACTCACTGTGCTCCATCGCCACACACTGTGTTCCATCTCCATACAATGTGCTCCATCACCATGCATTGTGCTCCATCACCCAGTGCTCCATCACTACTCACTGTGCTCCATCACCACACACTGTGCTCCATCACCACTCACTGTGCTCCATCGCCCCATGGTCCATCACTACTCACTGTTCTCCCTCACCACACGCTGTGCTCCATCACCAAGCATTGTGCTCCATCACCCACCGTGCTCCATCACTACTAACTGTGCTCCATCAGCACACACTGTGCTCCATTACTAATCACTGTGTTTGATCACCACACACTGTGCTCCATTGCCACACACTGTGCTCTACCACTACTCGTTATGCTCCATCACTACTCACTACCCACTGTGCTCCATTACCACCCACTGTGTTCCTTCACCACCCACCGTGCTCCATCGCCACACATTGTGATTCACCACTACTCACTGTGCTATATCACCACACACTATGATCCATCACTACACACTGTGCTTCATCACCACCCACTGTTCTCCATTGCCTTCCACTGTTCTCCGTCACTACTCACTGTTCTCCATCACTACTCACTGTGCTCCATCACCACCCACTGTTCTCCATTGCCTTCCACTGTTCTCCATCACTACTCACTGTGCTCCATCACCACTCACTGTGCTCCATTGCCACACACTGTGCTCCATCACTACACACTGTGCTCCAACATTACTTACTGTTCTCCATCACTACTTACTGTACTCCATCATTACTTACTGTGCTCAATCACCACTCACTGTGCTCTATCACCACTCACTGTGCTCCAATGCCATACACTGTGCAACATCACTACTCACTGTGATCCATCACTACTCATTGTGCTCTATCACCACTCATTGTACTCCATCGCCACACACTGTGCTCCATCACTACACACTGTGCTCCATCACTACTTACTGTTCTCCATCACTACTCACTGTACTCCATCTTTACTTACTGTGCTCAATCACCACTCATTGTGCTCTATCACCACTCACTGTGCTCCAATGGCACACACTGTGCAACATCACCACTCACTGTGATCCATCACTACTCATTGTGCTCTATCACCACTCATTGTACTCCATCGCCACACACTGTGCTCCATCACCACACACTGTGCTCTATCACCACTCACCGTGCTCCATCACTACTCACTGTGCTCTATCACCACTCACTGTGCTCTATCACCACTCACTGTGCTCTATCGCCACTCACCGTGCTCCATCGCCACACACTGTGCTCCATCACTACACACTGTGCTCCATCACCACCCACTGTTCTCCATCAACACCCACTGTGCTCCATCACTACTCACCGTGCTTCATTACCACTCACTGTGCTTCGTTACCAACCAGTGTGCTCCATCACCACTCATTGTGCTCTATCACTACTCACTGTGTTCTATATAAGCGCTTTGAGTCCTATTGGAGAAAGAGTGCTATATAAATAAAATTATTATTATTATTATTATTATTATTATTATTATCCCTCATGCTCTATCACTAGCCACTGTGCTACATCGCCACAGGACTTTTTTAGATTTTCCCCAAGCATGTGCATGGTTGAAGTGATTTTGACACTTGGATTACAACTCTCCGCTGAGGAGCACACGTAATGCAATATACAGTACGTCCACAAAACTGACTTGTGTCCAACTCATGATGTGGCGTTATACTACAGGTAAGATAGAATGGCTTAGAATGAAATGATGGGATCTCCACGTGATATTTCCTATTCTAATGCTCTCTAAATGCTTGGAGAAACAAAAACCCCTTAAATACCTTCGTGCTGCCCTTGTCCCCCTGTCCTCTAACTGATAGCTATACCATTAATTATTGATGGCAATTATAATGACTTTTTTCAGAACTAAGTAACATTTTAATGTGAGAAACATGACAATTACTGCGCTGCAGCCTGCAGAACGTACTTCTAAGTGACATTGATATGCTGGCGTAGAACAATTCATCACAAATTACAATAGTCTCTTCCCCCTTGCAGATTCTAAGTACACAATTTTGGCATACAAATGTGGAGGCGTTAATGCATCTTACATGGCTTTTATAATAGTGAGTAAATAAATGCACAAGCAGTCTGTGTTTTCATTTTCTGCCGGGTGATTCCTTCAATAATTCATGAATTGATTATTTAATCCCAGAAGAGAGAAAAAAAAAACACAAGAGCGTTTCAATTCCAGACAGATTGTGATCACTGCATTTTTCATACTGCATCTCCGAGTTATTCTTCATTTCAATTCAATTTGACACAGGTATTGCTCTTTCTGCATTGATTTATATACATTGCCGATGCATGTAACATTTGTATGGATGAATAGACTGCGCATTTAGATTCATTAATGTGGACTTAAAAGGCGAGGTTTGTTAAGATTCTGCTACGTCATCGCCTTTATTGTAGCGGAAAGTACACAAACAGGTCATCTGAGCACTTATTCAGGCAGTAATCAACAGGTCAATGTATCAAAATATCACTTATCTGAGTGATAAGAAATCTGCTTATTGCAGCGATGCAGGATTTCAATAGAGGTGTTGCGCAAACATGACCCTTATGGGGTTTTGTTAATCCCCAGTATCACATCAGTGCAGCATTGATCCGATGCGTAGTTCTATGCATTCGCCTCTATGTGCTTGCACCAGACTGTACACAATGCACATTAATCCAGGCAGATCACTCTTCACAAGCCCAGACCTTCCCACAGGAGGGAGCAGATGGCATTGGTTCTTACAGGCAAACTCTGAAAATGTTCCTGATAGTGAATGGGCCCATTACTTAAAATTGGATTCCCCGTCTTGAGGGAATTCGAGCGGCATATCAGGTTTTCCCTCCTTGCTTGGATTCCAAAATGAGGCGAAACATCATCATACTGGCATCAGATTCTATATAGGGACCCCACAGTAGTGACTCTGCACCATTTCTCACTGTCTACCCTGATGTGCTGGCTTCGAAAATATGGATAACAATCAGTTGGGAGAAGAGCAGAAGCAGCAACCAAATACTAGCACTGCAGCTGCTGCCAGTGCCACCAGTCATGACTATACTAGTCCTTCAACGTCATCTACTAAAGTTGATGCCCAAGGGCATAGAGGGTTTAAGTCAGGGCATCTAAAATAACAATATTTTACAATGGTAAAGATAAAAACACCTTTCATAAAGGTTAAATTTGGTGCAGAAAAACATAAATTGCCAACATGCCATTCACCACAGAAAATGGCAAGGAAAGGCTAAGGCCTTAGCCTTTATTTATGAGTGGTGGTTCTGCAATTGCAAGTGAGGCATTTTCTTCTTCAACCTTTTGGCCTAAACTGCATGAAAACAATATTGTGAGCTGCGAGGTGCCATAACTGAGTGGAAATTACTGGAAATGAATGTTATTGAGGTTAACAATACAGTAGGAACAAAAACAGGCCCAAATTATGTGATTTTAGCAGTTTGTATCATTTAAAAAAAAAATACAGATCCAAAACTAAAACCTGTGAGTATGGTTTTGGCAAAACCAAAACACAAAGCTGATAAAGATCCAAAACTAAATTCAAAACACGGGGGTTTATGCACATCGCTATTTAAAACATACGGAAATTAGCATTTCCACATGTGCAACCGGCTCATTACTGATCATGCATAGGCCCATTACAGAACGTGGTAAAAGGAGAGTGTTATAGGACCCCATCATGGCCAGCAAAGATGCATCCTGGGTCAGTACAATATTATGCTCTGTAGTATCTTCACCACCTCCATCCTAAACTAGTTTTGGTGGAGTTATAGTTGAAGTTCAGTGGCTCATTTAGATTGGAGGAGCCTATATGTCTGAGCAGGTGCTTGTAGCTTGCAGGCAAATACAATATACCAGGGAGCAGAAGCTCAGATGCTCTCCTAAAAACCATGGTATTGTAAAGTCTCATGTGGAACTGGTCGTGCACCAAGACTTTAAAATATGTATAGTCTGGAAACATAACTATAAAACACGTCTACAAAGGTGGAAGACCTTTACAGGGGACATATGAGGCCAAATTCCACCAGGGAAATATGCAAAATCCAGCACCCAATTGCAAACTGAAAAGATTATCCTGCAGAGGAAGCCAATCACCCTCAGTTCATACAGGACCCTGAGAGGCCATGAGAGAGTAACCCCAGGCAGCAGGAGACTGCTGAGTGAGATAGTGCATAGCAACGCCTGTACTGCAAATTGCCTGATAATAAACACTGCTTTACCCACTATACCCTGATCTCTGCAAATTACCAATGTGTATGTGTTTACATCAAATAGATTGCCTGGACTTGGTTAAATTGATTACAATAAAACAAGAGAGTGTCACATAATCAATGAGTGTCAGTCTGATGCAGTTTGCACACGGAGTTAGTAATGGCATCCAACAAACACCTGGAGACGAGCGCCGCGTAAATAGGAAGGAGGCTCTGATTGACTTCTGTCCGACAGTTTATTTACAAGGCCAAAAGGTTGAGGCAGCAATGAGCACAGTATATACCAGTGTCTATCTATCTATCTATCTATCTATCTATCTATCTATCTATCTATCTACAGGTATCTATCTATCTATCTATCTATCTATCTATCTACAGGTATCTATCTATCTACAGGTATCTATCTATCTATCTATCTATCTATGGGTATCTATCGATCTATCTATCTATCTATCTATCTACAGGTATCTATCTATATATCTATTTATCTATCTATCTATCTACATGTATCTATCTATCTATCTACAGGTATCTATCTATCTATTTACAGGTATCTATCTATCTATCTACAGGTATCTATCTATCTATCTATCTATCTATCTATCTATCATCTATCTATCTATCTATCTACAGCAGTGATGTGCGGTGGGGTGAGGCAGAGCCTTTCCTGTCATACTTACGTTTGCACCAGAGTTTTTACTGTGTAAAGTATATGTAAAATACAAAGAATATGTGTGAAATATCTTTTTTGTATTATTCTAATCCTTTTTATAGCCAAAATTCTGCAGTAAAAAGTCTATGGCAGGTGAGGTAGTGCCACCTGCTTATCTTTTCCGCACCTCTCAGATCAAAACTCACAAAATTTCCAGGAGTTTATACTGCTGCACCTGTGTATAATGCCCAGATGTACCCTTTGGATCATATATTGTGTGTAAATCTGGCTCTGGTACTACTTAGTGCCT